>NC_089591.1:4662120-4990541 GCF_019320115.1 Miscanthus floridulus | reverse complement strand
CTATGACTTAGAAGCAAATTTGGCCCATGTCATGAATACAAACATTGTTCCATTTTCCATCCTAGATGTGTCTAAGGTGTTTTTGTGACCTCACAACCATCTCTTGCATTGGTCACACATGATCACAAGCATATGCATGTATATAATCAACATCACATGTGATAATATTAAAGAATAAGATGAAATTCCATATGATCATGCTCATGAATGCTTGGATGATGCTTGTGCTCATGAATGCAAGTGCCAAATGCAATGCTTAACACTAGGGTGTTATAGCCAACGTATGTAAGCGCTAAATTAGATTTGGAATATATACGAGAACTGATAAATATTTTGAAGGAGTATCGAGATTGTTTTGCTTGGGAATATTATGAAATGCCTGGTCTTAGATGATCAATTGTAGAACATTGGCTGCATATTAAGGATGGATATTGACCGTTTAAATAAGCTCTAAGGAGATTTAAACCTAAATTACTTGGAGATATTAAAAAGGTGATTACAAGGTTGTATGAGGCTAAGTTTATTCGATAGTGTCGTTATGTGGAATGGATTTCAAACATAGTCCCTATGCTCAAGAAGAATGGAAAACTAAGAATTTGCATTGAATTTAGAGATTTGAACAAAGCTACACCAATAGATGGTTATCCAATGGCGATAGTTGACCTTTTAGTGGTTGCAGCATCGGGACACAAGGTTATCGGTTTTATGGATGGCAATGTGGGCTATAATCAAATCTTCATGGCTGAAGAAGATGTTCCTAAGACTACTTTTAGATGCCCTAGAGCTATTGGTTTATATGAATGGGTAGTCATGACTTTTGGCCTAAAAAATGCCAATCCAACTTATCTGCGAGCCATGAATTATATCTTTCATAAGTTGATCAGCATAATAGTTGAAATTTACATCGATGATGTGGTTGTGAAATCTAGGAATTATAAAGAACATCTTGCTAATCTATGGGAGACTTTGGAGTGCACAAGAAAACATGGCTTGAAGATGACCCCGGGCAAGTGTGCCTTCGGGGTATCGGCTAGAGAGTTCCTAGGTTTCATGGTCCATGAAAGGGGGATTGAAGTTGGACAAAAGAGTATGAAGGCTACTAACAAAGCGGTCCCACCAACAAATAAAACCTAGCTGCATTCTTTGATTGGCAAGATTAATTCTATGAGAAGATTCAACTCAAATTTGTCAGAAAGGATGTTGCCATTCTGCCCTTTATTGAAGCTGAAAGCTGATCAAGAATTTAGATGGGGCAACGTATAACAGAAGGCATTTGATGAGATTCGGGAATATATGAAGTCTCCGCCAGAATTAATCCCTCCACAACATGTTAATCCTTTTAAATTGTACGTGTCGGCCGATAGCCATATGATTGGGTTGGCCTTAATGCAAGAATTTGAAGGGAAAGAATGAGCTATTTTCAATCTAAGCAGAAGGCTTTTGAATCCAGAAACAAGATATTCTCCCATCGAAAAGTTATGCTAGTGCTTATACTTCTCGTGCACTAAATTACGGCATTATTTGCTATCTGCTGAATGTACTGTGGTGTCTAAAGCTGACGTGATCAAGCATATGTTGTCAATGCCAATTCTAAAAGGGAGGGTAGGAAAATGGATTCTAGCATTGTCTGAATTTGATTTGAGATACAAGTCGGCCAAAGCAGTTAAAGGACAAGTAATGGCTAACTTCGTGACTCATCATCATGGACCTAGTATTAGTTATGTAGAACTAATGCCCTGGACTTTGTTCTTTGATGGTTCATCATGCAAATAGGGTGGCGGTATTGGTATCGTTATTATCTCACCCTGAGGGTCAAGTTTCGAATTCGCTTATCCCATCGAGCCAATGTTCACCGGTAATCAAGCTGAATATGAAACCATCCTTAAAGGACTTTAACTTCTTTGAGAAGTAAAGGCTGATACCATTGAGATATTTGGACTCAATTAATAATTAATCAATTGATCATCCTATATGAGTGTAAAGATGATATCCTAAGGGATTACTTTGAGAAATGTTGAGGTGTGATCGAAGAGTTCCCTATTGTCACCAAAAAGCATATTCCAAGGGCTCAAAATCAGGAAGCTAATCGGCTAGCTCAAAGTGCTCCTGGTTATCGGCAAATTCAACAAGTCTTCAACAGCAAAATTGTTGCCGACGATTGGAGAAGTGAAATAATGACTATCTTAGAAATCCATCGTAGAAAGTCTCTAGAAAGCTCAGGTATAAGTCAATCAAATATGTATTGCTTGACGATCAGCTATATTATAAAATAGTCAATGAAGTGTTGCTCAAGTGCTTGAATCAAGAAGATGCTAGAGTTCTCATTGATGAAGGCCATGAAGGCGTTTGTGGAGCTCATCAATTGGCTTATAAGATGAAGTGGATTATCAAGAGATCATTCTATTTTTGGCCGACAATGTTGAAAGATTGTTTTGAATATTATAAGGGGTGTCAAGATTGCCAGAGATCTAGGAAAGTTCAAAGGTCACCAGCATTGGTTATGAATCCTATAATCAAGCCATGGCCATTTAGAGGTTTGGGGATTGATCTGATCGGCCAAATTTATCTGCCATCCAGCAAAGATCATAAGTTCATAGTAGTCGAGATAGATTATTTCACCAAGTGGGTTGAAGCAATCCCGTTGAAAACAGTGACATCCCAAAACATGATTGACTTTGTCCAGGAACATATCATTTATCGATTTGGGGTTCCCCAAACTATCACAACTAATCAAGAGACAATGTTCGTATCTGAGGAATTCAAGAATTTTGCTGCCAATATGGGATTTAAGTTGTTGAATTCTTCTCTTTACTATGCTCAGGCCAATGGACGAGCTGAGGCATCTAATCAGATGTTTTTCAAGCTGATCAAGAAGAAAATAATAGATCGACCAAGGAAGTGGCATTTAACGTTGAAAGAGTCATTGTGGGCTTATCGGATGGCATGTCACGGATCAACTAAGTGCTCTCTTTACGAGCTAGTTTATGGGCATATAGCCATTCTTCCTTGGGAGATCAAGACTGGATCATGGCGTATTAAATTCTAGGAAAATCTAACGGTCAATGATTACAAAGTTCTTATGTTAGATGATCTAGAAGATTTAAATTGCCATCGGCTTCGTGCTTTGGAGAACATCGAAGCTCACAAATTAAGGATTGCCAAATATTATGACAAGAAGGTTAAGTCCAAGCAATTCTACGAAGGTGAATTGGTTTGGAAGTTAATCTTGCCGATTGGTACTAAAGACAATGCATATGGCAAGTGGTCACCCAATTGGGAGGGGCCTTATCGTATTACTCGATGCGTGCCTATTAATGCTTACTTTTACGAAACACTAGAAGGCAAAGAGTTCAATATAGCACACAATGGGAAACATTTTAAAAAATATTATCCCAGTATTTGGGTTGGTGCCTGAAGTAGCCTGGTTGAGTTCTCATCGGCTTTTATAGCTAGTATAAGAGGATATCGCCTCCAGAACAAAAATAAAGCAACTTTGATTCATCTCAAGGAGAAAAAGCCAATGCGGCGTGCATCACCTTTAGAGCAAAAATAGAAACAAAACAAAATCCACCATACAAAAGGAAGTAGAAAGGAAAGATCGGTTCAAACACAAGAAGTTTATTCACCGATTTTCTGCTATAATCTAAGGGCCAAGAAACACTTAGTTCACAATGTCTCCGACCAAAGAAGAAAAAGCTATGATACTCATGGCATTTGAGAAGTCCTCAACCAACTTCTCATGATCTTCAGGATGATCGGTCATTGGAAAACCATGGGGAACAAGTCAAAGCACGTATCTAGAGCGGACGTGTGCCACAACCAGCATGACAACAGCACCATGATGAACACCATGAAGGGAGATCTCCCTAGGCATGATTTGGAATGTCATGCAGGCGAACCACCAGTGCAGCACCCCTAGTGTTGACTGATTGTGCAGCATAGTCTGTAGCCAATTGAAGATTTTCTAGCTACGCCGACAAGGCTGGTAAATTCGAAGGAGACATGGTTAGAAGTCTATAAAGTCAAGATTACGAGGGTCAAAGTTGCCATAAGAGATCCCACCTATAATCCTAGCCTCAGCCTCTACTAGCCTCGCTTGGACAGTGTTGGCCCTATTCTCTGAGATGGTGAGGGTGTCCTGCATCGTGTTTTGGTGAAAGTCCATTTGTCCAAGATCGCGAACCACATCAGAATACAAGGCCTAGGCCTCATCTCTCTCCTAAAGAAGGTGGTGAGCATCGTCCCTAATGTAGGAACCAGAGGGTTCTGGGGAGAAGTTCATTGGAGCCACCATGTGCACGCCGCTGGGGCCGATGATCACATGGGGAGGAACGCCACCATTCGAATTGGCCCTGCACATATGAAACGTTAAGCCAATCCACTCAGGAACCATGAGATCATATTCATCCTTACTCTTGGAGACAAGAACGCTGGTGTGGTGGCACGAGCTCGACAGGGATCTTATCGATAGGTCGCTTGTCGTTGTCCATCGCTTTGGGAAGAGATGATGGTTTTTGGATCTAAAGATGAGAAAGACGATTCGCACAAGAGGCACAGGTAATTGAGAAAAGGCAGATTGGTTTCTTGGCCACAACCATGGCCCATATTTATAGTCTACGGAGATGCGGTGGTAAACCTCCTTGGAGATGTGCGATCGGATTTGGTTATGGAAACAAATTGTCGCACTAAGGATTGAGGAAATGGCTCACGAGGAGATAAAGAATGCGACAGACATGATGATTGTGAATAAAGATTCAATAATTTATTGCTTTCCATAATCATAGACATCCCATATCTCAGGGTTTGCTACAAAGAAGATTACACCTGATGTCGACTAACCAACGTGAGAAGACTTTATTGGATTGAAGGGAGTACAGACCCCACGAAGCCAAAAAACGTGGATAGAGATCACATTGGCTAAAGATGGAAATAGCATCAGGGGAAAAGGTAATAGGCCTATGAAGAATGCACTAATTTATTTCATAGGCTTCTTGGCATAGGCAGAGCAAATAAGGGGAAGGTGTCCACACATTTAAACCCTTGCAAACGCTAGAATAGCCTCATACCGGGGGTGAGAAGACTCAGGTGATGTCACAAGAATTCTTCTAACCACGATGGCTGATTCCCTTGCTTGACAAGGAGCTAAAATGGACGACATAGTCACCCTAAGTACAAGAATTCTTCTAGCCACAAAGGGTTTTCATGATGGAGCAATGATCCATAGAGGATCTGGCAGAGCTAGAAGTGCTCGGGGGAGTGAAGATGAAAGGGTCATGGTAGAAGCTTGTGGTCTTTCAATGAGACCAGTATGATATTAATGGAAAGACCATTGTAGAAGCTTTGAAAGAATCTGCCGATTTGGTCTTCGTTGGCTTCTGTTCCAGGAAGGACAATTATGGCTTCACCAAAATTGAGGGGTGAGCGTGTTGCCGATTCATCATCCCCAGCACATAGTCTTCAGCAATTTCTCGTGGGAATTGTTGAGCAAAAAAGTCCCATTGCAAACGTTTGTGCATATGGGCATTCAGCCACATGTTGATAAACCACCACGGGCCTCCCAGGTTGCCGATGGGTTCGCCAAGCAAAAGTTTCTGAGACACTTGATGAAGAAGATGATAAGTGGAGCTCAGAAGGTATCGGCCAAGAGGAAACCTTACGCCATTAGCCAAAAGTTCAGCTGCAGGGAGGAAGGCGTTGGTTGGTCCTACTGATCGACCACAGAAGATAAATTTTTCTAACCACATATTCAGGAATGTGGCATGTTCCCTCTGGCTAGTGTCCCGGTTTTCTGGTATTCTTGAATATATCCTGTCCAACCGCCGATGTTGGGTATTCACCCTATATTCAGACTTTCTACCATAGATGGAGCCTTCATCGGCAGTTGAGATGTCCAAGCCAGTAAGCATGTGGATATCGGCAAGGGTAGGAGTAGCTGGGCCATTGTCCAAACATAAAAGTATTGGTCGTGTCTGACCAGAAATAAGCAGCTGCAATTATCATTGATTCATTTTTCTGCATATCGGCAATAGAGAGCCTAATGCATTGGTCTAACCTTCGTTCTGCCCAGTATACTTGCATCGATCTATTAACCTCAAGTACCAATCTTTCCACCCTTTGGTGGTTTTGGGCCAAGATCGGAATGTGTCTTTCCACAAATTCAGAGAGAAATTTTGGGCTCTAAAGGGGATTCTGTTAACCTCTGCATTGATCAGATCGGTTTGGATCTGGGTTGCCCATTGGTCCCAAGGCATTGGACGTGGCGGCTGATCGGTTGGGATAATTAATTTGTTGCGCAGTTCCTAAGGTTATGGAATCCAGAAGACAGAAGAAAGGAAAAATCACCAACTGAATGAATTTGCAAAAAAGATCAAAGTAAAAGGTAATGGAAGTGGAGCGAACCGCGGGGACGTCGAAGTTGATGGCCATTGTCTTGAGGAAGGTGGAGGTACGAGCCGGAAAACTTGAAGTTAGCGCCGGAGAAGGGTTCTTGTTGGTTGAGGTCGCACGGTTGTTCGTCGGAGTTGCGCCGGAGAGAGAGAATGCCAAGGATTGGAGGCTGAAGATAGAAAATGAGGGTTCCGGAGAAATCTATTTATAAGCCGCCCAGAATAAGGGTATTTTGGACTTATCTCTATGTCGCGCGCATATAAGCGCAACCCAAGCCGTCTCTTAGATGCATGGATGCATGTGTAAGTAGAAATATTCTTACATGGTCGGTGAATTGTTTTTATCTGATGGTAAGGAGGAGAGGCATTAAATGTGCCCACCTGCCCGACTTGTTTTTATGTGATGGTAGCATGGAGGGGAGGTATTAAATGTCTCCACCTGCTTTCGACCACGCTGCGTAGGTGAAGATGTCCAGTGCTTTCAAAATTTACTGAGTGACTTTCTGGATAGTTTAGGGAGGCACTCGTGCATACATGAAATTTACTGCCTAGTATCTATTGATAGTAAATTCATTAATATAAAAGGACAAGACACATGTGATGTAAATTCCTCCTGTCATAGTTACTTTTTTTTACATAAAGGACACGTGAAAGCACAGTGATGTCAATCCCCCTACCATAATAACTTTTTGCATACAAAGTACACCTACAGTTTATATTATCCTTGCATGCATGATCATTTAATTTTTCATCTACTTCATTGAATGCGTTCACTTGCTTCATCTATTTACTACCGAATGTATAGAGAAAGGCTAGTTGTGACGCGGTTTATCTGAATCGTGGAATTTCTATCAAATGCACCAACTAAATGTAACATACGTGGACACCCTGGGAGGCCGCTTAGACGAGTATCTCTAATTAGAGATGCTCTGCTACACGGGGTTCATTCCCCTTTGTATCCACACGCAGGCGGCCGCGCAGTAGACTGTTGGTCACGGCATTGCTCCAGCTTGGGTCATGTAGAAGCGCGGGTTCAGCCTCCTGGACCTGGGCATTCCTTCACGTATTGCTTCATCATTGGGCGCGCTGGTTCTCCTAAAAAAAATTCAGGCGCGCAGGTATTATTGCTCCCGCCAAGTCTTGCATCCTCATCAGTAGTCGCGCAGGAGCTCCAGGGAAGCGCTGCTGCAAGGGAATCAGACCCTCCCAAGTAGCAAGTGATTTGGACATACCTGACCACTGGACAAGAACCTGAGTCTTTGAAGTGTCTCCCTGTGTCACGGCGCGATGCTGAATCACCTTGATAGAAAAGCTCCACTTTTTTTTTTGATGAAACAGGAGGGGTTTGACCCCTACTGGAATTTATTGATTTAAAATTAAATCTGTACAGTGATGCAAATGTCTTCAAGAGACAAAAAAGGTTAAAAAGAAAATAAGAAAGATTACACAAAGGCTTTCAGCCAATTCTAGGATGATAGGCAGCTTTTGCTCTAAGCTTAACTAGAGCAAATTCACTATTGAAGATCTGCTTGCAGCGAGAAACAGACTGAGGAATGCCTTTGAAGATCACATCATTTCGAACCATCCAAATAGCCCAGGACATAGTGATAATAACTTCCATGAAGAAAGGCAAGCCAAGCTGCAACTTGAAGCACTCCACAATGAAACCAAAATTGGGCAAGACCAACTGCAGGGTGGACCAACATGTCACATAAAAAGGGCAGTGAAACAACAGGTGAGCCAAATCTTCTTCAATGTTTAACCCACAAAGCACACAGTTATAATCTGGGAGGTGCATATTTATTCTCCGAAGGAGAGCTCTAGTGCTCAATCGGTCTTTCAAGACTAACCAGAAGAAAAATTTTCTCTTATTCTGACAGGAAGAACGCCAAAGCCACTTGAAAGCAATATGAATTTGCCTGTGACCAATAAGACATTTATAAGCTTTATGGGAAGAGAAGGATGAAGAACCCCAAATATAAGACCAAGTGTCATTCGAGTGATGCAGCTGCAGTCCCTGGAGAACACTGTCAAGCTCATTGAATTGAGCAAATGCTTCAGGAGACAGAGGTAAGTGAAAAAGACTGTGGAGTGTAGGAGTATTGACTGCCACTGAAAGGGTAACCAAATCATTCCTAGCAAAAGAATAAAGTTCAGGGTACAACTGGCTGCGAACTCCAGAACCCCACAAATCATGCTAGAGGAAACAAGATTTTCCATCTTGGAGAGAAACCATAGCAAGACCTTTAAACTGGGTTAACAGTTTCAGCAAGTCTCTCCACAAAAAGAACCTCTGAAGGTGACATTCTGTACAGGCAATCAATCTCTAGAGTAATACTTGTCCCAAACTAACTGTACCCAAGGGATTGGGGCTCTATTGTAGAACTTGTGAACGTGCTTTAAAAGCAAACTTTCATTCTGAATTGTGATGTTAATTACCCCAAGACCTCCTTCATCTTTGGGTAAGCAAACCATAGGCCATGCTGCTTTAAGAGGCTTTATGCTGTTAAGACCAGAGCCCCTCCATAAACAATGTTTTCTATATTTATCTATTTTCTTGATCACAGTTTTGGGCAAAAGGAAGCTGCACATAGCAAAAGTAGGCAAAGCTGTAAGGATAGCACTTGTGAGCTCTAACCTGCTAGCTTCACTTAAGAATGAAGAGAAGGCCACCAATCTTCTCTCACACTTGGTAGCATGAGGCCAAAAATCTGCCACAGTAGGTTTGGTCAAGCTTAAAGGAAGACCTAAGTAGGTAAAGGGGAGAGAACCCTTAGAGCAACCAAAAGAAGTTGCCAAAAGATCAAGCCTATCATCAGGGATATTGACAGAGACCATCATAGATTTTTCAAAATTGACCTTGAGTCCAGAGGCTTCTACAAAAGTGGCCATGATATCTTTGAGATGAGTAAGCTCAGTAATGCTTCCTTTCAAAAAATGAGTGTATCATCAGCATATTGTAGAATTGAAAAATCATTGTCACTCGACAGAGACAAAGGCAAGCTAAGTTGATTGTTAGTAGGGGCATGATTCAGAATAGTTTGCAAAAAAAATCAACTGCCAGCAAAAAGAGAATGGGGGAGAGGGGGGTCTCCTTGCCTAACTCCCCTTTTACAATGAAAAGTCTTGCCAGGCACACCATTGAGCACAACAGAAGATGTACCAAAAGCAAAAATGGATCTCATCCAATTCAACCATCTAGTTGGGAAACCTTTGTGTTCCATAATTTATAGCATGAACCCATGTTCAACCTTATCAAAGGCTTTTTCAAAGTCCAGTTTTAAAATGACTGTTGACACCGTTTTTTGCACGTGTCAAAATAATCGGAGTGGACTAATCGGCAAGGGGAAAGTTATTGAATACTTTGATAGCCAATGAAAGCCAGATGGTTGCCGATAGCTAGGTGATGGTCGATGGAAAGGTTGATTTGGACTCGGGCGTTGCCGATGAGGTTGGAGGTGTTATTGTCGATGCCGATGAAGGGAGGCTTGAGGACTACTGCCGATGAAACATGGAGTATGCCGATGAAGGGAGGCTTGAAGACTACTGCCGATGAAACAGGGAATATGCCGATGAAGGAAGACTTGAAGACTACTGCCAATGAAATAGGGAGTATGCCGATGGGAAGGAGGACGGTGAGATTTCCATCGTAATTGAGGCGGACAGGGAAATAGATAGGAGTTGATTTCCTTTTCTATATTTGTTAGGGTATGATTCATGTAAGAGTCACGTGTTTCCTTAGATATGGGATTGGTGTCCTAGTTGTGTTTGGTTGTATCTCTTTAGATCAGGGTATAAATATGGAGTAAGGGGCAATGTAATAGATATATCAATCAATATCAAAACCAATTTTTACTCCTATTCGCATCTACTTACTTTTCGGCGACTTCGTCAATTTGCATATTTTTCCTTTTTTACGAGTTCTCATTGATTCGGCGAGCTGCATCGTTTCAGTGCGACCTTCGGCGATTCTTGAGTTCCGCGTGAGCACCTCTTGGCCGTGACTTCCGGGCGTATCGCTGTTGTCAGGACTAAAGTGTTCGTATCTCCATCCTTGTCGATTAGCAGGTCAAATCGACTGGCACGCTTTGGATATCGATTCGGGTATTAGCCCTTTGTGTTTGCAGATCCACTTTTGCATCAACAATGACAATTTCTTGTTTGGACTGGTGACACATATGAAGATACTCCAGTGCCCATGCAATGCAGTCCTGAATAGTTCTCTGTGTAATAAATCCATACTGACTGCAGAAGTGATGGCAACACTGACTGCAGCCTGTTTGCAAGCAACTTGGTGATGATCTTGACAGAGGTGTTAAGCAGGGAAATGGGTCTAAAGTCTGAAATCCTCTGAGCATCATCCTTTAATACTCTGCAAGCAAAGCTGATTACTGAAAAAATCTGCACATAGCTTGTAAAAATCTGAGCAAATAATGAACCAGCAATGCTTAACAAAATCTGTATTGAAGCCATCAGGCCCAAGAGCTTTGTCTGAAGGAAGAGATCTGACTACTAAATCAATTTCAAGCTTTGTGAAAGGTGTCACAAAAACAGTTAAATCCGGAGGGGCAGCAAAGTGTGAGGCAAGATCATAGTTCAGGGTGGTAAAAATAGTTGTTCCCAATCTCTCCTTGAAAGATAACCAAATCAGATTGGCTTTATCATAATGACTAACCAGCAGGTTACCTGAATCATCCATGAGCTGAGAAATAAAATTTGTTTTGTACTTAACAGTTGCTTGAGCATGAAAGAACTTGGTGCTGGCAGCTCCCAATGTTGCCCACTTAATAGCACCCCTCTGTTTCCAATAAGTGCGAACACAAGGTTGACAAGTACCCTTGTGTGTTCGTTTTTGTGTGATGAGTGATTGATCAACGTGATCCACGAATAGGTTGAGCCGGTTACTAACTCTACCATGGCGAAAGCTATGTGTGCATGTCTCTTGGCTCGTGGTGTGCAGGTGTGGAGCACGGAGGCGGTAGTTGACGGCGAGGTGAAGGTCAAGGAGGACATGCCGTGCTGACGGACCGGGAGCGGTGAAGGACAGACGTGAGGCTTGGACCGAGGGACCTGGAGGTCGAGCGACTAGCCGCGGTGGCTCACACTTGGAACATCAACAAGTGCAAGATGACATGGAGTGACGGTGTTGACCGGGTCAAGACGGCGGACGCGTGAGTCGAGCAAGGCTCAGGAGGACTTGGCGGGCCGGCCGGTCGAGGATGGCGGTGACACACGTCGGATGGCAGGGGACGCGTATGGAGTACGCTACCCGCGGACGGTTTGATGGTTTGGGTCTCAAAACCATCAGATGGACGGTTTACGGGTTTTGGCCTCAAAACCCAGGCGGAGGTTCCGAGGAAGGACGGACGGCACGTGGCGGCATCGGGGAGTTCGCGTCGAGGCGTAGCTACCAGTGAGAAGGCGCGGTGGCCGTCGGATCAAGATTACACCGAGTTGGACAACAACGCCCTTGGGCTTAACGGTTCAACTCATTTGTATCCAGGGGCAAAATTGGGAATGTGTAATAGCCCTGTTAAATAGGATGAGGGAGCCCCCATCTCTCTCACCTCTCCCATTTTTCTTTTTCTCCTTTTAGACTTAGGGTTTCTTGCTCTTGAGAGAGGTCCAAGAGCTGAAAAATTCGTCCTTGTTTTTCTGAGATTTTGGTTTGGGAATGGAGGCCCGAATCCTCCTTGTGCCCTCCGGAATTCACCATGTTTTTCTGTGATTTTATTCTTCACCGATTTGATGTGTGCAATTTTTGTTCGTTGCTTTTCTCCTCCCGTTTTTCCAAAATCTTGCAGATCTAGAGTTTGAGTTGATCTCAGGCAATGATTTCTTGGGGATCTATTTGTTCCTAGTCGAATTACATATCTGCAAAATTTGGGCTGTTGAGTCGAATTGCGTCAATTTCGTGTCCGCTCGTTTTTCTGTTCTTTGTTTTCAGTCTGTGTTCGTGCAGGATCTGTCTGATGGGTGGACGCAGCAGCGCTACCAGCGCCAGTGCTCCTGCACTGAGCTTGCTCAGATGAGCAGCGCGTGCTCAAGTCTCTCGTCAGTTCCAACGTTTGAAGCTCCTAGGCCAAGTTCGCTAATTTCTGTGTTCTTCCGAGTCTATTTATTTCATTTCTCTGTGTTCGTCGTGTCCTAGAGCAGGGAGAACCAGCAGCGTCGCTGCAGTGCCTATGCCCCTCCCAGTCTAGGACGAGCAGGAGTCCAGGCTGAGCTACCTGCTCCTCTCTCTGCTCTTTATTTGCCCAGCACAAATCAATGCTCGACCATGAGCTTGTGCTTGCATAGCTCCAAGAGCATATCACGTGAATTGAAATGGTGTTCAGGAAATGTCTCAATCAAGCAACAATACTTTGAATATTAAATTTGATCTCAAGCTCATCATTGCATTTTACTGAATCTCTCTTGGTTAGCCGGTTACTTAATCTATATGTGAATTTGCTTCTGCAAGTGTGCTTCGTGCTCATCCATTTAGGAGAAGGCAGGCTTGTCATTGCTGCTGGTAGGCTGTGCACCTTTGAGTGCCGTGCAAATCTAGCTCTCTCCTTCTGAGTATGTTTTGCAGGTGTGTCTCACGGGGATGGTGTCCAGCTCTTGTTGTTTTGTCCGCAGCTCGGTCATTTGAGTTCTGATTCATTTTTGGTTGGTTGCATTGGTTTCGTGGTGTCCCGCTTTGTTCCTACGGAATATCCACCCACTCATTTGGGTCGTGGACATCACGGTGTTTGGTTTGCGAGTTTGGCGGTGATTTTGGGACAGTGGCCGAAAAAGTTTCGAAAGAGATTTTACGGCTCCCATTCGCCCCCGCCTCTGGTCGCCGTTTTCGGTCCTTCAATTGGTATCAGAGCCGTTTAAGGATCATTCCACCTTAATCGGTCCGTGATCCACAAAGGCGACATGGAGCGTGGTTCTGGCAAACCACCGCACTTCGATGGGTCCAACTATCCATATTGGAAGATCCGCATGTCTGCGCATCTCCAGGGGATTGATTGGCTCGTCTGGGAAATTTGCGAGGATGCTACTTACGTTGTGCTCCCTATCATGGCCCGTACCACCCAGGATCACAAGGATCAGCACAACGCAAATAGCAAAGCTCGCAGTGTGCTTTTCTCGAGTCTTTCGCTTTCTGAGTTCGACCGTGTCTCCGATTGTACTACAGCTCGAGAGATCTGGGTGAGGCTTCAGAGCTATCACGAGGGGACCACACAGGTCAAGACCAGACTCTACGAGACGTACAAGCGCGAGTACGAGAATTTCTCTCAGCTTGATGGCGAGTCCATCGATGCCATGTTTTCCCGCTTTCAGACTATCATCAACAAAATGAAAGCGAACAAGGCCAACCTACCTTATAGTGATCATGAGAGGGCGCTCAAGCTTCTCTATGCCCTTGATCGAAAGGTATGGGATGTGAAGGTGTCGGCGATCATCGAGTCGGCCAACTACGACACCCTCACCGTCGACGAGCTTTTCAGCAAGCTCAAGTCCACAGAGATCGACTACCAAACCCAAGCCAAGCTCAAGAATCCTTCTGCACCTACCATGGCTTTGGTCTCAGGTAGTGGTTCAAGTTCATTGACTAACCCTTCACAAGCTTCTTTCTCTTTGTCGTGCTTGATGTCAATCATAGAGGAGCAGCTGGAGTCTCTTGGGGATGATGAGTTGGCACTCATCATCAGTCGGTTCTCTCAGTTTCACAACAACCGTTTGAACTACCGACGCAGTGGTGGCCCGAAGGAGGGATGCTATGGATGTGGAGATCCATACCACTTCATCGCGTGCTGCCCCAAGAAGAAGCCCTTCACCAACAAGTACGACTCCGGCAAGCGCAAGGATAAGCGCGACTACACCTCCGGCAAGCACAAGGCCAAGGGCGGCTTTGACAAGGAAGCGATCAAGAAGGCGTACCGTAGGAAGGCCAAAGCTCAAGAACGCGCCTTCCTCGCCTCCCTCAGCGACCTCGATGATGACTCCGATGATGATCACTCTTCTTCTCCCTCGACCGACGATGAGTTCGAGAAGAAGCGCGAGGACAAGCTCAACGGTCTTTGCTTTGTCGCCGGTGCAAACCGTGGTGGGTTTTGCACTATGGCGGTTGACGGTGGAGCAAAGCTCAAAAAGGACGTCGACGTCGACGACGACGAAAATGAGGTACCGCCCACACTTGACTCACTTATGCTTGAGCTTGATACTATGAATGATACATTGATGAGTCAAGATAAGTTGCTTAAGCATGCTGCCCTGCGAGAGAAAAGAGTTTAAGGACCAGCTAGAGGTTGCTTTGAAGGAGTTGGAGCTTGCCAAGAGTGGTGTAGTGGTGTCAGAGGAGGAGGAGTGCGATGAGTGCGCTATACACATGTCTAACCTCTCTGACTTGCAATCCAAGTATGTTGTTTTGCTTGATGAATGTGATGATCTAAAGTCTCATTCTGGGTTGCTCGGTGCGTGTAAGTCCTGCTCAGGCTTGCAATCTAAGCTGGCAGAGAAGGTTGCCAAACTTGCTGAGCTTGAGAAGGTCAACTCAGATAGCACCACCACTACATGTGTTCGATGTGAAGCTTTGGTGTTGGAGCTTGAGTCCTGTAGGCACGACAAGATGGGAACCGAGGAAGAAAACACACACCTTCGGTCCATCTTGAGCTGGGTGTCGTGTAGTGAGCCCCAGTTGGGCATGATGGTGAGCCAGTTCAGGCGGGGAACAGACTCATCGGGAGTAGGCTTTGCTATAGGTGGGAAGGGTGAGCATGTCTATGGCAAAGTTGGTGAACATAGTGGTTTGAACCCAAGTGAGAAACCCACCAACACTCCCAAATTGATCTAGATCCCTCCACCAGAGCCTACCAAGCCTATGATCAAAGATGGTGTGTTTGAAGAACCACCAAAAGCTCCACCATCCAAGCAAGTTTGGGTTCCCAAACCGAACCACTTTCGGAACTCACTCGATACTCTACCCAACACCTCTAGTGCACCCCTTCCTAAAGCCAAAAAGCCTCAGAGAGTGAATCACACGCACAAGAGAGTGAGTCAACCACCACCCAAGAGAGAGGTGAGGTACCACTATGACTATTGCCATAGAGATGGCCATTTGGCTGAGTTTTGCTTTAGGAGGAAGAGAGATGAGCGGCGTGAGTACGAGTTGAACAACCGGAACATGTACTGTCCTCCACATGGCGTACAAGTACCACCTGTTTAGAGGCACAGTGTTAGGCCTAGAGGTGCAATGCCTCAAGGTGCTAGGCCTCAGGTGGCGAGACCACGAGGTAGTCGTGCCCGGTGTGGCCCAAGTCATGTTCAATATGACTCTGGACCTCACGACGGTGGCTTTCAGTCCCACACTCCTAGCGGACCACGTTTTCCTCCACGTGGTGATCGCTTCTCTCCAATGAGACATGGCATGTATGGTGTTTTTCCTAACACTTTTCTAGGGCAAATGACTCAACACTGGTATTCTCCTCATTTCGCTAACCCCAGTGTTGTGCCATTTGCTCACCCCTTGTCTTTCTATTGATGCAGAGCGAAGGCCTGGAGAACACGTGGCTTGTTGATTCCGGCTGTTCGCGTCACATGACTAGAAAGTTCCCAATGGTTCTCTAGCCTAGACCCCATGCAATACAAGGAGTGCATCACATTTGGGGACAATAGCAAAGGTAAGGTTCTATCTCATGGGACCATTCGGGTCAACGAGTCTTTTATCTTGAAGGACGTTGCTTTGGTTTCAAGCATGCATTTCAATTTGCTCTCTATTTCGCAACTCCTTCAAGATGGGTTTGAGGTGCGCTTTAAGACTGGACTTTCTCGTGTGCTCGATTCTCAGGGACATCTAGTTTGTCAGATCGTTCCTTTTAGCCGAGTTTTCAGAGCTGATTTCTCTCAGTCTTTTGGTTCTTCTCGCTGTTTGGTTGCCGGATCTTCTTCTGATTTGTGGAAGTGGCATAGGAGACTTGGTCACTTGAGTTTCGATCTCCTAGTGAGGTTGAGTTCTCTTGACATGATCCAAGGATTGCCCAAACTTAAGTTTGAGAAGGATCTGGTATGCCATCCCTGTCGCCACGGGAAGATGGTGGCTGCTTCCCATCCTCCAGTGACTCAGGTTATGACCACGAGACCCGGTGAGCTACTCCATATGGACACTGTTGGTCCGGCTTGGGTTCGGTCAGAGGGAGGGAAGTGGTACGTTCTTGTGATCATGGATGATTTTTCTCGCTATTCTTGGGTGTTTTTCATGGAGGGCAAGGACAAAGCATTTTCTCATGCTCATGACTTGATCTTGAGGTTGCAAACTGAGTTACCAAAGAATGCCATACGAGCTGTCCGCAGTGACAATGGCATTGAGTTCAAAAACTCATAGTTTGACGCCTTCTGTGCTTCGTTGGGTCTTGAACATCAGTTTTCTTCGCCCTATGTCCCTCAGCAGAATGGTGTTGTTGAGCGCAAAAATTGGACTTTGGTTGAAATGGCCAGGACGATGCTCGATGAGCATAGGACTCCTAGGCGTTACTGGGCCGAAGCCATCAACACCGCCTGCCATGTTTCAAACCACATTTTCCTACGTGCTTTCTTGAAGAAGACATCCTACGAGTTGCGGTTTGGGCGTCCACCCAAGGTGAGTCATTTTCGAGTCTTCGGTTGCAGGTGCTTCATTCTTAAGCAAGGTAATCTTGACAAGTTTGAATCTAGATCTTCGGACGGTATATTTCTCGATTACGCTTCTCATTCGCATGCGTACCGTGTGCTTAATCTTGAGACTAACTGTGTCGTGGAGACTTGTGAAGTCACCTTTAATGAAACCATGCCCTCTTCTGTTTATGCCTTTGAATGTGCAGGTGATGAAGAGATGGGTGATAGCATTTTCAGTTGAGGACGACGACGATGCCGATTGGGATGATCCCAAGCCATCTCAACCGGCTGCCCCGATCGAGCCAGCTTCGACCACTTTGGCTCACGGCCCCGAGCTCTCCACCTCTACTTCATGGGGTCCGTGCGAGCCACTTCCTCAATCGACTGAGGAGGCCCCAGCTATGGATGAGGGAGAGGCGACTTCGTCTTTGGGTGCACCTTGACACATCCAGCGATGCCATCCTCCTTAGACCATGATCAGCGACATCGACGAAAGGGTAATGCGTTCCAAGTCTTATCATATTTCCCATTTCGCACATTCGGCTTTTGTCGCTAACTTTGAGCCTGAAAGTACTGGACACGCACTCTCTGATCCCGATTGGGTCAATGCTATGCACGAGGAGTTAGAGAACTTTGAGTGGAATCAAGTTTGGGTCTTAGTTCCACCACCACCCGAGTGTCATCCCATAGGAACCAAGTGGGTGTACAAGAACAAGCAAAGTGAGGATGGAGTTGTGGTGAGGAACAAGGCTAGGCTGGTAGCGCAGGGATTTAGCCAAAAAGAGGGAGTAGACTTTGAGGAGACATTTGCTCCTATGGCCCGCATTGAGGCCATTAGGATCCTCCTCGCCTTTGCAGCATCCAAAGGCTTTAAACTCTACCAAATGGATGTGAAGAGTGCTTTCCTAAATGGCTACATAGAAGAAGAGGTGTATGTGAAGCAGCCTCTAGGCTTTGAAAACCCCAAATACCCAAACCATGTTTACAAGCTACACAAAGCCCTTTATGGCCTGAAGCAAGCCCCCAGAGCATGGTATAAGAGGTTAAAGTCATTCCTATTAGCTAAGGGGTTTGAGATGGGTTCTGTAGACAAGACGCTTTTTCTCCTCAGGCATGGTACTGACATGCTCTTGGTACAGATTTACGTGGATGATATTATTTTCGGCGGCTCCTCTCATGGTCTTGTTGCAAAGTTTTCTGAAATGATGAGCAGGGAGTTCGAAATGAGCATGATGGGTGAGCTCACATTCTTCCTCAGACTTCAGATCAAGCAGACGCAAGAAGGAACCTTCATCCATCAAGGCAAGTACACGTAAGACTTGTTGAGGAAGTTCGACATGGGTGAGGCGAAGCCCCTCTCAACACCCATGTCAACGACTATAGCCTTGGATGAAGACAAGGAAGGCGAGGCGGTGGACCAGAAGGAGTACAGGAGCATGATTGGCTCCCTCCTCTACTTGACAGCAACATGACCCGACATCTAGTTCGCTGTGTGCTTGTGCGCCCGTTTCCAGGTTTCTCCGCGCACTTCACATCGGCAGGCCGTCAAGCGGATTTTTAGGTATCTTCGGTTCACTCCTGAATTTGGCCTTTGGTTTTCCGCTTCTTCTTCGCTTTCTCTCTGTGGTTACTCAGACACTGACTATGCTGGTTATCGAGTTGAGCGCAAGTCCACCTCCAGGACTTGTCAATTTATCGGCTCTTCTTTGGTGTCATGGTCTTCTCGCAAACAATCCAGTGTAGCCCAATCCACCACCAAAGCCGAATACGTCGCTGCTGCCGCTTGCTGCTCACAGCTCCTATGGATGGTTGCCACTTTGAGAGATTTTGGACTTGAGTATAGGAGAGTGCCACTTTTCTGTGATAGCACGAGTGCCATTAGTGTTGCAAAGAATCCAGTGCTTCACTCCAAAACCAAACACATCGAAGTCTGTTTCCACTTTCTTCGAGACCACTATGAAAAAGGCGACATTGATCTCATCCATGTAACCACCCAAAACTAGCTTGCAGATATCTTTACAAAGCCTCTTGACCAAGCCCAGTTTGCTCACTTGCGAGGGGAGCTTGGAGTTTGTTTCCCTTTTTAGAGGAGGGGAACTTTGGTTGTTGTATTCTAGTTTTGCTTTTCTTTGTAGTTTAGCCTTTGTTTTTGTATCATACTTGCATATCATATCATCATGTATCATATTGCATCCCTGAGCTTCATCCTTATAGTAGCTAGATTGACACTATGCTCTTGTTGGGGTTGTTATGGATATACATGATGTGCTTTTGGCTTAGGCTCCTTTTGATCAATTGATGCATGTTATGAGCTAAGCTTGTTTTTCCAAACTGTGAACTTGATCAAAACTTATTGGAACATGAAATGTGTTCACCACTACTTGTGGCAACTAGCATGTGTAGAATGTGTCAAGATCTTCTTTGCTTCATATATATGCTTAGTTGCTACGGCTCATACCTTGAGTTACACACTTGCTTGAGAAACTTGAATTTGTGCTAAAACTTGAAAAAAAACTAAGTGAATTGAAAAGATCGGGATGGGTCTGTACTATCCTATGTCAGAGTATCTAGACAGCTCCAAATTGCACTTATTGGTGAACTTGAGCTCTGTAATGGATACCGAGGTCATTGTCTTAAGCTCCTGATTGCTTTTGGCATAGGCTTGACATGGTCGCTAAATCAGGTTTTGATGGCACAGATAACCTCCCACACACACTTGTCTGACAAACTTTGGTAATAAGCTGCATAACTCTGATAAATTTCAATTGGTATCTAAAATTTGATCAAACCGCAAGTTTGTCTCATGACATGATGTGTGAACTTTGTTTGGGGTAGTTCACTTTGCATACATGTGTAGCACAAGGTCGATCTCCTGTCTATTTTTGCTATGTGCTCCTTTGGTGGTGAACCTTCTTTTAAAATTGCTCAAACTTGATCAAATTTGCTTAAATGCCATATTTCATCTCATTTGGTCACTTTGAGCATTTGCTAGCACTTGTATGTGTTGCTATATATATACATGACAGCATCAACTAGAGCATCCTTTCAATCTACTTGCTATAATCTTGAAGCTTCTGCATTTGTGCATTTCTACATTCATAGCCTGATTTGAGGGGGAGATGCAATCTTTGGGCACTAGCTTGATAAGTGCATATGTCAACAAGGGGGAGAAATATTGAGCAAAGGGGGGAAATTTTTAAAAATCCACCCAAAGTTGAGAGATGCTTTCATTTGTGAGATTGCACCTGTTCAGGGGGAGTTGCACTTCGAGTTGCTTTTGCTAGATGTGTTGAGCCGTTGCCTCTTCTTGAGGGTCTAGCAATTTTCCCATTTTTTTTCTTCGAGTTTTGCTAGTGGTGTTGAGCCCGTTGCCTCTTCTTGAGGGCTAGCTGTGTTTTGCTTGGTTGCGTTGAGCCGTTGCCCATGTCTTTGGGGGCCAAGCTTTGCTCATTTCAAATGACCCCGTTTTGTTTTTTTTTGGCTTTTGGTCATTTGGATGAGTTCTCCTCTTCTTCCTTCTTTTCTTCTTTTTTTTGCTCAAGCTATTCGTGTGGTGGTGTTGACAATGCACTCATCAAGGGGGAGATTGTGAACACAAGGTTGACAAGTACCCTTGTGTGTTCGTTTTTGTGTGATGAGTGATTGATCAACGTGATCCACGAATAGGTTGAGTCGGTTACTAACTCTACCATGGTGAAAGCTATGTGTGCATGTCTCTTGGCTCGTGGTGTGTAGGTGTGGAGCACGGAGGCGGTAGTTGACGGCGAGGTGAAGGTCAAGGAGGACGTGCCATGACAACAGACCGGGAGCGGTGAAGGATAGACGTGAGGCTTGGACCGAGGGACCTAGAGGCCGGGCGACTAGCCGCGGTGGCTGACACTTGGAACATCAACAAGTGCAAGATGACATGGAGTGACAGTGTTGACCGGGTCAAGACGGCGGACGCGTGAGTCGAGCAAGGCTCAGGAGGACTTGGCGGGCCGGCCGGTCGAGGATGGCGGTGACACGCGTCGGATGGCGGGGGACGCGTATGGAGTACGCTACCCGTGGACGGTTTGATGGTTTGGGTCTCAAAACCATCAGATGGACGGTTTACGGGTTTGGGCCTCAAAACCCGGGCGGAGGTTCTGAGGAAGGACGGACGGCACGTGGCGGCATCGGGCAGTTCGCGTCGAGGTGAAGCTACCGGTGAGAAGGCACGGTGGCCGTCGGATCAAGATTACACCGGGATGGACAACAACTGCCCTTGGACTTAATGGTTCAACTCATTTGTATCCAGGGGCAAAACTGAGAATGTGTAATAGCCCTGTTAAATAGGATGAGGGAGCCCCCATCTCTCTCACCTCTCCTATTTTTCTTTTTCTCCTTTTAGACTGAGGGTTTCTTGCTCTTGAGAGAGGTCCAAGAGCTGAAAAATTCGTCCTTGTTTTTCTGAGATTTTTGGTTTGGGAATGGAGGCCCGAATCCTCCTCGTGCCCTCCGGAATTCACCATGTTTTTCTGTGATTTTATTCTTCACCGATTTGATGTGTGCAATTTTTGTTCGTTGCTTTTCTCCTCCCATTTTTCCAAAATCTTGCAGATCTAGAGTTTGAGTTGATCTCAGGCAATGATTTCTTGGGGATCTATTTGTTCCTAGTCGAATTACATATCTGCAAAATTTGGGATCGAATCATCGAGTGTGGAGTCAGATTGCGTCAATTTCGTGTCCGCTCGTTTTTCTGTTCTTCGTTTTCAGTCTGTGTTCGTGCAGGATCTGTCTGATGGGTGGACGTAGCAGCGCTACCAGCGCCAGTGCTCCTGCACTGAGCGTGCTCAGATGAGCAGCGCGTGCTCAAGTCTCTCGTCAGTTCCAACGTTTGAAGCTCCCAGGCCAAGTTCGCTAATTTCTGTGTTCTTCCGAGTCTATTTATTTCATTTCTCTGTGTTCGTCGTGTCCTAGAGCAGGGAGAACCAGCAGCGTCGCTGCAGTGCCTATGCCCCTGCCAATCTAGGACGAGCAGGAGTCTAGGCTGAGCTACCTGCTCCTCTCTCTGCTCTTTATTTGCCTAGCACAAATCAATGCTCGACCATGAGCTTGTGCTTGCATAGCTCCAAGAGCATATCACGTGAATTGAAATGGTGTTCAAGAAATGTCTCAATCAAGCAACAGTACTTTGAATATTAAATTTGATCTCAAGCTCATCATTGCATTTTACCGAATCTCTCTTGGTTAGCCGGTTACTTATCTATATGTGAATTTGCTTCTGCAAGTGTGCTTCGTGCTCATCCATTTAGGAGAAGGCAGGCTTGTCATTGCTGCTGGTAGGCTGTGCACCTTCGAGTGCCGTGCAAATCCAGCTCTCTCCTTCTGAGTATGTTTTGCAGGTGTGTCTCACGGGGATGGTGTCCAGCTCTTGTTGTTTTGTCCGCAGCTTGGTCATTTGAGTTCTAATTCATTTTTGGTTGGTTGCATTGGTTTCATGGTGTCCCGCTGTGTTCCTAGGGAATATCCACCAACTCATTTGGGTCGTGGACATCACGGTGTTTGGTTTGCGAGTTTGGCGGTGATTTTGGGACAGTGGCCGAAAAAGTTTCGAAAGAGATTTTACGGCTCCCATTCACCCCCCTCTGGTCGCCGTTTTCAGTCCTTCAATAAGTTTTTTTGCTGCTGCAGAAGAGTAATTAACTTATCTTCTAAAAGTTTCCTGAAATTCCATTCAATCAAATTGAGGTCTCTGAACTCTTCAATAAAACACAAGAAAGAAAGGATCAACTTAACATTGCAATGTTGTCCTTTAAGGCTGAAAGTGATTGCTTCCACTGTTTCAAAGTATGTCTTAAGTTTTAAAATTTAGCAGTAACATTCTTAGCAGCATCAGTACACTGATAGGGAGAGGACCAACCTAGCTGCACCTGTTGGATGAAATCTTCAAGTTGCAACCAGTAATTTTCAAATCGAAGATGTATCCCCTAGGAATATCAGTGGTGATATAGATCAAACATGGAACATGATCAAAAGTTTCCATAGTTAAAGTTGCAACCATAGTATTAGGATAGACAGTTGTCCAGCTAGAGGAGGCAAAAAACCAATCCAAACGTTCTAATAATAATGGAGGTTGCTGCTTATTAGTCCAAGTATACCGTTGACCTTTAAGAGGCAATTCAACAAGGCCAAGAGCACTGATGGCTCCATTAAATAACATCACCTTAGTATAGTCTGCCCCTGGTTTGTTTCTATCTTGAGGGTTCCTGTACAGGTTGAACTCACCAACAACAAGCCAATCCATAGAGTCTGGCATGGAAATGTTCTTGAACCAAAGAACAAAATCTCGTTTACCCGAAGGGGTACAAGGGGCATACACATTTGTCAGCACCCAAGTGGAAGTATTATGGGTAGAAGCAAACAGGACAGAAGTAGCAAATTCATTCTGGAAAATGAGAGAACCAGAAAAAATAGCACTTTTACAGATGATGATAGAACCACCAGAAGCACCATTAGAAGGAAGGAATTCAAAACAATCAAAAGAAGCTGGACAAAAAAGACGAAGGAAGGCACTATCAAAATGAGATCTTTTAGTTTCTTGCAAGTAGATGACATCACAATTTGTTTCAGAAATAGGGTCTTTGATTGCATTCCATTTTTTCTCAGAGTTTATACCACGAACATTCCAACTGATCACTTTCCACAGTTTTCTATTCATTTAAACCAAAACATTAAACAAAAGAAACATCTCAGACATCTAAGATGGTGATCACTTCTTGCCCCCATTGTTCTTGGACCCCTGAGCTGGATCCTCCTTAGATGGTTTGGGCTTCTTTGCCTTGGGCTTTCCTACAGCTCTTTCTTGGATGGCTTGGCAACAAGCTTTTCATCAGTGAGATTGTCTCGGTTCAGCTTGCAAAAGGAGGCTCTAGGTCATGGACTACAGAAGTTGAAAGAGTAGGTGGGTAAGATGAGCAACCCAGACAGGTTTTATCTTTACAAGTAGGTGACCTGAAACCTTTAGACCGAGAGTGAATTCTGTCACGTCTATGAAGATCTTCATCCGAAATATGTAAAGGTGAGGATGAAGTCTTACCCCTCTTGCCGCTTGGAGCAGGCTTGGAAAGAACTGGAGGAGGGGGTGGAGTCTGATCCTTGGTCTGTTCAAAAGAGGCGTCAGGCTCCAGGGACATGGTCACTGTCGAAGGGGTCGGGACCATCAGGGAAGGATCAAGTAAAGTAGCATCAAGGAGACCTTCATCGACAGGTCCAAGACAGTGATCAAATTCAGAATCAGAACAAGTATAATCAGAAATAGTGACAAAGGGTTTGACTCGAGGAAGAACAAAAGAGAAGACCGTTGTTGGTATATTTTAAACACACACATATTAATCCGCAAGCGCATGGATACCGATGTAGCACTTCACCAGAAAGTATTCTAGAATCTCGAACTCAAGGAAACGTGTGTGAAATTAACTAAGTCTAACTTAACCCAGAGTAGCAACAAGGATTAGGATAAATAGGAGCGTAGAGATCACTAGGGTCCTCTAGTTCTAACTTCGGTAAGTTATGTCTTCTACTATTCAACTAGGGACATTACTAAGGAAAACACAAGCAGACTATGTTTTTCTATAGTAATCAGGTCCTGCTCGGCCTACAAACGGGAGATGGTCTACAAAGGACTCAACAGGGCTTTATAGTCACCCTTGCGATCTACCACCGATTCGGAATGTAGGGTACATCCATGAGTAACCAAGTCTAAGCACCATGCTTACACTACGAATACTACTCTAACCTCAGATCGACAAGGATTAAAGTACTCAAAAAGAGTCGCAAACTTGATGAACAATATAAACAAGATACTTACTTGAATCAGAAGTTGATTACCGGAGAAATCTCAGAAGCAAGCTAAAATAGAACTTGATTCCGCTAAGGTACAAGCCATAGAGAGAGCACCGACAGGCTAGCACTTCCTCCAAACTCTTCCCTTACTCTCTATCTCACTATTTCTATTTACAAAGACTAGATCCTAACTTGGAGGACTAATCTTCACTTGATTGTTGGCTCTGATCCTGATGATGAGGAATTGAACAAGGGCTTAGGATTTCAGGATGCTCTGCTGGAGGAGGTATAGGGGGTATTTATAGGGGGAACCAAGGGTCCTGTGGGCCCAAGAATCCATGGCAACGTCAAATCTGGACCCTCTAATCGAACCGACCTTGAGCAACGGTGTAGATTTGATCTTTAAGGCGGTAGAGAACTGACGTACGAAGGAGAGGCTACTAGGTGGACCCCACATGCCGGTCGGCCTGCAGGTGGGGCCGGTCAGCCCCACACTCTGACATCTGGGCGTGGGTCTCAGTGTGTTGTCTTTTGGATTGTTCTAGAGTCTTCCCAAGTCAGTTTCATCGTGGAATAACATAATTTGATCTGACGAATAGATCCACCCTGATGATTTTCTGATTAAATCCTCCAGCAGTCATGAAATCACCAAAACTCATGGAACTCATTAGTTAAAAACACTATACCTATGTTGATGATCCATTTTAATCATTTATGCAGGGTATATTGATGGTTTATGATTGATATTAACTACCGCCAACAAGCTCCCCACACTTAGGCTTTTACTCGTCATCGATAAAAGGATAGATTACTTAAGACATAACCTTGGAACAAGACATCAACATAAAACCATCCACGGTCATACATGCACTGTAGGATTCAAAGTGTCTACCATGTGTTGACACCAAATTTTGACCGTAGTACATAAGAACCCTGAATTTCAGAATCTACTTGTCAGCACCTAGTTTTTCAAAGAATACCAAGCATAACTATATGTGTGCCCAGAATGTCCACATGACACATATAGTGACAAATATGAAGAATATCAAGAACAATGCTTTATTATATATCAAAACATAGTTATAACAAGACTTACAACTATTACAAAGCATAGCGGAAACTATTCTTAATCTTCTCTTTGTGAATCCATACTCCACAGGGACGGTTGACTAGGGCAGCACTCGCCTAGTACTCTTGGAACTCCTTTGGTAAACTCATCACTTGAACCACCATCTGGTACCCATCCGGGATTTTATTGATTGTACAGCAAGTGTGAGTGCACCATACTCAACAAGTATAACATGAGGGGATGCAAGGCTCAAAAGGCTGGACACAGTTGAACTGCGATAAGCATTTTTAGTTGGTCATATTTTTATTTATTAAACCAATCTTTCTAGGTTATGCTTAAGCTTCCAAGGTGAAAGTATAATTAGCATCAAGATTAATCATCACCCAAACCATCCACCAGACCATCTATCTCGAAAAGGATCCAGGCCGCTCGTATCCATGAGCACGGCTGATATATCAGTTTTAAAACAACTCTGCAAAGTCTGTACACTTTCACCATGAGTCGTGAATGCCCTTTGCCCGAGGTGGCCAACCTCTTGACTCACTTCCAACGTAAGTCGGCAGGGATCACTACGTAAACTTTCACTAGACACCCTAACTAGTTAGTGGCCATGAGGTTTCAGCAGCAAGTGTGCATAGATGTCCTCCTCCGAGAGGCACATGTGGTTGCGGCACTGTACACACCAAGGAAGGATAATAATTATACACCACGAGGCACGCCCCTCTTGTGCCTATCGGTAACCACTAACAATCTAGAGACGTACTAGTTACTTGATTAAAATCAGAGCCATGTGATTCTTGTGGTTGTACTGTAAGTCCTGGGTTGCCGCTTTAAGATTCAGTGCTTACGGAGGGCAGACTAGAGCACCCAAAAAGACCCAATACTCTAGCCCCCTTCTGTCCATGTTGCTAAAAAGCATCACTTTAACATTGATTCCATAATCCATTAATCAAGATTAACATTATATAGTTTGGTGATTGCAGGCTAAGCAAAGCTACCCATATGCATAACCCAAGGTAACAAGGATACATGTATCAAAAGTACTAGGTAAGGTCCTTAAAGGTTCATCAAATTAGACACATGCACATAAAAGGTGAATATAAGGTTATTAGGTAACAAGGTACTCATGTTACACTTGCCTCAAATAGTGCTCAAACTTGTCCAACTTTCCTTCTGGATCATCCTTGTACAACTTCTTCTAATGATAGCAACAACCATCACAAGCATCATAGACAAACCTAGAAGCAGTACATCAATAATTATATATAAAACAAGATATAAAGGTTTTTAAACAGGTAGGGCCTGTAACTATGATTGTAGAGCGCAAAAACAACTAAACAAAGCTACGGTTTAAAGGGCACGATAGATCAAAGGTAGAAGCTGGAATGTTTGATAAATAATAGGATAAAATAGGCATGATGTATGTGGGCTAACTTGAAAGATTAGAGAGCATAAGGATTTGTAGATGAAGCATAATAATCAGAGGATTGTATACAAGATGGATAGGACATTATGAAAAATAATGTGGACATAAGATGATCTAATGGCTAGATCACCTAGGAGGGGATGAATCTGCTAGGCTTGGTGGAAAAGAGCATATACATGTTGATGATTGGACAAGACCAATATGACATGGTCATGACTGGCCCAAGGTGACCTATTAAGGTTGATAACTAGGATGAGACTTTGTGGTGGTTATGTGCTCTAGGAGATTTGATTTTGGACAACATACGCAGGATGAGTGGTTAGGTTGATGATTTGCTCATGGAAGGATGGCACTATCAGAAGACATGTAACGGTGATGGATGATATGATACAAGTACAATATTGGAAAGAAGATTGATCTCCAGTTATAGAACATTGCATGACAAAGACGGTGGTAGTGGTTGGAATATCTAGAACTCACCAATTGTGAAGCGACCACAATTTTAAGGCGAGAAGCGATGTTGCACATATGACTTTCATTCCAACTATTCCTTCATGATATGAGAGAGTGCTTCAGGATATGTGTGGTGATTATTTGGAAACACATCATGGCCAACTAGTGCATTGAGGTAGATGCTAGATTAACGAGGAATGCAATTATGACAATCTGTGCACCGGCTGAACATGACCGGCACCAGGTAGCGGCAGCTGTGGCAAACAAAAGTCACGGCCACACTCAACTTATGTACTTGGAACTTGGTGAGATCATGTGCAACTAATAAGTACATAGTCACACTAGAGGGCTCAGGAAACCAGACGATGATTCAGTAGGGAACGCGGCGAAACGCCGGTGCATCCAGGACGTGCAGTTCGGCGTACAGCAGGGGTTATGATCACAAGGATTGTGGTCATAGCTTAACCCACTGGAAATACATTTTGTGGAGTTGTTCTGGACTGCATGTTGTATGTTACGGCAAAAGGGCATGGTTGTTTGACCATCTGTTAGCTGGGGAACGCGAACACAAAACAGGTTGTATAGCTGATTTCTGAACAGCAGGAGTAGCATATACTACGACCTCAGTATCTCGGCCATTTTGGAACCCATGGCCAAAAGAAACTTACGAAGACATGAGCAAGGATATGGTGGACATGTTGGATGAAGGGTTTGGTTATTTGGATAGTGGATTAGCGGGGAACACCAATGCTATGCAGAGTAGTGCAGCAGTCAGGGCAGCAGAGCAGTGAACGTGGAGACTGTGATTTCTCCGGCATCTGAACCCCTATGGCCAAGATATTTTACAGGGGCATGCACAAGGATATGAAACACATTGTGGTTGAAGGACATGGTCACTGGAGCAATCAAAAAATGAGAACATGCATGCCAACCAGCAGCAGCGCGGTTGCGAGGCAGCAGGGGCAGCAAGCACAAAACTGATGATATCTCCTTTGTCTTCGAGTCTTTGGCCATGAAATTTTGCCGACATATGTGCAAGTTTATGATACACATGTAGTTCAAAGGAATTAACAAATATAGGTGTGGACTGCCAGGAACATGCATGCCAACCGTACATGTAGTGGCTGTTTGCAATGGACAGCAATATGCTTCGAAGAAAAACACCACTTAAATCAAGAATCATGATCCATGGCACAATTGCAATAGGAATCAGCATATAATTGTGTGAGGAATGTATGGATTCTCACATTGAATGATCATGGTTTCCATAGATGATTTGACAGCGACCGTTGTTAACGATAGGTGACGACGACCGACGGGACAGCAACGATTCCATCCGGGAGATGATCTATGTCACACAAGAGATCAAGGAGATGGATGAGAGGGGCTTGGACTGCAGAATAAGAGAGAGAGAGAGAGAGCGAGAGAGAGAGAGAGAGAGAGAGAGAGAGAGAGAGAGAGAGAGAGGGAGGGAGGGCGGCCTCACCATAGCTGTACAGAAGCGGCGGCGACGGCGGTCAGCGGGGTGCTGCTGTGGGTTTCGAGAGACGGCAAGGCATCCCGGGTGGCCTCCATGAAGCCCTGCAGCACCATGGTGTTGTCTGAGGAGTCACAATCGAGAGGGTGCATCATAAACATGAGTCTCATGGTGATGAACAGAGAAGTCCTTAATCCTTACCACAGCATGATGTGAAGGATTCCGTCAACAGGAGAGACGTGCTGTGGCAAAATAGGTTCATTGCATCGAGGGCTCTCCATTTTGGTGGAGGAACAGCAGATGGAGATAGGGGATGTGGAGGGGGCGTCCATGGGAATGGAGGAGGAAGGGGAGGAGATGAGGATGCTCCTTGTCTGGTGCTTGCGTACTAGAATAGAAGAGAGAGGGAGGGAATGCAATTAGACATTGATAAGGGGAAATAAAGAGGGCCTTCTAAAGGGAGTCAAGGGGGGTGCATTATGGGCTGCTGTTATTTGGATGAGGGGGTGAGAGATGTCAGCATTGAGAGGATGGCGACCAGGGAGGTGCTATCCATCTACTTGTGCGTGATGGAGGGAGGAGATAAGATGGATGCATCTCTGTTGCATGTATGCATGCAGAAACCAAAGGGAGAGGGTGGAGTACTTCTACCCTTTACTCATACAATTTAGGGAGGTGATTAAGGAGGAATAATAAACATTGAGGGCTGTTATTTCTGCATGAGAGAAGAGAGGTTGCGCAAGGAAAAAGAGAGTGTGTCTTGTTCAAACAACTACCTTTACTTTTCGGCTTACGCCACCCCTTGAGAGCAGTAGAGTAGATCTCGGTGAGTTCTACGGACAAGCAGGGCTGTATTGGTTCGGCCAACCTCCGGTTTGTTTGTGAGTACCGTCATGACTTATATTATTCATCAGCTGACTTGATCTCTTGCAAGTCATGGTATAAGTTAGTTATCGATGTATATTGTTATTTGTAAAGCTGCATCAGTTGGCTCGATCTCTTACAAATCACGGTATAGATTAGTTATCGATTTGTATCAATTTTTATAAGGCTGCAACAGACGACTAATCTCTTATAAATGTTGATATTAATCAATGTTATCCATATTGTGTTAAATAGTTTACTTTTTAATATAATATCATCAATTACCTGATCTAAGATTAAGATTCATTAGTTTTACTATCTTGATCTATCGTCTGCTGGTTATTTCCATGATTGGACTCAATTCTTGATGTTAGATCCTGCTTATCGAATAATTTATCTTGATCTTGATCGTACATAGTGAGTGTTCGAAGTTGTGTTTTTGTCAAAAGATAGATTCATTGATTACCGGTCTTTGGTTTGATTTTACTATCAATGCTGCATAAGCCGACTCGATCTATTGATAGTGTGTTAGATTGAATATTATTGATTAATAGATTTATCTATTGAGAAAAGCATGTCATTGGTACTTGTTTTTGTCTTGGTCAAAAGCTAGTATGTCTCTCAATCAATATATTGGCTTGTACTTGTTTTTGTCTTGGTCAAAAGCTTGTATGTCTCTCAATCAATATAAATGCTTTCATGCTTATTCATCACATCTTTACATGCTTTCATGATCATCGGCTATTAAGATCTATACGGTTGAATATCTAATAATTGCCAACATGCTTATTTTACTTATTTTTGCATCATGAACATGCTAGATATCGACTCTTTAGTCGATAGCCTTATCTCATAGGCTACTTAGCCGCACATTTGGAACTGTCTGGAACAACACCGGCATGTTCCACCTTAAATTACTGATCAATCTTTCCTCCTTGTCAATTACAGGGTCAAGTTGTCTGTCACACCTAAGGTCATGACCATCCGGTCCTGTGTTTTCGAAGCCCTAGGAGAGCTCGGGATTTGCTCCACGTGGTTTCTCTCGGCTTGCTTGCGTGTTGGCAGCGAGGCTTAGCTCATCAACTTTTTTGCCATCAACATAGATTTGGCACGCCCGGTGGGACCACAATCGTCAACATGAACAACAACGCCATCCACAAGGTTAATTTTCAGGAGCTATCGAAAGATCAAAGAATGCTCATCGACAAGGCAGAGTGGAGTTCCGGGAGAAGTGTCTGTTGTCTTACAGTTGGACATGCGATTGAGTCATTCAAAAGACTCCATTGCAAAGAGTCCTCCTGCATGGACATAGCGATCCAAACGAGGAAGCTAAAGCTAGGATTGCTGCCTAGATAGTCCACAAAACTATTCATGTAGCCTTTACAAATCATAATCAGGTGTTAGCCAATACAATTGGTAATGTTATTAAAGAAGTTTTCTTTGGAGCGCTAGTTGATCAAGGAGGACCATCATATTTCAATGGCTATAATCCTTCAGCTGTTGGAAGCAGTGTACCTAGTTCTAGTCAGCAACCAAATGGTGGATAGTATCAGTAGCCACCAGCACAACAACTTCTAGGAGGACAAGCTCAAGATCTTCAAGCTCAGCCAATAGCTAGGGTAAAAGAAACAGAGAATGCTTATGATTTTGACATAAAAAAGGCTGATAAGATCTTTGATTTGCTGCTAGAGAAAAAGCAGTTGAGGTTACCCACAAATCATGTGATCCCTTCAGCTGGAGAACTCAAAGGGAAGAAATACTACAAGTTCCACAATGCTACTAATCATAATACTAATGAGTGTAGAGTCTTCCACCATCATATTCAGAAGGCCATTGAACAAGGGAAAATCAAGTTTGAGCCAGCCAAGAAACCAACAATGGACATAGATGGACATCCTTTTCCAAGGGTGCATATTATAGAGTTCTAGTTGGCCAAAGGGAAGACAAAGGTGTTGACATCGACTAAGGCCAGAGAAGATGGGTCTATCGACCCCAAGGTTCAAATATCGGCTAATGAGTACAAGAAAGCTAAGCAGCAACACAATTAGCAAAAGAGCCGACATGAGCAGGGTGAGACCTCCAGAGCTGGTGCTATGCATCCTCAGGTGACTTCTAGGATCTTGTGAAACAAATGGCAACACCAGAAGAAGAAGGACTACCAGCACCAGCTTGAGGAAGAAGAATATGAACGCCCGTGTGAGGAAGAAAGGTATGAAAGAGAGCAGGTTGAATTATATTGGAAATACCATTTCTTCATGCACTATTGGAATAAAAGTTTGAAATTGCCTACAAGACATAACTGCATAGAGTGTAGTAATCAGTATTCAGAGTTTGGGCAATCTTAAGCCAATTGCCGATCTATCCATGAACGTTTAAGTCATCAACATGATAACGTGGATCGGCGCATAAAAATGTCATGATGGAGAAGGGAAGGAGTATGTTTGCAAGAGGGACAATGGTGTCTAGGAGGTTTGACAAGGAGTCAGAAAAGAAGAGTTCAGCGCTTAAGGAATAGAGAGTTAGAAGCTCAGAAATCTAGCAGACCTCGGACATGGCGCGTCAAACAAATAGCCAATAAGGGTAAACCATCGGCTGATATCAATATGTTATTTGCTTGACCTGTAGAACTCAGAGCCTCCTCAGAATATGAGTAGAGGAAACATAAGTGCCTCTATAGAGAAATTATAAAAGGAGACATCATGAAAATCGATGATGAGCATCAACAGCCAATCAAAGCAGTCGGCTCCAGAAATTTGATTTAATGGAGTCCCCGATTGATGATATGGAAGGGAAATTAGGATAGGGATTTACATCGGCCGATTTGTTAGAGGAAGTTGATATTGGACCAGGTGATAGGCCTAGGATGATGTGACAGAACCATCCAATTTATAAGAGCACAAGTACAATGGCAGCCTATGAAGCAGTCACACTATCATACTTGAGCCCATATAAACCTGGTAGTCTATCGAGTACTACGAAGGGTCTCGATTAATCGCCAACATACAACCAGGATCGTACATGATTCAACATACATGCCACATGTTATATAAAGTTCACAAATACATTTCCATACATCAGAGTACGATTAAAGTTATTACAACTCAAGTTCAAATAAAGTAGTAGCGGAAGCAAATATAGTTTGAAACTAACATCTCACACTGTTGTTCAAATACTTTGCCAGTTTATGATCACAACCCACAAAAGCATGATAGAGGAGTTAATGAGAAGCGCCTTGCCCTGGGCCTACTCCTCGTCCATAGTGGGACAGAAGCAGTTCTTACAATTTCCATGATACACTGTGTTATCTGCAACAAGTGGGAAATAAACCCTAAGTACGAGAAGGTACTCAGCTAGACTTACCCATCATAAACCAAAAATAAAGTGACTCGAAGGATCATGCAAGGCTTTATAAGTGGAGCAAGCATGACAACATTTTGAATAAAAGCCACTAGTTGAGTTATACATTTTGTAATTCGGTAACCAAGTTGATTATAGCTATTCATCTCTAGATTAGCAACTAACATGTGCCAAACATGTGGGATATCTTTAGTAACATACAATAGTAACCATAACCGGTGTAATATTTTCCATGTTCATCATAACCATCATATTCCATAGTCCAATTACTACGATGAAGGGGCTCCGCCAAGTTTCTCACTATCCGGGAGAGACAACGATTCAAATCGATTGCAACCAGCTAGGTAGTTATTCCTAACACAAACACAGGTCTACCAGCCATGGTAGCCTTAGGTCACCTTTGGTACAACTTAGGCACACATTTCGTGGGTTCGATCAGCGCCGCACCCTCAGGGACACTACTGGATGCCAGGTCGATCAGGACTCTAACCTGCCCTTGGCCTCACATCGGCTCTCTGCTCATCCTTACTACCTCCAGTGTGTGCACTTTGATAGAACGAGGCCCGGCCTGAGTTGAGCTACTCAGCTTCATGGTCAGAACGAGTTATCTGGCCAGCTAAGTGAGAGGCATGCGTTCAAAATGACAAGAGGGCATCTAACGATGCGGTCCTTAATCAGCATAGACGGAATCACATGAGTCAACCTACACATAGACTCTGCCCGCCTCTAGTTACATTATCCCATGGTTCTTTCCCACGATAGCAAATATAGCCAACCATGCTTCAGTATCCACCTATGTCTCACAGGTGACAGGAAATCACCCGACTTCTACCGGTCTAAGCATGGCTAGGCATATATTTGATCCTAGACCTACATAGGGTTTAAAGTATATATCTGGACAAGGTAGTTCTATGCATCAAGTGTTTCCAAATCAACTCTTATAACCTAATGCATCAAACTTAAAGGACTCAAGTGATATTTTATAAAACATAGGAGGCTTAGAATGTTCCGAGGCTTGCCTTTTAGGAAAGAGGTGGGTTGGTGATCAGGGCACTCCGAAAGTTCATCAGTGGCCGACTCCTCTCCTTCGGGAGCTACGGGTTGGGGTGTCCCTTGATTGTCCTCCACCTCTTCTTTGAATTCCAGTAGGGTTACTCCTTCGGGCGAGCCTATATGCATGATCTTGAAATAAGATATCAAGGATGCATAGATAATGATATGGATGATATGATATGATGAAATGCATATTTCCTAAATGTACATGGCAGCAAGTTATTAAGGTGATAACAAAATTAACTTTCTTTTATTGAGTGGGTGCATATCTCCTCTCTAGTAACTTAAACAACTCCCATAAAAAGCATTTTCTGGACAGCAAGACAGCGGCCACATGTTTTGACCATAACTGGAGTTATACACATCCAAACAATATGTTTGTGGACTTTCTGGAAAAATTATTAAATTTCCTACAACTCTATTTTAATCATCTTAGGGTGATTCAGTATCTATCTATGTCAAACAATTTAATCTTCCAGATCTATCTAGAGGATAAGCAAATCTAACAGCAGACTTCCAATATCTATAATTCTTAAACCATTAATCCCATGACCATGAAATTTTAGGACAAGTAATATTAGTAAGTTATCTACAACTTTGTTATTAACAAGTTTAACAGGAAAAGTCACTATCATCATGAATTTGTCAACACAACAGAAACTTCTCATGCAGCCATCTAGTTGAATTATAAAGCAATGATTAAGTAGCTGCCTATAACCAATCAATTCCAAGCACAACTAATAATATCAACTGATCATATGCATCACAAGCATCACATAAAACATCATGGTTAAGCCCAACTAATTTATTTATATATATTTATTAATTTCCTTATATAATAGGGCGATTTAGAAGATAACTACTTCCAGTGCACAATAAATTCTTAGAAAATTACAGTATCTTACATATGACCCCAAAAGTCTACTATACAAATTTCATGTCAATTTGATAAGCATAGCCATATCCACAAAAATGGCAAGTTGTATAGGCTTATTTTAGTGAAAAATAGTTTATCCTAGTGAAAAGTGTCAAACAATAGATTTCATATTTTTCTTACTCTCATCCTAGCATAAAAACACTGTGTAGAATTTTGCATGATTATAAGTTATGTATTTTTACCCTAATTAATTTCACCAGATACTAGCATTTAATTAAGGTGAAATAGAAAGACCATATTCCAAGTATGCTCACTATAGGTTTAGTATTTTTCCTAGCTAGAGCATTCCAACACAAGACCCAAAAAATTGGAATCACAATTTTAGCACTTCTATAGCTCAAGTTATGCATTTTACAATATAGCAACTAATTTAAAAGCACTTTACTAGCTTAATTTAATTTCCCTAGACAAATACCCCAACAGTTGGTTTCATATTTTTATCAAATAGTACACTTCATGATAAATCCAAAATTTTTTGGATCACCCCATTTGGACACTCCTAGCTCAAGATATGGATTTTTGAAGTTTGCTACAAAATCTAGAAAATAAATAAAGAAAATCAAATTTCAAATCGGGCCCAGCAGCTAAGTGCACCCGGTCCGTGCACCCACTGTGGCTAGCTACTGGGTACCACGGGTCCAAGGACCCCACAAGATCGAGAGATAGTGCAGGGGCATAGAGGTTGATTGGCCCTATCTTGCCGGTGGCGAGGTCACCGGCGGTGAGGTCTTCACCACTACACTCGCCTCGTCAAGCCGCATCGAGGGGTACCCTTAGTTGGCTCGACGCATCACCGGAGCAACCTCACTGGTGAGCATGGCAGCTCGGCAGTGGCGTGCGGTGGCGGACTCACCATCTTCGGTGATGTCATGGCCAGGTGAGCGCGGCTATAGCTTCTACAAACCCTAGCGGAGCTCTATGGTGCGGATCGAGCCACGGTGAAGCGGCGGTGAGCTCCGACCACATGCATGGTAGCACGGCGGCACATAGTGTATGCAGCGACGCTTGCTGTTCCATTGAGATGGTGGTTGGTGGTGGGTCTCCATCTTTGGTGATGGTGCTAGGGGTCAAAGCCATGTGGAAATGCACTCTAGAGGGGGACGATGGGGTCTAATCGGTGCCAGACGTGTCGAGCTTGCCCTCACGGCCATGGCGGGCGCGCATGGTGCAGTCAAACGTTTCCACATGGCGGCAGCAGTAGCGGCTAAACTGACTACGACGTGAGCTATTAGGACCTAAGACGATGATGGACCAAGGGAGAAAGAGGTAGGAGGAGCAGCGGATAGGGCTGGCCACGGTGAGCTCAGAGCTTGGTGGCGCTTCATTGCCATGGCGGCGACAACGACGTGCAATGTGGCCTTACCCTTGCTCAAATGGTGGTGCTAGCGACTCGGTGAGGTGGAGCACATGAAAGCATAGCTATGGGTGAGATGGATTGGACGGTGAGAACGGTTAGCTCAAGTTATGCGGTGAGAACAGTGCGTGAGCAGGGCGGTGGTGCGGCGGTGGCGACAGTGGCGTGACAATGGTGAGGGCAAGAGTGAGAGAGGCAGGGCGAGAGAGTGGGAATGGGAGAGAGTAGCAGCTGCGCCTCCCTTTACTCCCTCTGCTGACCAGACTGGCCAGGCCGACATCGATGAGTGGCCGCCACGCGGCGCGCGTGGCCTGGCAGCGGTCGGCCACGATGCGCTCAGCTAGCCGATTCGAATTGGCCGTTAGGCCGACTAACATCCCAACTTCGTACCACTGTTACTCCTAATCCGTGCAGAATTAGCAAAAACTATATTTCTGAAGGTTGTAGAGCTATGTGAGTGCTAGAACTTTGCTTTAAGAAGCATTGCCAAATTCTCACTGGTTTACAAAATGCAAAGCTCCAAAGTAGGTCACATTGAAACTAAAAACAACTTCTAGACAGCAAAAAAAATTAACTCTCAAAACATCATTTTGTTGATTCTTGTGGGCCCTATTTGACCATGTTAGGCACTAAATTAGCTCATGACTCTTAAATAAAGTTTGTTATCCATCTTAAGAACTACAACTTTTATTAAGGGTGCACTGCCATGCAAACCCTCTATGCTATAGTTCAACTCTAGTCAAAGTAGTATCATGAGAAATGAAATTTTGAGTAAACTATGACTTAGAAGCAAATTTGGCCCATGTCATGAATACAAACATTGTTCCATTTTCCATCCTAGATGTGTCTAAGGTGTTTTTGTGACCTCACAACCATCTCTTGCATTGGTCACACATGATCACAAGCATATGCATGTATATAATCAACATCACATGTGATAATATTAAAGAATAAGATGAAATTCCATATGATCATGCTCATGAATGCTTGGATGATGCTTGTGCTCATGAATGCAAGTGCCAAATGCAATGCTTAACACTAGGGTGTTATAGCCAACGTATGTAAGCGCTAAATTAGATTTGGAATATATACGAGAACTGATAAATATTTTGAAGGAGTATCGAGATTGTTTTGCTTGGGAATATTATGAAATGCCTGGTCTTAGATGATCAATTGTAGAACATTGGCTGCATATTAAGGATGGATATTGACCGTTTAAATAAGCTCTAAGGAGATTTAAACCTAAATTACTTGGAGATATTAAAAAGGTGATTACAAGGTTGTATGAGGCTAAGTTTATTCGATAGTGTCGTTATGTGGAATGGATTTCAAACATAGTCCCTATGCTCAAGAAGAATGGAAAACTAAGAATTTGCATTGAATTTAGAGATTTGAACAAAGCTACACCAATAGATGGTTATCCAATGGCGATAGTTGACCTTTTAGTGGTTGCAGCATCGGGACACAAGGTTATCGGTTTTATGGATGGCAATGTGGGCTATAATCAAATCTTCATGGCTGAAGAAGATGTTCCTAAGACTACTTTTAGATGCCCTAGAGCTATTGGTTTATATGAATGGGTAGTCATGACTTTTGGCCTAAAAAATGCCAATCCAACTTATCTGCGAGCCATGAATTATATCTTTCATAAGTTGATCAGCATAATAGTTGAAATTTACATCGATGATGTGGTTGTGAAATCTAGGAATTATAAAGAACATCTTGCTAATCTATGGGAGACTTTGGAGTGCACAAGAAAACATGGCTTGAAGATGACCCCGGGCAAGTGTGCCTTCGGGGTATCGGCTAGAGAGTTCCTAGGTTTCATGGTCCATGAAAGGGGGATTGAAGTTGGACAAAAGAGTATGAAGGCTACTAACAAAGCGGTCCCACCAACAAATAAAACCTAGCTGCATTCTTTGATTGGCAAGATTAATTCTATGAGAAGATTCAACTCAAATTTGTCAGAAAGGATGTTGCCATTCTGCCCTTTATTGAAGCTGAAAGCTGATCAAGAATTTAGATGGGGCAACGTATAACAGAAGGCATTTGATGAGATTCGGGAATATATGAAGTCTCCGCCAGAATTAATCCCTCCACAACATGTTAATCCTTTTAAATTGTACGTGTCGGCCGATAGCCATATGATTGGGTTGGCCTTAATGCAAGAATTTGAAGGGAAAGAATGAGCTATTTTCAATCTAAGCAGAAGGCTTTTGAATCCAGAAACAAGATATTCTCCCATCGAAAAGTTATGCTAGTGCTTATACTTCTCGTGCACTAAATTACGGCATTATTTGCTATCTGCTGAATGTACTGTGGTGTCTAAAGCTGACGTGATCAAGCATATGTTGTCAATGCCAATTCTAAAAGGGAGGGTAGGAAAATGGATTCTAGCATTGTCTGAATTTGATTTGAGATACAAGTCGGCCAAAGCAGTTAAAGGACAAGTAATGGCTAACTTCGTGACTCATCATCATGGACCTAGTATTAGTTATGTAGAACTAATGCCCTGGACTTTGTTCTTTGATGGTTCATCATGCAAATAGGGTGGCGGTATTGGTATCGTTATTATCTCACCCTGAGGGTCAAGTTTCGAATTCGCTTATCCCATCGAGCCAATGTTCACCGGTAATCAAGCTGAATATGAAACCATCCTTAAAGGACTTTAACTTCTTTGAGAAGTAAAGGCTGATACCATTGAGATATTTGGACTCAATTAATAATTAATCAATTGATCATCCTATATGAGTGTAAAGATGATATCCTAAGGGATTACTTTGAGAAATGTTGAGGTGTGATCGAAGAGTTCCCTATTGTCACCAAAAAGCATATTCCAAGGGCTCAAAATCAGGAAGCTAATCGGCTAGCTCAAAGTGCTCCTGGTTATCGGCAAATTCAACAAGTCTTCAACAGCAAAATTGTTGCCGACGATTGGAGAAGTGAAATAATGACTATCTTAGAAATCCATCGTAGAAAGTCTCTAGAAAGCTCAGGTATAAGTCAATCAAATATGTATTGCTTGACGATCAGCTATATTATAAAATAGTCAATGAAGTGTTGCTCAAGTGCTTGAATCAAGAAGATGCTAGAGTTCTCATTGATGAAGGCCATGAAGGCGTTTGTGGAGCTCATCAATTGGCTTATAAGATGAAGTGGATTATCAAGAGATCATTCTATTTTTGGCCGACAATGTTGAAAGATTGTTTTGAATATTATAAGGGGTGTCAAGATTGCCAGAGATCTAGGAAAGTTCAAAGGTCACCAGCATTGGTTATGAATCCTATAATCAAGCCATGGCCATTTAGAGGTTTGGGGATTGATCTGATCGGCCAAATTTATCTGCCATCCAGCAAAGATCATAAGTTCATAGTAGTCGAGATAGATTATTTCACCAAGTGGGTTGAAGCAATCCCGTTGAAAACAGTGACATCCCAAAACATGATTGACTTTGTCCAGGAACATATCATTTATCGATTTGGGGTTCCCCAAACTATCACAACTAATCAAGAGACAATGTTCGTATCTGAGGAATTCAAGAATTTTGCTGCCAATATGGGATTTAAGTTGTTGAATTCTTCTCTTTACTATGCTCAGGCCAATGGACGAGCTGAGGCATCTAATCAGATGTTTTTCAAGCTGATCAAGAAGAAAATAATAGATCGACCAAGGAAGTGGCATTTAACGTTGAAAGAGTCATTGTGGGCTTATCGGATGGCATGTCACGGATCAACTAAGTGCTCTCTTTACGAGCTAGTTTATGGGCATATAGCCATTCTTCCTTGGGAGATCAAGACTGGATCATGGCGTATTAAATTCTAGGAAAATCTAACGGTCAATGATTACAAAGTTCTTATGTTAGATGATCTAGAAGATTTAAATTGCCATCGGCTTCGTGCTTTGGAGAACATCGAAGCTCACAAATTAAGGATTGCCAAATATTATGACAAGAAGGTTAAGTCCAAGCAATTCTACGAAGGTGAATTGGTTTGGAAGTTAATCTTGCCGATTGGTACTAAAGACAATGCATATGGCAAGTGGTCACCCAATTGGGAGGGGCCTTATCGTATTACTCGATGCGTGCCTATTAATGCTTACTTTTACGAAACACTAGAAGGCAAAGAGTTCAATATAGCACACAATGGGAAACATTTTAAAAAATATTATCCCAGTATTTGGGTTGGTGCCTGAAGTAGCCTGGTTGAGTTCTCATCGGCTTTTATAGCTAGTATAAGAGGATATCGCCTCCAGAACAAAAATAAAGCAACTTTGATTCATCTCAAGGAGAAAAAGCCAATGCGGCGTGCATCAGCCTTTAGAGCAAAAATAGAAACAAAACAAAATCCACCATACAAAAGGAAGTAGAAAGGAAAGATCGGTTCAAACACAAGAAGTTTATTCACCGATTTTCTGCTATAATCTAAGGGCCAAGAAACACTTAGTTCACAATGTCTCCGACCAAAGAAGAAAAAGCTATGATACTCATGGCATTTGAGAAGTCCTCAACCAACTTCTCATGATCTTCAGGATGATCGGTCATTGGAAAACCATGGGGAACAAGTCAAAGCACGTATCTAGAGCGGACGTGTGCCACAACCAGCATGACAACAGCACCATGATGAACACCATGAAGGGAGATCTCCCTAGGCATGATTTGGAATGTCATGCAGGCGAACCACCAGTGCAGCACCCCTAGTGTTGACTGATTGTGCAGCATAGTCTGTAGCCAATTGAAGATTTTCTAGCTACGCCGACAAGGCTGGTAAATTCGAAGGAGACATGGTTAGAAGTCTATAAAGTCAAGATTACGAGGGTCAAAGTTGCCATAAGAGATCCCACCTATAATCCTAGCCTCAGCCTCTACTAGCCTCGCTTGGACAGTGTTGGCCCTATTCTCTGAGATGGTGAGGGTGTCCTGCATCGTGTTTTGGTGAAAGTCCATTTGTCCAAGATCGCGAACCACATCAGAATACAAGGCCTAGGCCTCATCTCTCTCCTAAAGAAGGTGGTGAGCATCGTCCCTAATGTAGGAACCAGAGGGTTCTGGGGAGAAGTTCATTGGAGCCACCATGTGCACGCCGCTGGGGCCGATGATCACATGGGGAGGAACGCCACCATTCGAATTGGCCCTGCACATATGAAACGTTAAGCCAATCCACTCAGGAACCATGAGATCATATTCATCCTTACTCTTGGAGACAAGAACGCTGGTGTGGTGGCACGAGCTCGACAGGGATCTTATCGATAGGTCGCTTGTCGTTGTCCATCGCTTTGGGAAGAGATGATGGTTTTTGGATCTAAAGATGAGAAAGACGATTCGCACAAGAGGCACAGGTAATTGAGAAAAGGCAGATTGGTTTCTTGGCCACAACCATGGCCCATATTTATAGTCTACGGAGATGCGGTGGTAAACCTCCTTGGAGATGTGCGATCGGATTTGGTTATGGAAACAAATTGTCGCACTAAGGATTGAGGAAATGGCTCACGAGGAGATAAAGAATGCGACAGACATGATGATTGTGAATAAAGATTCAATAATTTATTGCTTTCCATAATCATAGACATCCCATATCTCAGGGTTTGCTACAAAGAAGATTACACCTGATGTCGACTAACCAACGTGAGAAGACTTTATTGGATTGAAGGGAGTACAGACCCCACGAAGCCAAAAAACGTGGATAGAGATCACATTGGCTAAAGATGGAAATAGCATCAGGGGAAAAGGTAATAGGCCTATGAAGAATGCACTAATTTATTTCATAGGCTTCTTGGCATAGGCAGAGCAAATAAGGGGAAGGTGTCCACACATTTAAACCCTTGCAAACGCTAGAATAGCCTCATACCGGGGGTGAGAAGACTCAGGTGATGTCACAAGAATTCTTCTAACCACGATGGCTGATTCCCTTGCTTGACAAGGAGCTAAAATGGACGACATAGTCACCCTAAGTACAAGAATTCTTCTAGCCACAAAGGGTTTTCATGATGGAGCAATGATCCATAGAGGATCTGGCAGAGCTAGAAGTGCTCGGGGGAGTGAAGATGAAAGGGTCATGGTAGAAGCTTGTGGTCTTTCAATGAGACCAGTATGATATTAATGCTCATCAGAGGAGCTAAGTGCTGAATCCCCCTGAACTAGCAGTGTGCCCGTGAAGTCTTGGACTATGGGATGGCAACAAGAGAATAGTATTCCCATGAAACCTACGGATAGGTTGGAGGAGCAAAATTGATAAGAACAAGGCTAACGGGCCTAGGGCGGTTCTCTTGGTCTCTGACAGAAATTTGTTGGCAACTTCTGGGGCTGGTGCGAAGGAAAATTTTAGAATAAAACCATTTCATCCCAAAATTGGGGGCATGTGTTGACACCAAATTTTGATCGGAGTACATAAGAACCCTGAATTTTGGAATCTACTGGAAGAAGCTAAAATATTTGCAAAAATCAGCTAAGTAAGTTGTCATTGGGGTCAACTGAACGATGTGATGTCATCATCTCAAGGATGAGTCTTGTCGACGAAGGATGGCGGTGACTTGAAGCAAGAAGACACGGTGGACTCCATAGAAGGGAAAGTTTAGAGTCCAAGTTATCTTAATTTAGGATATCTTATTTTCCTTTCCAAGTTTTTGAAACCGGTCTTGTTCGACAAGGACTCGTAGTCAAGCCTCTGGTATAAATATTGAACCCCGGCTATTGTAATAGACATCTCTCATCGATCAATCAAACCAGTACATTTACTTTTTGGCTTATGCCACCCCTTAGGAGTAGGAGTAGAGTAGATCTCGGCGAGTTCTTTAGACAAGCAGGGCTGCATCAGTTCAGTATAAATTAGTTGTAAGGCTGCATCAGCTGACTCGATCTCTTACAAATCATAGTATAGATTAGTTATCGATTTGTATCAATCTATACAAGGCTACAACAGACGACTGATCCCTTGTAAATGTTGATATTAATCAAAGTTATCGATATTGTGTTAAATAGTTTACTGTTTAATATAATATCATCAATTACCCGATCTAAGATTAAGATTCATTAGTTTTACTATCTTGATCTATCATTGTTGGTATTTTTAACGCACACAGATAAATCCGCAAGCGCATGGATACCGTTGTAGCTTTCACCCAAGAGTATTCTAGAGTATCGTATTTATCCACAGGGAAACAATGGTTAAAGAAGTTGATGATTCACCATCATGTATCTACTAACTAGTATACTAAGTAAACTAAAGTGGGGGTCAGTGTTTATAATGATAGGAGTTATGAATAATAACACACATAAGAGAATTCCATAATAAATGAGAAGTCTAGCTAAGTTGAGAGGGCAACGGGTGAGTTCAAGGTTCCTAAATACTTCTCTATTACTTCGGTTCTATAGGGTATAACTAATTCATCGGTAGATATAGCGATCACACACAATAATTCTTTAGATCAATAGACCTTTCCAACTCTCGAGGGGGTGAGAAAGCGTAGTTGGGGGAAGGCTGCCTAAAGCTCTATGAACACCAATCCTAACATGGTGGATTATAATGGCCTGATAGAGCTGTCGCCCCTAGGGGCTACCAGAACTAACCGTAGGATTTCTCTCTTGTGGTGTATCTTAATCTGAATGAGAGATGGCCTCCGAGAGGGAGTAGGGGGCACCTTATATAGGGGATATGGAGGAGAGGGCAAGGCATTGCCACGTCATTGATCCATGTCAATGTAACACCTGTGTTTTTGCATCATGTTAAAAATCCACTAAAAATTTGAACTTTACAACAAATTAAAACCCTATCTATTTATTCTCTGCCAAACCACTTTTAAACAAAAATGTTTTCCCAAAACCCTTGCATCAAAATCCACCATATGCATTTAGTTTAGATTGTTTGAATGTTGGATTGCTTGATTGTTGTATGATTGTATTTGAGCGCCCAAGAATTTATTTCGGCATCAAATAATTTTCCTTGGCAATCTCCACCAAATAACCTCCCTGACTGCCTCTTGATTTTGCCAGGCCCTCATAGTTCAATTCCTCCTTGAATTTGAATTCCAACCATGCATAGTGTGCTTTAGTTTATTTATGGGAAATAGAAAAGGGAATTTATAAAAAGGAAAATGCTCTCAGGCTCAATCCTCCTCTTCCTCCCTCTCTAGGCTCACGTCATGGCCCATTTTTCCTCCTCCCTTCCCCTCCTTCACCTCCGTGGGCCAGTGCCAGCGCAGCCCACTCACCCAGCCCATCCACCACACGTAGCCCGCTCCCACTCTTTTCCCCTTTCTTCCACTGATGTCACAGTCCCACCCGTCAGCTTCTTCTTCCCCAGTGAGTCAATGGGACACTATACCCATGTTGCTGCTATCGCTGACCTCCTATACCCTACCGCCTCTATCCATCATCGTCATCCACCTGAGCACACATTTCTGTCAAGCATACCCATGCGTGGGGACCGCTATCACTGTGCCTAGGTCACCAAAGACAGTCGACTCGCAGAGCCACAGCCATGGACGCGACCTGATCCAGCTCACCGCTAGCTAGGGGATAGTCAACAGAAACCTATGCGCCACTGCCTTGGTGTAGGGTCGAGATGGCGACTAGAGGGGGGGTGAATAGTCTTTTCTAAAACTTAATCACGTCGGCTAACCGATATAAATGCGGAATTAAAACTATCGGTCTAGCCAAGACTACACCCCTCTATATATGTTCACTAGCACCTAGCAAAGATAACAATTATGCAACTAAGGTGCCGGGCTAGCTAGAGCTCTCCTAAACAATTCTAGGAGCAAGGTTACTCAAACCTATGCCACTAGTTCTTTAAGCAACAAGGGAGCTCTTACACATGCTAGTAAGCAAAAGCACAAAGCTAACTAAGCTCACTAGCAATGCTCAATAACAAGGCAACCAATGCCTAATTAGAGAGCGCAAATACTTAGCTACACAAACTAAGCAATGTGACTAACAAGGTTACTAAAACCAAATTAGCCACGCAAGGGAGCTACTTCTATGCTACACAAGCAAGAAGGTAATTAGCAAGCTACACAAGCTATCTAATTACAAGAGCAACTACACAAGCTTAATATGTATAAAAGTAATTGCAAGCTTGTGTAATGGGGATGCAAACCAATGGGAAGAACAAGGTTGACACGATGATTTTTCTCCTGAGGTTCACGTGTTTGCCAACACGCTAGTCCCCGTTGTGTCGACCGCTCACTTGGTGGTTCAGGCGGCTAATTAGCATCACCCGCTAAGCCCGTATGTCGGGCGCCGCAAGAACCTACCCCTTGAGTGAGGGTAGCTCAATGACACGCTTTACTAGAGTTGCTCTTCGTGGCTCCCGCGGGGCGAGCACAATGCCCCTCACAAGCTCTTCTCCGGAGCACCGCACAAGCTTCTTGCGGGCTTCCATGGAGACCACCACCAAGCCGTCTAGGAGGTGGCAACCTCCAAGAGTAACAAGCACCACCGGCTTGCAACTCGATCACCTAGTGCCACTCGATGCAACCTCACGATGCAATCGCACTAGAATCGCTCACTCACACAATCGAATGATCACTATCAAGTATGTGTGTGATGGAGGGCTCCTAAGCACTCTCAAGCATGGACACAAAGTCCCCCAAGGTGCTTAGCCCCAGCCATGGCCGAAGGCCACTTCTATTTATAGCCCCAAGGGCTAAACTAGCCGTTACCCCTTCACTGGGCAACGGTCGGGTCGACCGGACGCTGAACCCCAGCGTCCGGTCGCTTGCAGACGACCACGTGTCTCGATTTCAATGGTCACTTGACCTGACCGGATGCAGTAGCTATAACAGACCAGACGCTGGACACTCAGCGTCCGGTCGTTTCCAGTAAGCTCCCGAGCATGACCGGACGCGTCTGGTCGAACGCGATCGGACGCAGCCAGCGTCCGGTCACTCTCCAGCTACTGCTACACTCCACGTCAGCGCGACCGGACGCAGCCTGCCAGCGTCCGGTCAGTTGACCGACACCAACATCTTCTCCATTCTCTTCACCCTTGCTCAAGTGTGCTAACCACAAGAATTTGCATCCGGCACAATAGAAAATAGGCATTCCATTTTCCTGAAAGCGCCGAATCTCACCCCTGCAAACACCACCTCCTTTGTAAATGTGCCAACACCACCAAGTGTACACCAACATGTGTATGTGTGTTAGCATTTTCACAATCATTTCCCAAAGGATGTTAGCCACTCAACTTGCCACGCCACTCGATCCTAGCGACAATGCAAAGTTAAATCACTCGAGTGGCACTAGATGACCGATATGCAAACAAGTTTGCCCCTCTTGATAGTATGGCCATCTATCCTAAACCTAGTCATAAACTTCTCTACACACCTATGACCAGTGAAATGAAATGTCCTAGGTTATACCTTTGCCTTGCGCATTCCATTCCATCTCCTTCAATGTCGATGCAACACATGCACCAACACGATCAACAATGATATGATCCACTTCATATCATCACATGATCATATTGGTTCATCGATCTTGACTCTACTTGCTCTTCACCATTGCCATCGTCCATCGGCGCCAAGTCTTGCTCAAGCTTTACCGCCACGCGGTCCATCACTCCAAAGCCTTCGACTTGCCCTTCACGCTTACAACCGGTCCATCAAGCCAAGTCTTGTCTTGATCTTCTCCACCTTGATCACATGACTCAATGTCATGTCTCATGTGCAATAAAGCTCCTTCATCATCACATGTGTGAGCTTTGCAACATCTCCAAGCCATTTTTGCCTTCATGGCATATGTTGCTCACACACATGTACCTGTGGACTAATCACCTATGTATCTCACATAAACACAATTAGTCCACCTAAGTTGTCACTCAATTACCAAAACCAAACAAGGACCTTTCACTTGGGCACAAAAACATGTGTGAAGTGCCAGCATGGCCAGGCGCATGATGAGAAATATCTCAATGGCGAACCGACCCTCCGTTGCCTTTAAAAAGGCTTGCTCTAAACTCCTCCGCTCCAACCTCCACCCTCACAAGCTCTGCCTAGGTCTAGAACATGTTGTCTCCCCTCTATTTTCCCTTCTTTCCCCTTCTCCCGAGTGCTAGCTCGTTCTTCCCCAATTCGGTTCGCCACGTTTGCCATGAGAGAAAGCTTTGAGCTCTCCTTCCATGGCAAGCCATAGCTCGATTGGAGTATCCAATGAGCTCCTGCGCACCTCCTCCACTAGCTCCACCACTTCTAGCCTACTCCTCCCCTTTCACATTGCTCTATCACCGTGAGCCACCCATCGCCGTGCCGCCACCACTGCTACCCATCGCTACCAAAGCACAACCAAGCAAAGCCACCTCCTCTCCTCACCCATGCTCTCACCCTAACCACCCACCACCCATCCTTGCCCACTAAAACGCCTCATAGGGGCACTAGCTCAGTAGTACGCCACCGCCATAGCCTCGGCAAGATGCCGCCGCCACCTCAAACACCACCACCACCACTGACCGCCCTAAGCGCTACAGGGTCAATTCACGAGCATTGTCCACCACGTAGGGTCAAGCTTCAGCCATCGCTACCATTGGCGTAACCGTCACTGGCAAACTCTGCAGTGCTACCCTATTCTGTCGCCAAGCCAATGTTTTTCATCACTCCACCATCTTCCCCTGTCTCCCTCCTTTTCTCTGTCCATGGGCCCAAGCTAGGACAATGTCCACACCATTAGGTAGGAGGAGAAGGTGACACCGACGTGGTGACCCCACATGGCAGCCACCATGACCTTCTCCCCTCCCTTCTTAGACTCGGTGTACATAGACTTAGAGAGAGGGCAAGCGGTCTATGACATAGTGGAAGACACGGCGCATAGCATAGTAGCAGCAACCAAGCCCTACAGTGCTGGACCCTGCACGTCAACCGCTGAACTGAGGAAAAAATGCTAATTACACCACGAAGAGTGTACACAGGAGAGTGAAAATGACTTTCCATGTGTAGAAAAATTCCTAGAAAATTTCTAAATAAACTAGGTATACCCTAGAACCTACCCAAGTATTTACATCCTATTTTCATTATTTGTGGGGGGCACGACCCTGGATACCCATGGTAGACCACATGGGCTATGCCCCTAGGGGTGGCCCAGCCCACAAGACGAAGCCTTGCGGGGCACGACTCTGCTCGGTGCCTCTCGCAAGACACCGGGAAGATATCTTGAAGATACTACGAGATCTGTTAGGATATGTATGATTCCAAGATTCCTGTAATTAGTTATTACTTTTTGGTTATCTCTCAGATCTAACCGACTTGTGACCCTGCTCCCTGAACTATATAAGGCGGGCAGGGGCTCCCTCCAAACTCACACGATATCATACGATAGCTAATACAAACCAACAGACCACAGGAGTAGGGTATTATGTCATACTGACAGCCTAAACCTGTCTAACTCGTGTGTCTCTGTTGACTTCTTGTTCTTGATCTCACGCTTCTCTACCGATCAATCTACCTTCGTGGGATACCCCTCGGACGACTGCTGACGATATTCTATCGACAGTTGGTGCACCAGGTAGGGGACTACGTGTTGTTTCCTTGTTGAACCAGATGGTTTTTCCATAGGCTCTTCGTCCCTCCAGCAGCCCAGCCAAATCTTCATGGTCAGATTGATCTCGTGGATCATCAACGCTGACAGAGTCGGAGAGCTCCTCGAGCCGATGCAGATCGATTTTGTGCCGATCACCCCCGCACCTACAACTGTAGATCTAATCTCAAAACCACCTTCGAGGTTGCCTTCATCAACAACTCACCACCCGCTTCCTCGCTACTAGAGGAGGCAGATCAACAATGACGATCTGATCGCATCAATCGATCCGGTTGGTCAGAAGCTCGTCGATTGCCTCTCCATCGCTAAATCAACTCTGGACACTCTGGTCCAGCGCTGACCACCCTCCGATCCAGATCTACCGAAGGCTACTAAAAAAACTCCAGAAGTTGCGGCTCTGCCCTTTGGGCTCACCAACATCGCCGCCACCTTCCAAGATGCCCTAAGGGGCAAATTCGCCGACCAGGTGGGAGACGTCCATCCTCTCACTGACCAGATCATCGACCAGCCTCCACTGGCCATCAACATGCTCCACGTTGACCGACGCTATGGAGCATCCCTCTAGACCATCCTAGAGGAGAATCCAGACTCTAAGTCCTAGGGCTCTATGGAGACCCTCACCGAAACCTTCACCGAGCAACTTCCTCTCCCTCCGTTCTGTGGTGGCACAATCTTCAACGTCAGCATCGATAGCCCCCCTCAGAACAGTGAAACCGAGGAGGAACACACCACTCACGAGAACCAGAATGTCAACCGCGCACAACGCCGAGCAAACAAGATTACCCTTGCGATGGCCAAGTAGCAGCTACTCATAAGGAAGGCCACTCCAGCGCAACCTCGACGACGAGTTTCTCTGCGTTGACAGCCACGACGTCTACAAGACTCCAAGCGCCAACCTGGCCATGGCCGCCAATGAGCTCATCCGGCTCCCACAGACACCGGAGGTCACCAAGGTCGCCACAATGCTTAAAGCGGTGCATTGCCAGGTCAATGAGATCCGCTAGGATCAGAGACCTTCTTACTCCACAACCTCGATTCGCCGATCGGTTGCCACAAGATCTGACCACCAGCCTAAGTCGCTTCACCGACCAGTGCCGCGACAACAGGCAACCCCTCCAGGGCAAAGCTAGGGTCAACCGCTTTGAACATCACCGCCAACTCGACTAGGAGGTCGACCAGGATGTCCGAGTGCACCTCAACAATCTTTGAGATGCATGACGACGTATCGACAAACTCCACTTTGGTCGCCATGAAGACGAAGTATGGCACCGCCAAGAGTATGAGCAAGAGTACAGTAACCCGGACTCAGCTCTTGAGCCGCTCACCGATGGCAACGCTGCAGACGATGGCGCCGACAACCCCAAGGGCCCCCCAACATTCACAAGGGCACTCTAAACACTTCAGTGGCCCTGTGGGTTCAAGATCACTGGGGTCGAGCCCTATGAAGGAAGGATGAACCCAACACAGTGGCTGCAGGCTTACGCCACTGCTATCCGAGCCGTCAGAGGAGACACCAGTGTCATGGTGAACTATCTTCCCATCATGCTCACGCCAGCCGCCATGAGCTGGTTTACAAGCCTTGCCCTAGACTCCATCGGATCCTGGGAAGAGCTAAAAAAAGTCTTCACCAACAATTACATGGCTACGTGTACTCGGTGGCACCAAGCATGATCTGAAGCATATCAACCAGAAGCCGTCTGAGCTCCTCCATAGCTACATTCGACGCTTTTTTGAGATGAGGAATTCTATTCCCAATATCATGGAAGCTGAGGTCATCACCACCTTCATCCGAGGACTCCACCACCACGAGCTTCGCTCCAAGTTTAACCGCAAGCCGCCTATCAGGATTGGCGAGATGATCACGACCGCCAACCAGTACGCCGACGCCGAGGAAGCCGAGGTGCGCTTCAACGAGGATGCGGGCACTCATCGCCCAACACGCCGTTACGACGATCACCCCGACAACCGATGCCACAATGACCGCCGCTACGATGACCATAGTTACCATCGTGACTACGGCTATGATCGACCTGAAGGACCTAAGTCTGGCAAAAATTGCCATCATCGGCCAGACCACATCATCACCACCATCAATGAACCTCAGGCCAAGCACAACTATGATGAGCAATTCAAGAAGATCCTCGATGGCCCGTGCCCTCTCCACAAGAACGCCAAACACAAGATGAAGAACTGCCTCAGTTTAGCTAAGGAGTTCTAGGACAAAAAGCTGGACGAGGACACCAACGATGGAGTCGGAGGCCACCGACCACCTGGGGGCAATAACAATGCCTTCTAGGACCACGACAAGGTGGTCGCCACCATCTTCGAAGGCCTTGCCTCCACCGAGAGCAGAAGAGAACGGAAGCTCACCGCACGGTGGGTACTCGCCGTCACTATGGAAGACGCCACCGCCAACCATAGCTATCGCCCATGGTCTGAGGTCCCCATCACATTTAGTAGGGCCGACTAAGGGTCGGACATCCCCTACATAGGGCGTTTCTCCCTCGTCCTTGACACAACCATCCAGAAGGTGCTTTTTAGAAAAGTGCTCGTCGACGGTGGGAGCGCTCTGAATCTCCTCTTCGCCGGAGCCCTATAAGAGCTGGGCCTTGGGTTATCAGATCTCACACCCTCTGACTCCTCCTTTTGGGGTGTGGTACCTAGCAGGGCCTCCAAACCACTTGGAGAGATCACCCTACCAGTACAGTTTGGCACGGCAAGCAACTACCGCGTCGAGCACATCAACTTCTACGTCACTGATTTCAACACCACCTACCATGCCATACTTGGCTGACTAGCTCTGGCCAAGTTCATGGTTATACCGCACTATGCATATCTGGTGCTGAAGATGCCTTCGCCTGCAAGAGTCCTAGCCCTATGGGCCAACCTCTCCATCGCCTATGCCTATGAGATAGAGAGTCTCACCCTCACCAAAGCTATCGACCTCTCCATCTAGATGGCTAGTGTGGTCATCAAAGCCAAGACAATGCCCACCAACAACATGGAGATCCTAGAGCTAGAGCCTCCTCGTGCCTCCTCCAAGTCCAAGGAAATCAAGGAAGTCGGCCTTGGCCTCGACAACCCCTCCAAGACCGTGAAGATTGGGGCTCACCTTGACCCCAAATAGGAAAGCGCGCTCGTCTCCTTCCTACATGCCAACATTGATGTGTTTGCTTGGAAACCTATAGACATGCCAGGGGTACCACTAGGAGAAGATCAAGCACTCCTTGAATGTCTCATCGACTACCAAACCGATCAAGTAGAAACTCCGCCGATTCACGCCAGACAAGAAGGAAGCTATTATGGTAGAAATAAAATGGCTCTTAGCTGCTGGATTCATAAAAGAAGTGTATCATCCTAAGTGGTTAGCAAACCCTATTCTCGTTCAATAAAAAGAATAAAGAATGGAGAATGTGCATTGATTACACTGAATCTTAACAAACACTGCCCCTAAAGACCCCTTCGGTCTTCCTCAGATAGATGAGGTTGTAGACTCCACCGCCGGCTGTGAACTGCTCTCCTTCCTTGACTGTTACTCCGGCTATCACCAGATCTCCCTCAAGGAAGAAGACCAGATCAAGACATCATTCATCACGCCCTTCAGTGCGTACTGCTACACCACCATGTCCTTCGGACTCAAGAATGCTAGGGTGACTTATCAAAGGTCTATCTAGATGTGCCTCGATCATCAAATCGGCCGCAACATCGAAGCTTACATCGACGATGTGGTCGTCAAGTCCAAGACCGCCGATGATCTTATCACCGACCGTGAAGAAACGTTTGCCAACCTTAAAAGGTATCGATGAAAGCTGAACCCTTCAAAGTGTATCTTTGGAGTTCCATCAGGTATACTCCTAGGCTACATTGTTAGCACACGAGGCATTGAGCCCAATCCTGACAAGGTCTCCGCCATCACCAACATGAAATGGCCAACATGTGTCAAGGATATACAGAAGCTTACATGATGCATGGTTGCTTTAAGCCACTTCATATCGCGCCTCAGTGAAAAAGGGCTACCATTCTTTAAACTCCTCAATGCCTCCAAGCACTTTTCCTGGATGGAGGAGGCAGACATAGCCTTTGAGCAGCTCAAGTTGTTCTTAACAAAGCCTCCGATCATGATGGCACCACGGCCAGGTGAAACTCTCCTGATTTACATCGCCGCTACTTCTTGTGTCATCAGCACAGCCATTGTGGTCGAATGCGAGGAGGCCGGGCACGCCTATATGGTGCAACATCCGGTATATTTCATTAGCGAGGTTCTTAACAAGCCCAAGACTTGATATCCTCAGGTCCAGAAGCTGCTATACGCCATCCTGATTACTTCACGCAAGCTCCGTCACTACTTCGAGTATTACAAGATCAGTCAGTGGTCATTGAGTTCCCTCTGGGGGACATCCTATGCAACAAGGAGGCCAACGGCCATATCATCAAGTGGGCTGTCAAGCTTGGCACTTACTCCATTGAATTCAGAAGTAGGCCTACCATCAAGTCTTAGGCCCTCGCTGACTTCGTCGCTGAATGGACCAAGATCCAAGAGCCCATCGCCGCCACCTGCCCCGAGCACTGGGTGATGTACTTCGATGGCACCCTTAACATCAATGGTGCTGGTGTGGGCACTCTGTTCATTACACCGGCCAAGGATAAGCTCTGATACATTCTCTGGATATAGTTTTCGGCCTCCAACAACGCCGCCGAATATGAAGCATGTCTCCACGGACTCCGTATAGCCATTGAGCTCAGCGTCAAACCTGTCATGGTATACGGGGACTCCACGCTGGTCATCAACCAGCTCAATAAAGACTGTTCTAGTTCCAGTGAGAAGATGGATGCATATTGCATCGAAATCAGGAAGGTTGAGGGGAAATTCTACAGTATCGAGTACCACCATGTGGTGTGCGATCAAAATCAGCTCGCCGACCACTTATCCAAGTTAGGATCTTCTCGCGCCGTGATTCCACCAGGGGTCTTCGTTCAAGATCTTCTGGTGCCATCCATTAAGGAATATAAGGAAATTTAGGAAGTTCCCCCTACCGAGCAGCTGGTACTTACGGTACCTTCATCGACAGTCGATTGGAGGGAATAGTTCATCAAGTACCTCTCTAGCACCGAAGTACCTGCCGATAAGACTAGAACTGAATGCCTAATTTGTCTAAGCAAGCATTACGTGTTGGTGGACATCAACTTGATGAGGAAAAGTGCCAAGGAAGGGATACTGCAAAAATGCATCACCCAAGAAGATGGAGTGAAGCTACTTCTCGAAATTCACTCTGGTTCCTACGGCAACCACGCGGCCTCGAGAACACTGGTCGGCAAAGCCTTTTGAGCTAGTTTTTACTAGCCCATGGCCATCTCTGATGCAGAAGACCTCGTCCAACATTGTGAAGGATGCCATTTTTTCGCCAAGCAAATACATGTGCTGGCACAAGAGCTGCAGACCATCCTAGCTTCCTGGCCCTTTGCATGCTAGGGACTAGATATGATTGGGCCTTTCAAGCTAGCACTAGGTGGTTTCCGGTACATGTACATCACTATCGACAAGTTCTCCAAGTGGATCGAGCATAAACCGCTCGTCTCGGCTTCTGCAAAGAATGCAGTCGAGCTCCTTGAAGATATCATCCATAGATTCGGTCTCCCAAACAGCATCATCACCAACCTCGGAAACTACGTTTACTGGACATCACTTTTGGGACTTCTGCGAAGACCGGTGCATCTCCATCAAATACATCTCTGTTGCCCATCCTAGAGCCAACGGCCAGGTCGAACGGGTGAACGGCATGATCCTTGATGCCCTCAAAAAGAGGCTATATCAAAAAGAAGAAAAACATCTGGGCAGATGGCTCAAGGAGCCATGAGCTGTGGTTTGGGGACTGTGCACTCAAGCTAGTTGCAGCAACGGTGTGTCTCCATATTTCTTGGTCTACGGATCAGAAGCCATACTACCAGCGGATATTGCCTTCCGAGCACCTTGGGTGGAAAATTATGATGAAGAGCAAGCCGCCGCTGTTTGGGTAGAGGACATCGACAGGGCCAAGGAAGAACGCCTAATCACTTGCATCTGCACAACCAAGTATCTAGAAGGCTTGTGGAGGTACTACAACCACAACATCTAAGGTCGTTCATTTGCTGTTGGCGACCTCATTCTCGGCAGGAAACAAAAAACTGAAGGGATGCACAAACTGTCCTCCCCATGGGAAGGGCCTTACATCGTCAAAGAGGTTACCCGACCAGGGTTTTATCGCCTATGTGACTTAGACAGAATCGATGTCCCCAATTCATGGCACATCGACCACCTTATACTTTTCTATCCTTGAAACGCCTGAGATATGTACTCTCCACTTCATGATGAATAAAGTTTTGGTCTCCATAATTTGTCTCCATTATTTCTCCATTATGGTTTAATCTACACTTACGGTCACTGAGCTTTCTGCTACTCCATAACGAACTCCAATATGAAATTGCCAAAACTGCGTCGACCACGTTTTTGCTAAACAAGTTTCTCCAAATCACCGTACTCTAATACGAAGTTGCCAAAACTGCACCGACCACGTTTTCGGTTTCTCCAAATCGCCGAACACGTTTTCTCCAAATTGCCGAACACATTTTCTCCAAATCGCCGAACACGTTTTCTACAAATCGCCGAACATGTTTTCTCCAAATCACCAACGTATTTCGCCAAACAAGTTTCTCCAAATCGCCGAACATTTTGCTCCAAATCTCCAAGATATTTCACCGATCAGCGAGCAGCATACGTTATGTTCTGTTCTCTTCGGAGAAGATGCAGTTTCCGATCTCTCCCTACATGTGCCACAGGCTCCGCGCTCTGTGTTATGGGTGGTCGGCTGTGGTTTCTTGGTCACGCATGTTCCTCCTACATGTTCACAGGGCTCCGCGACTATGGGCTAGCCAAGGCCGAGAGCTTAGTAAAGAACTAATTGCTCGGACGCCACTTATACTATGTTTATCTCCAAGTTATTTTGCCAACCACCAACCAGCAGACGTTCTGCTCTGCGCTCTATGGAGAAGACCCAGTCTCCGATCTCTCCCTACACGTGCTACAGGCTCCGCGCTCTATGTTATGGGTGGTTGGCTGTGGTTCCTTGGTCACACCTGCAACTCCTACACATGCACGAGCTCCGTGCTCGACGTTATGGACTGTGGGCTAGCCAAGGCCATAGGGCTTAGTAGCGAGCTAACTGCGAAGATTTTTTCACTGAAATACGAGCAAACTGCATACACATGCACCTTATAACATTTATACACACACATAAATGTTTTTATGCTTTCGCGCATTGTAACTACACTATCTAGATATTACAGATGATAATCTCTGACTAGATCACCTGAGCTTCACCATCACCGCTCATCTCACCAAACAGGTCAATGTTGCCAGCCAGCTTTTTTGCCGCATCCTCAACCTCATCCTCCAGCTGCTAGGTTTTTGCCTCGCTCAGCCCTTCGGCGAATCCGGCCCCTATTGCCTGAAGGTCAATGGTTGGATAGTGGGACTAAACCACAGCAAGGGTGTGAGTAGCAGCAGTAACAATGGCATCACGGTTGAAGCTCTTGAAGTTTCTCCCATGCTACCTTGCACCTCTAGATGATGGTGTCCCAACATTGCCACCTATCGTCGGGCTGAGGAGCCGGTTCTAGGTTGACGCAGTCGAGCACCGGTTTAACTGTGGCAACTACAGCATCGAAGTTATCCCTTTGGGTCCTGGCCTCCTACACTAGCACATCAAACTATGCCTTGGCTTTATGACAGTAGCCTGCAAGCATTACAATGTTCCATCATACAAGGAAACTACTTCAACAGTAACTCCGACCAGGAGGTATTCACCTTTTAGCTCCTCGGCCAGTTTGTCTGCTTGCTCTGACATCTTCACCTTCTCCTCTTGGAGTTGTTTGAGGGCCTGGTGTAGCTAGCTGAGCTCCGTGTCTTGCTCTACAAGCACAACATTCATCACCAAAGATATAGCTATTCAGCAATACAAACCACATTCGCTGATATGATGTACCTTTCTTCTGATCGGAGACTTTCCACAGCTGCTCCAACTGCTCAGAAGCACCCATGAGTTGATCAGAGATAGTAGCCAGCTGCTCAAACTTGCTCCATAGCTGCTCAGACGTGGTCGCTAGCCGCTCGGATAGGATGCCCTTCTGGTACTCTAGGTCCTGCGCGTTGGACTTTGCAAGGTCTCACTCGCGCTGGGCCTTCTAGATGTTTCTCTCTGTGAGGTTCATCACTGCCTTGAGTTTTTCATTCTCCTCGGTGAGGGGCTCCATCCTCTTTATCAGCTGGTGCCACTGCTCGATAGTCTGAGTTATTCCCTACAACTACATAATGATAATGATGAATTCTAATCTGCAACATCAAAGACAAGCACTCCTAATGTGGTACAAACCTCGATTTGTTTCATCACGCCAGCAACAACGGACTTCAGTCTCCTCATCTCCTTGGTGGTGTCCCCCTCCTCGACAACCACTACCTCATCATCGTGCTTGCGGAGGATTTGGATAGATTGGGGTCGAGGTTTAGCACGCTCGATCTCTTCCATCTCGTCCTCCTCCGCCGCAGCTGGATGCACCACTTGGGGGCTCGATCACCGGATAGCGTGTCTGACCATGCCCTCCGATGCCTCAGGCAAGGCCGCCTTCTCCTCCAGCACCGCAAGCCCCTCCGTTCCAAACACCAGTGTGGCATCGGCGGCTCCAGCCTCTGCTCCTGAAGATCTGGTGGTTTCCGCCATTGCCCCGGGCACCGCCACCGATCTATTAGCCAACCTCTCGCCGCCACCAAGTCCGCCAGTAGCTACGGTTGACTCCTCCGCAGGCCGCCGAGCAACTGGGGACTCCGACATGGGGTCAACTAGCACCTTTTCTGCTCTGAGACCAGCCTTTGATTGCTCGGCAGTATGGATGGGCGGGGCCTAGATCCTCCTCACGCTTTGCACTGCATTCAGATCATCATGTCAGTCGCCAAAAAAGCTAAGAAACAACAGCAAAGAAACTCCAAGGCAAATATACTTATGGTTTGGTCTGTCGATACAATTCCTTAGACTGATGCTGCCCACTTGAGCCCCCAGGCATGGCCATGGGGTCGACTCCTGTGCTTCTGGGTGGAGGTGCCGCCTCCTCCACTATCGGCCTCTCTTTTGCCCAGTCGCTCTGGGACTTCATCTGCATACTACTCAGGGACTCCCGTCGCCTGCTCCACGGAGGCCTCTATTGCCTGCTACATAGGGACTCTCCTCGCCCACTGCTTGGGGACTTCCTCGCCTCTGTTTGATTGTTCTTCTACGCGCCTATTGCGCAGAGGTGTTTTGGTGCTTGGTGGAGCAGCCACCAGAATTTCATCGTCATCCGATCACTCGAACACCGTAGTCCTTCGCGTTCGAGTGGTCTGGTCACCACCAAGCGAGATGTCGCTCAGTTTGAGGGGAGCAGTGGTCACCATCTTTCTCTTCTTCCATGCCGGCTCATCTGCCACTGCCCTCTTCCCCCAGATTTTCTCTAACACCGGGGATGGACTCTTCGAAGAGATGCTGACAGTTTGCTCCTCTGGCTACAGCGGTGGCCGGGCATCTACTCCCTTTGGCCATTTGGTCTTCGGCACGCCCGAGAAGTACACCGCCCTATCCTATGAGTGGATCTTCGCATAAGTGAATCAGTACAATGCTCGGAAATGACAAAAAGGTAACAAGCATCAAGAACATACAACTAAGATATTTACCAGAGGAGGCAGATTCTTGCAGTTAAAGGGCTTCATATACCCTGACATACTAAATGAGGCAAACGGAGCAAATAGCTCTATAGCTTGCTCCTCCAGAACATCCCTCGATAGCATCTCTGGCCTCTCTCGAGTACCATCGGTCTCTCCCTTGAATTCAAAGGTAGGGTGGGCTCTCTCCTTATAGGGCTGTATGCGGCGCACTATAAAGCTCACCGCCACCAATCCGCCGTTGGTCTTCACACCCTTTATTAAGTTAAGGAGCTCCCTTACTTGCCCCATGTTAGTGCTACTTGGCATCTTCGACCAGCTCTTCTGACCCTCCAGGATATGGTCGGTGTCGCAGCGGACAGCAGGGTGGCTCTGCCTCATGTAGAACCACCTGGTGTTCCAGTTCTTTAGTGACATGTTCAGTGGCGTAGTAAGGTACTCCCCCGCCATTCCATCATGCTGCTAAAGGTACACTCCGCCAACCACCTTGGAACCACCACCGCCTCTCTTCTTTAGCCAGAACAGGTGACGGAAGAGGTTGAAGTGGGGAAGGATTCTAAGATATGCCTCATAGAAATGGATGAAGATAGAGATGTGTAAAATGGTATCTAGGTGGAAATTGCATAGACTAACCACCCAAAGCTCCAGCAAATCCCTCAGGAATGGATGAACAAGGAAATCCCAACCCACGCCAGAAATAATCCTCGAATACCATCACTTCATCAGTATGAGGTGTTGGGAAGGGCTCACCGAGGACCGGCTGCCATCCGGTGGTAGCGCGGTCAGGAAGAATGCCAGCTTCCACCAATCTATTGAGCTCCACTTCTCCTGTTCGTGATAGCACCCACTCTTCGTCACGTCGGGCTTTGGCGTTCGCCTTCTTAGGGCTCATCTTCTTCGATTTGGTAGCTCCCTTCTTCGGCGCCATCTCTTAGATCTAATTAGGGTTTGGGCGGTAGAAGCAAGTGTGGATGCGAATCTAGAAATGTGAGGGCTGAGGAGGAAGACTGAAATGGCAAAGGTGGGAACGTGGGATGTGCGACGCAGTTATAAAGCACTTTCCCCACCTTTTCGAATTCGAGGGTTTTTGGGGAACCGTTCCCACGATTTCCGCCACCCCGAATTCTCTGCAACTGAAAGTGGGCCATTACCTAGGCCTTTGCACAACCTTGGCCCATATCGCTGATTTATCTCCACAATTTGTGACGGCTCACTGAATATTCGCCGACCTCTCCACCAACCGTTACGACTCAGTAATTGCTACTGTACAGCTGTTACTCCAGTGATTTCTCCGTGATTCTATTTTCTACAAGTTGATTGTTGTTTTTGACCCTAGCACCACATGACCATGTCACCTACTGTTAGGCTTGGGGACTAAGTGGACACACTTCACCTTGTGGTGAATGTGCTTTTTGGGGCTGCACCCGGGTATTGGCTGTCTGCTCGGCTGGTCTTCTATTATTCTTCTACTTTGGACCCTGGCACCACATGACTACGTCATCTACTGTCAGGCTCAGGGACTAAGTGGGCACACTTCACCTTGTGGTGAGTGTGTTTGCTTAAATCTAGAAGACTCCGTGCCTCTTGAAGTATAAGAAGACTATCTCCTTTTCTTGTGGTCGGATTCTAACTGGGCACACTTGGTCCACTGCGAAGAAATTTTTGATTCTGAACTTGAGCTCCTTACACCCTTATGGCAAGTCGTACTTGGGTTATGCTGCTTGCCAACTGCTCACAACTACTCAACAACTGCTCACAACTGCTCGATAACTCATCATGGTGGTCGTATCATGAGTTTGACTGCTCGGCTTTGTTTGCACCTGCTCGAACAAGCTCAGGACGGTGTTGCACAACGGGTACAAGGCGCTCAGGGACTAGTTGTGGGGGGCACAACCCCGGATACCCACAGCAGACCACATGGGCTGCGCCCCTAGGGGCGGCCCAGCCCACAAGACGAAGCCTTGCGGGGCACAACTCTGCTCGAACGCCTCCCGCAAGATATCGAGAAGATATCCTGAAGATACTACGAGATCTATTAGGATATGTATGATCCCAAGATTCCTGTAATCAGTTATTACTTTTCGGTTATCTCTCAGATCTAACCGACTTGTAACCCTACTCCCCGAACTATATAAGGCGGGCAGGGGCTCCCTCCAAACTCACGTGATATCATACGATAGCTAATACAAACCAACAGACCACAGGAGTAGGGTATTACGTCATACAGACAGGCCTTAACCTGTCTAACTCGTGTGTCTATGTTGCCTTCTTGTTCTTGATCTCACGCTTCTCTGCCGATCAATGTACCTTCGTGGGATACCCCTCGGAGGACTGTCGACATTGTTCCACTTTCCAGAAATAATTCCTAAAGTCATATTCTACATATCATTTTATGTTAAATCTTCAATCAATCATATATTCATCATCCTAGCTCCGAATTAGTTGATTCGACCACCAAATTTCATTTAAATTCAAGCTCTACATAACCATACCAGTTGTACTATTATTTGGTGTCGATTTAAATTCTAGTTTGATTGCTTTTCCATTTCTATATTTATTTAGATAGTAATTATAGTAGTAGCTATCACCGTAGTAGTAGTTAACCCCATATATTTGCACATGTGCATGTATCATGACACATACTCAAATATGTCCGTAGCCAATAACCAAAAATGAGTAGACACCTATACATACATAGATATGCCCGATACCTGGGTATACGCCTATATATGGCTAACCCTCACAACCCAGTCACTTGATCATAGGTTATACCTATGCATGAGTGTATACGCCACTAACCCTAGCCATAACCTAGCCTGCCTAATTAACCCTAGACACATACATATGCATGTGTGTATGTGTCACTAACCCCGGTGAACCTGTAGAGGTCAGATAGGTCATCTATGATGACTTGGTAAGACTTTCTCTTTTAGGTTAACATAATAGTGAACCCTAATAATGTGGTCTGGTTTTCCATCAACACAACCACTCACCTTAATCTAGCCTATCGAACCCTACCCTCTTGATGGAATACCTCCATCCAAATCTTATTTTAGATTGATGTGATAGTGATAACCTTAGTTAACAACCCATCACCCACTAGGACCAACCCGTCTAGGATTGTTGATTGTTTATGCTTGATTTACATGCCTTGTTTGTTATTTTCCTTGTTTGTGTATACTTGTTTGTCGACGCTAGACCACATAGGATAGAAGATGTGAGAGAACCTGATGGAGTACAGAAGATAGGAACAGGAGACACAGGAATCAGAGAAGGATACAATCGTTAGCGAATGGAGGCAAGTCCTAACGCCCACCTATCTCAATCTCTCCACCTTACATGCCACCTCGCTTAACCACCCCTCTTCCACCACCGCCACATAATGCTAGCCTCCACCATAAAACTTCCACTATCCATCTCCACTAAATAATGACCCCAACCTATGCTACTTGAAACCCTTTATGAACTAATGAAACTATAATTATGAACTTGGTTATGATAATATGATAAGGTAATGGTTACCTTAACATGATATGTGTATTATGAACTTGAGAATAATAACTATAGAATTTGAAGGGAAAATTTGACTAAACCCTGACATGGGGCGAGTGGGGGTAATTTATGGAGATAAATTGCTTTCGCAGGAATGCCTAGAGAGGATTCCTATGGGAGATACTCACCTCAGTCACATAAGGACCAGTTCATAGTCCCTCTCACCTAGTGAGATATTACATACAGCCACATGCCTATATGGATAGACTTGATCTCACACCCCGATAGATTGAAGTATAATTTCTACTAGGAGGCCGGTGTTGGTAGCAGAATATCAGGAGCAGACATAGGGGATAGGTTTTATTCCATGGTCCGGTTGGCATGGATGCTATATGATCTTTCACGTTTAGCTTTTGGTTTTTGGCCATGTTCGAGCCCTTGATTTCTTGGCCATGTTCAAGCCATGTTTTCTTGTGATGATTGGTATCATCATGTTGGGGCGATTTGGTATCTTCTTTGTTTTTGTGTTTCCAACCCCTGAGAAGCAGTGGTAGAGTTATATGGAAATCTGAGGAGGCATCCATTTGGGTATCAGATCATGTTAGACATGTCTAAGCCATGATAATGGTGTCAGATTGTGTCTATCTTGTGCGAAAATTTGTACACCTCTATAGAGTTTTACTAAATCTATTCGAATAGCCACATCCTTGGAATGAGCAGATGCTAGGATGGGACACTATGATTAGACTTCTACAGCTGTGATAATCTGGTAAGATGTATTTTACTAATTTGGTAATTATAATGAACAACGGGAACTGGTGAGAATGGTAATACTCTGCCAGGATCCAACCTATAATTATAACAATTTCACCGTACTACTATCACCTCAACCACCATAACCACTTCCACATATAGCCCTCCCCTTCCACCTCACCTCCACCCAAAGTTTAGGGCTTGCTGAGTACTTTATGTACTCAACCCCCTCCATTCTATGTTTTTAGGAGTTAAGCTACAAGAGGTCATACTAGGATGGAACTTCTGGAGCTACGCAAGGACAGGATACTTGGAGTATACTCGAAGACGGAGTTGTAGAGGAAAGCTACACTATGACCACGACAATTGGAATATAGGAATATGCTGTAGGAATAAATCTAGGGTTACGTCCGCACTCCAAGCTGCCTGTAGGAATGGAGCCACGTTGACATAGGACCGTTGTCTAAGAACTCTGATATATGTTATAAGGCTAGTGGCCCAAGCTATGTAAACCTGAACCATGTAGTATGTTTCCCCACTAGCAATAGAAGTATGGTTTTTTATATTAATCTTGTTTGAATTTTGCGTATCAGCTATTGATCTAGGGACTAATACATGATGCATAGTGGACCCTAAAATTAGGGGCTCGACAGTCAACTCCCTCGATCACCATTGGATGAACCGACTTAAAACCACATTAAATTAATGGTGTAGATCTTGGAAACGCATACGAGGCGGCGGAGAGCGAGCAAGCTCTGAAGTGGGCCGAGCGGCCTCCCCATTGGGCCGACCGGCCCACCACTTTGGCAAGTGGGCCTCCCCTTTGTGTGGTGGTTCTTGGACTCCGTCTTGAGTTGCCTTTTGTAGTTTTTGCAAGTTGAATCACTTGTTGTCGTTGGTTGGCTTGTTTGGAGTGTATGATAGTGGTCCCGAGGCTGCTTTCTGGATAAATTCTCCTGCAAACAAATATTCACCAAAACTTGTGGAATCCATTACTTTAAACCCCTAGATCTATGTTTGGTGATGGAATTAAGCATATATGTACGATATGTTGATGGTTTATGATTGACATTAACAACCGTCAACAAGTTCCCCCAAGCTTACTCTTTGCCAATCCCTGAGCAAAGTTAAACTTGAATAATGGATCAGGAGTTTCTACAATGCTTTCAAAAGTACACATACATTCAATAAAAAATTCTCCTCCGGATTAAAATAAACTGACTTATCTTTCAAACTTACCCATATTATGTTCAACCATGGGGCTTCTTAGCCTTCACTTGGGTCTTGAGCAATTAAAAGACAGAGCGATCAAGTCAAGCACTATGTCTCAAGTTCTTTGTTCCACCTTTGTTTTGGAGTTTTTTATAAGTTTTCAAAATAAAACTCAGAGATTCCATTGTATGACACACTCAGATCCCTCTATATGTGGTATTTTTGGATCCTCACTCTCTAAACTCTCTTTTATACATGGTATTTGTGGATCCTCTCCAAGGTAATGCATATATTGTAAGGTCAAACCATGGATCCAAAGAGAAAAATGTCATACAATCAAATCAAGATGTGCATGTGGGTGGCATGTTTGGTGGATATATATGGTGGCTAACCTAATTCTACTATGCTCCTTGACACATATCTCTCTCATGAAACATGGAAATATTTTGTAAGAGAACATGGGCTATCTTTATTCATCTTTCTTTTTTCTTCTCTTTTTTTTCAGGTGGGCATCTACGTACCCATTGTTTTAAATACTCCGGACATCTTTGTGTCCATTTTTTCTCTTTTTTTCAAACTTTTGCATAGCCCCATGTCTCTTTGCCGCAACAAAACTTTTGAGAGAAATATCAACAAGAACTTGGAGCATTTATTTTTGAGTGGAAACCTAACAAGCATATTTTTATGTCTACCCCCAGTGTAGGAGTAGAACATTTTTGGATGGATCTTAAATGGAAGGCATGTTTCTACTTCTACTCCCAGTATAGGAGTAGTGCATATTTGGGTGGAGTGTACGTGATCTTGATTTTAAAAGCATGACAAGCTTCTCATAAGGGCTAATAAAGCTTGACAAAACTCAACACATATACAAGCAACATATAAGTGGAAGGTTTTTCTAATCTAGATATATATAAGGCATTGGTAGGAATTTTAGCTGTCATACAGGAACTCATGATGATTGATTTTTCATTTTTTCAAAATAAAATACTCCAAAACTTAGTTTCATTTTGGAACAGGATAAATAGCAGCTCAGACCATCTCATATCATATCCTTCAACCACCTAGACTTAGATCAAACTTGCGCTACCCACGAGTATCAAGTTTAAAGTAAGTTCTTATAACAAATCAAGTCCATCCAATACTCTGGGAGAATTTCAGACTAAAAACTAAACACTTAAAGGAATTACAATAGAGCAACTATTCATCATGTCCATCAAAAGTTTATTAAGGAGAAAGTCTTAAACTCCCAACTATATTTATTCTATTGGTACTAAGCATACACGCTTTTTTATCTTATTGCTAGAAATACTAAAAAATAAAATGAAGTGAAAAGATACTTACCTGGATAATTGGAGATGCTCCTCCCCCAAGCTGGTTTATTCATGGGGATGTATCTCCCCCAAGCTAGCTTTTGATTTATTTTGTTTTTATAAGTTTTATGATTTTTTTTATTTTATCGCCACCACAATGAACATTCATATGGGCTGTAACACGCCACAAGGTTGCTTATATGGGTCTTTAAGATTTTCTTCATACAAAACTTAGAATGAAACTAAACTAAGTCTATTATGCAGAGTTACAACTTTTTATTTTCTTTTTGTATATGCCACGCATACAGGTTTTCTAAATGCAATGCCGAATTAAACATATTAAAATTTAAAAGTTATGTATCTAATTTATATAAGTATGCAATGATTATTTTTATCATTTTTTGGATGCAAAACATGAATGAAAATGCTAAATAAATAAACATGCATAACTACCGAGTTACCTTTCGGCGAGGGTTCGGTGTTTTAAGTCCTTCGAACGGGACTCATCGCGAAGTTCATTGATCGAGTACCTCGGTTCGCTCTTGAGGATGAAGATTTTCGTGGTGGTGCCTCTAGTAGTGGCGCTTCCAATGGTGATGCCACCTTCTTCTTTCTTTTGTGAATGCTGGCACTTCGTTTGGACCTTCTGTTCCTCTCATTGTTGTATTCCTATCAGTGAGGGCTTCATGGCTTTAGGTCCATTGAGCAGGACCTCACCTTTTTGTGTACCATTTGGATAGTTCCTTGTTCTTCTCCCGTCAACCCTTCTTGATTTTTGTTGATTCTAGGTTGACGAGTTGGTGTTCTTTGGGGATGCAAACTCAAGTTCCTCCTTGATTGTCTTTATCCTCTAACTACATGGCGGAGAGTTGTTCTTCTTTGTTTGTTAGCGATATGCCAGCCATCTTGATGATCAAAGAAGGAACCTCATTGGTACTCGCATGGAAGCTTCATCTTCAATGACTTAAGGGTGTCTTTGTGCGACCATGGTTGTGACCTTATGAGACATCGTCGGCAGACCATTGATCAATGATGTCTATTGGCACGAGAATGAATGCCATGATGTGGTGGCATCTCCTCATCTTGGTCCTTTTTGCCGACATGCGAGCTGCTGTCATGGGGTCGGAACCGTGGCAAGCATAGTTGTTTAAGTCGGTGTTAGAGTATGGGTCCCTAGTGGCTCGGGTGGACTTAAGAACACAAAAATCATAGAGAGGACACAATGGTTTATCTTGGTTCAGGACAATCAATGCCCTACGTCTAGTAGCTAATGATCCTTATACTCAAGAGCACCCAAAATTGGGGGGTTACAACAAAGTGTAAAGAGAGATTTGGTAGGGGGTTAGCTCGGTGCTAATACTAAGGTTGCCTCACCATCGGTGGAGCCTTCCCCTTGTCGGAGAGGTGGAAGACAACAAGATGCAGTGGAGGAACTCTCAGTGCCACTCTCTCTAGGTTGCTCTGCTCTTGGTGTTGAGCAGGAGCGGACAGAATGGAATGATCTGTGTTTCGATCCTCTATAACACCTCGGGTGTTTTAAAAACCCTAAAACAGGGCATGTCATCATATGCATTGCAAATCATTTGATCTTAGTGAAAATTTTGTTGTGCATTCACTAAAACAAGTTTACCTTTATGTTATATGTGTTGACTTGTATAGCTTGAATTGAGTTAAAAATCTTTGTAGTGAATTGAATTTCCGAAAACCCTGTTTTTCAGTATTTAAATCCTACCCTAAAAACCAAATTCAAAATCTGACCACATTTTGGGGTTGAGCCTAAAAGCAAAAGTGTAGAGCTTGTCAAGTTATACAAAGTTTGTTTTTGTAGTTTTCAAAGTTGTTATGAAAAATTTGAAGTAATTTGAAAAGGTGTAAATTCTTGAAATGTCCCCTTTTTTAATTTAAACTTGCATTTCAAAATGTAGACCGAATTAGGTGGTGGTTATAAAAGCAAAGTTGTAGAACTTTAAATTTTGAACAACTTTTATTTTTGGAGATTTTTGAGTTGTTACATAAATTTGGGAGTAATTTGGGTTTTAAATCGAGTGGCATTTTGATAAATAAGTTGAACAGTGACCGTGGAAGCCACCTCACCGCCGGCGATCTTCTTCTGGTTTCCAGGAGCGCCCGTGGCCGTCTTTGGCTTTGCGCTGGCGCGGGGAAGGCTCCTACGTGGCTTCTTTTTGCTTCTGAGCCACGTTATAAGGCCTTTGTCGCCGTCGTTCTTTGCCGTTTCTCCTCCTCTGTTTTCCCGTCACCACCGCCGCTGCTCCGTTGAGCTGTGCCGTCGCCATCGCGTGTTCCCATCCTCGGCTAAGCTTGCCACAGCTTCGCTTGTTCCTTACGCACCCAGCCAACCAACCATTGCAGCTTGATTCCACCGGGAACCGCCGTTCATCGCTTTTCTTCCTCGCAGCCGGCAGCATCGCCGTCGCGTTCGCCTCACCGTGGCCAGTGCTCCACGGTGCGTAATTGTCCTTGCTCGGTCTTGTTTCAGCTTTGCCATGATGCTGTGGTGCTTCGTGCCCGGATGATTGACCATTTTGTCCACCGCAGTCACCGAGACATCGCCGTTGTCGTTGCTTGCTCCGCTGTGGTTGCTGTGAACGTCGACCAGCGCCTCCGTTGATCATCCGGCTCGGACTTTGACTCCAACGCGTTTGGGGTGAGCTCCTGGTGCTTCCTAGGCCATTTGTTTAAGCTCTACCAGTCTCACGTCAGCTGGCGTAGCGCAGCCGCGCCATCGTGGCCGCCATGGCCGGTGTCGTGCTCGGTCCTAGCCGTGGTTGGTCTTGTTTGTGCCACCAATTGACGCGTAGGGATGTAGGGGTCATGTGGGTGTCTTCGCCGTCGCCGTTGGTCTCATCGGCGGCAAGAAATCACCGGTCAAAGCCGCTGTCGCCGTGGTCAGTGCGGGAGGTCGGGGATGACAGGTGGGGTCACCTTGTCAGTGAGCGGTTTGATTTGAAAATGGAATTTTTCTTTTTCAGAAATGAATGAATAGTGTATACTTTTGTTATTTTTGTGTAGAATTAATTAGAGCTCCAAAAATTATGAAACTTTTTGTGTGACCTCTGTGTGATGTATATTATTTAGGAAAAATATGAAATGTTGTTTGTCTATACTTTTTGAATGTGATAAAAATTGCTCAATTAATTAATAAATGGGTTTCCATGATTTTTCTAGGCTTAATTAATTATCCAAAAATTATGAAACTAGTTATCATGTGATGAACCTTTACAAAAATTGTGAGCTCAATTGGAACAAGTTGATTTATTTCATAATTTTGAATTAAATAATTAATTCATAAAAGCAAATAGTAACCTTTAATGATTTAGGTTTTGTTTGAATTTTGGATTGAGTGATGACCTTGGGTCATTAGTTGGTAATGATCCTTGGCAATTGAAATAAGTGTTATGAAAAAGGTTTAGTTAGTCTTGATTTGTAACCGTACCGCGAAGGAAAGTTGTATTCAAGTTTTTAACTTTCGCATCCATCATCAAGCATCATGTTTTGTATCCCGCATCATGTTAAACATGGCATTGTTACTACGTGTAGTGAACGAAGGTGAACACGTGATAGTTAATCAAGTTGCGGAGGAAGTTAATCCGTCTGTTGAGGTCGGATTTGATAATTGTGGAACGTCTTAGGAACCTGACTTTTCCGTGAACTAAGGCAAGCCCCGGATGCATTTAAACCTACCTTGTGTTTTATAAATTTCTATCGCTTTTGCTTTTATATACTGCATTAAGTGATTATGAGTCAAGTGAAAACCTAATTGGTGCATTACCAACCTTGTTTTCCATATCTACCTTGTTACCAGTTTAAATTCGTAATGCTTAGTTATGCTTAGCCATGCATAGACAGATAAAGGTCGGGTGATTACCTGTCACCTGTGTGATATAAAGAGGTTTTTGGTTACGGCTGGTTATTCAGGTTGTCATGAGATATGAGCATGTGGAGTGATAAATCTAGACCGGGCGGACTCGGTGTGTGAGAGCCACAAGACGTGGAGGTCTTGTGAGCGGGTTCTTTCCGCCTGTGTCGATTAAGGTCCGTCCGTTGTTGAATTGCATGAGGTGAGACTTTGTAGTACTAACCACATACTCCGGTAAGCCTTAACTTGGCTATTCTATTACGAGAATGGCTACTCGCGCACTGGGAGTGGAGAGATGGCGAGAATAGCGTGTACCCACGTGGCAATGGGCTAGATTGGTGGAGTACTGTATTCTCGGGTGGCACAGACCTGTTCTTGTTTTAGGGGACCTGAGGGTAGGTTGCTATATGTAGGTTGGGGACCTGCATATGTCATGTGGTCTGGAATTCCCAGCTAGGTTTTAATCGGTTTGAATCATCGTTGCTCCTCAGTTATGGAGACTCAACTCACTGTTCATCATCGTAGTTAATAAATAGAATTTGAGTAAGGTTTGAGAAAGTGTTGGATATGAAGTATCATGATCTCATTATGGATCATGTCAGCTTTGTATATGATCTTTTTGAAGATAAAAATGTTGATATAAAGAATCTTGTTAGAGAGCTTTTACGCAAAAGAACTTTGACTATTGCTAAAGCCATACCTTGAATCCCTAAGCCTGCATTCCTGAGTCTTCTCAGTTTTTATTCCAGTTAAGTCTTGTTGAGTACTTTTGTACTCAGGGTTCGTTGACCCTTGTTGCAGGTGAGCCTCATGAGCAGGTCTGTTGTGGACCATGCTGCATGACTGTTGTTCAGGTCGATGACGATAAGTGAATGTGTGATCCTTGGGCATGATACTTATATTATGTGTTTGTATTATGTTATTAATGCCACTCCACTACTACTATTGATGAGGACATCGCCACGCTGGACACACCGACGCCATGGTCTTCCCCAAGTTCCAATTCGTTCCCAACTCAGCTGCCACGTCGTCCTCGGATTTAGCAGACATGTCGTCACTGTTTCGGCCATAACTTCCTCATACGACATCGAAACGGGCCGTTCTTGGATGCGTTGGAAAGGGGACGACGACGCCGTCGTTTTGGATCTGGTCCCAGCTCCAGAAGGTCCGTGGATCATTCTGTGTGCCCACGGCAAGGTGCTGCATCACCTATTTGGGCCAACTTGGCCATGTATCGTGTCGGGCCTTAAGCCCAAGTTGTGGGCGCCCAACCCCTGGCCGTCCCCAACCCTAGGTCGAGTCTTAGACTATAAACACAGCCGCCGCTGCTGCTACACAATTGGGTTTTGTTTAGAGTTTAGTTTTCCATCGAGAAACTGAATCGTTCATTGTAACTGTGGTGACAAATCCTTTTACAGTGATCCAGGGCCCCCGTTCTTGATCTCCTCCACTGTGTCGATTAGTCCTTTGGAACCAAGTTCTTGAATCCTCTATTGATATTCGCGTCATTCATATTTGCAATTTTAGATTGCGTGTTTTACCTTCTTGCTTGTGCTCTTCGATTCGCTTGCAGGAAAAGCCATCTTGGCGAGGTCAATCAAGTAGTGCTTGGTTGATAACCAACGGAGCAGTGGTGTAACGGTTGCAGGGTTCGAATCGTGTCTGATTTGAAGCCGGATCGCCAACGTCGAGATCTCCACAAATCGAACTTACTGGCTACCTCTCGGAAGATCGGGCCTGTACTCATCAATTGGTATGAGTACAGGCCCGATCTTCCAAGAGGTAGCCGGTAAGTTCGATTTGTGGAGATCTCGATGTTGGCGATCCGGCTTCAAATTAGACATGATTCGAACCCTGCAACTGTTACACCACTGCTCCGTTGGTTATCAACCAAGCACAACTTGATTGACCTCGCCAAGAAGGCTTTTCCTGTAAGCGAATCGAAGAGCACAAGCAAGAAGGTAAAACACGCAATCTGAAATTGCAAATATGAATGACGCGAATATCAATAGAGGATTCAAGAACTCGGTTCCAAAGGACTAATCGACACAGTGGAGGAGATCAAGAACGGGGGCCCTGGATCACTGTAAAAGGATTTGTCACCACAGTTACAATGAACGATTCAGTTTCTCGATGGAAAACTAAACTCTAAACAAAACCCAATTGTGTAGCAGCGGCAGCGGCTGTGTTTATAGTCTAAGACTCGACCTAGGGTTGGGGATGGCTAGGGGTTGGGCGCCCACAACTTGGGCTTAAGGCCCGACATGATACATGGCCAAGTTGGCCCAAATAGGTGACGCAGCACCTTGCCGTGGTCACACAGAATGATCCACGGACCTTCTGGAGCTGGGACCAGATCCAAAACGACGGCGTCGTCGTCCCCTTTCCAACGCATCCAAGAACGGCCCGTTTCGATGTCGTATGAGGAAGTTATGACCGAAACAGTGACGACGTGTCTGCTGAATCCGAGGACGACGTGGCAGCTGAGTTGGGAATGAATTGGAACTTGGAGAAGATCATGGCGTCGGTGTGTCCAGCGTGGCGATGTCCTCATCCCGATCTTCCGAGAGGTAGCCGGTAAGTTCGATTTGTGGAGATCTCGACGTTGGCGATCCGGCTTCAAATCAGACACGATTCGAACCCTGCAACCGTTACACCACTGCTCCGTTGGTTATCAACCAAGCATAACTTGATTGACCTCGCCAAGAAGGCTTTTCCTGTAAGCAAATCGAAGAGCACAAGCAAGAAGGTAAAACACGTAATCTAAAATTGCAAATATGAATGACGCGAATATCAATAGAGGATTCAAGAACTCGGTTCCAAAGGACTAATCGACACAGTGGAGGAGATCAAGAACGGGGGCCCTGGATCACTGTAAAAGGATTTGTCACCACAGTTACAATGAACGATTCAGTTTCTCGATGGAAAACTAAACTCTAAACAAAACCCAATTGTGTAGCAGCAGCGGCGGCTGTGTTTATAGTCTAAGACTCGACCTAGGGTTGGGGACGGCCAGGGGTTGGGCGCCCACAACTTGGGCTTAAGGCCCGACACGATACATGCCCAAGTTGGCCCAAATAGGTGACGCAGCACCTTGCCATGGGCACACAGAATGATCCACGGACCTTCTGGAGCTGGGACCAGATCCAAAACGACGGCGTCGTCGTCCCCTTTCCAACGCATCCAAGAACGGTCCGTTTCGATGTCGTATGAGGAAGTTATGACCGAAACAGTGACGACGTGTCTGCTGAATCCGAGGACGACATGGCAGCTGAGTTGGGAACGAATTGGAACTTGGGGAAGACCATGGCGTCGGTGTGTCCTAGCGTGGCGATGTCCTCATCAACTATGGTTTGTAATATGTATCGAAGTTAGTTTGTAAAGTTTGAAACAACTGGTTTGTAAACTAAGTTATTGTAAGACTTCCGCTAATTTACCCTGATGTAGATATTTGAATAAATGTTGTAATACTACAATGACTCTGTAATGGGTTCCTGCTCGGAAATCGTGGATGATTCGGGGTTCCTCGAGGACACCCGACAGTCTTCTTAAGTTACCAGGAACATATGCATAGTCATTAGAGGTCATTGGACAGTGACAGGTGCATGTGGGTCCTATAACTTAGGAAGTTCTACCACAGAATGGTATCAGAGCGATCGTTACAAAGTCTTTGTTGTATTGTTTTACAAAAACTTCAAAATGATTTGGGATAAATTTATTTAACTTGTTAATTTGGTCCAAATTGCTTCTGACTTATCTTATTTCATTCTCACCATTCCTTATTTGATTAAAAAGGCTTTGTGTGATGGAGTAGTAATCTTATTATGCCCTATATAAAAACAACTGTTGTTTATGTGCCTTATAAGCTTTGATGTTTTTGTTCGTAAGAATGATTCATGCATCATGATTAATTCACTTGTTACTTCCTTCACCTCTGAGTCTAGGTTGGGTAGTGAGTCTGGGTTGAGTTATGTAATCCATCCTGGCTGCTCTTTAGACTTTGATCAGATTGTCTTATTTGGATTAATCTTGCTTCCTATAGTATGGCTCGTACCAAGATAATGCCCCGTAAGTCCATTGGACCTAAAGGGATTCCTCGTCACCAGCTTGCCCCTAGGAATGATGGTGCTAGCAGTAGCAGCTCTAGGCCTGATCCCTAGGCAGAGATACAGAGGCTTATAGTAGAGTTAGCTCAGGCTACTAGAGATAGGGCTGTGGATGCCATCCATGTGGGAGAGTTACGGGATAGATTGAGGTGTCTCACCACCACTCATTAGAACTGCGAACGTATGTTAGTTCGTATGGTGGAAGGAAGGAATGAAGCTTGGCATAGGGAAGATGTAGCTAGAGCTAGAGCTCATGAGCAAGAATTTTATGTAGAAGATTTAGAAGAATATAATACTAATCTACATGAAGAAGTCCATAGGCTGAGCAATCTCCTGGATCCAAATCATGAACCTCAAGCTGATGCAATGGACGCGGGTGTCATCATTGCTAATAATGATGAACTTGAAGAGGAGGAAGAAGAAGATCCGAAAGAATTAGTGATGGTAGATGAAAGTGATAATGAAGGCGGAAATGTTTCTGGAATGGATACCGATCACGAGGTTTGATGTGGTCGTGGAGAAGAGTAGAGTTGTAAAATAGTGAGATCTAGTTAAGTTAAGTAGTCTTGTTTAGGTGCGGGCTTGTGCTTAAATAAGTGAACCAATGTAATGCGTTGTAGTAAGCTCTTTTATCGTTTAATAAAGGCTTGTGAGTAAAGTTTGGTTTGTTATGAACAGATGCGTCGTACACAGGGCTCGCATATTCCTGGTACTTCACAAGATGAAGATGGTATTCCTGATCCACCACCAGTTCCACCAAATCTAGCTGATGCTATCGCCGCCCTTGTCAATGTGACTGTTGAAAATGACTGATTGCTTCGAGAGATATCCCAGAGTAATCAGAATATGGTGCAAGGAAACCATGGCCACAATCATAATAGGCAGGAGGCTATGTATGTTGATTTTATAGATACAAGACCACTAGTGTTCACCAAGGCCGATGAACCACTGGAGGTTGATGATTGGCTTCGGACCATGGAGCAGAAATTTGATCTTATTCCATGCACGGAGATGCAGAAACCTGTGTTTGCCGCCCAGCAACTTAGAGGTGCAGCAGGTGCTTGGTGGGCAAATCTAGTGGCTATGCAACCAGCTGGCATTCCAATAACTTGGGCTGAGTTCTGTAGTGCCTTCTGAGCCCATTATATCCCAGAGGGAGTTATGGCCATGAAGCTGGATGAGTTCCTTGCTTTGAAGCAAGGGGATCAAACGATTATGCAATATGTGGGTAGATTCAATCACCTATCACAGTATGCATCTGAACATGTCAACACAGATGCTAAGAAAAAGAAATGGTTTATGCGAGGTTTGAATACTAAACTACAGACAATGATGACTACCTATACCAATGTTACTTATCATGAGGCAGTAAATATTGCAATTGCTTCTGAGGAAAAGTATCGGTAGCATAAGGAGATCAAGAAGAAAAAGAGTGGGCCATTTGGATCTTTTGGTGGAAATCAAAAGAGGCAAAAGATAATCTATCATCCAGTCAACCATTATCGTCCTCCTTATCGTCCACCGTAGTTCCAAGCCGGGCAACAATCAAATGTCTGTCCTGCTATAACTTATCAGAATCCACAATAGACCAATGCTTCTAGGGTCCCTACTCCAACACCCCAGGGTCACAGTTATCCATGTTACAATTGTGGAAGGTCCGATCATTTCTCCCTAGGAATGTCCATATCCTAAGCAGTCTAATCCAAATTATCAGAAGGCCCCTGCCAATCAATAATAGGGTCAAGCACATAACAAGAACAACAATCAGAATGCTCAGAAGGGCAAAGATGAGAGGAAAACAGGACGGGTGTTCTATATTCAAGCTGGGGAAATTTCGGAAGGGGAGCCAGTGATGATGGGTATGCTTCCTGTCGCCGATCACCCTGCTGTTATGCTTTTTGATTCTGGTGCATCTCATTCATTCATCAATAGAACCTTTGTCGTAAAGCATGAAATTCCAATTGGGGAAACAAAGGAAAATTTCTTTATATAGTCGCCCGGGGGACGTCTGTGTACTAAGGAAATGGTATACCAGGTACCCATAAACCTGGGTGGGCATATTTTTTCCACTACCATGATTATTCTCAAGGATCAAGATATAGATGTGATCTTGGGAATGAATTGGATGTATCAGTATAAGGCTATTATAGATGCTTTGAATAGGACATTAAGGGTGAGTTTGCCTAATAGTAATTCTCAGCTTCTTATCCAACTTCCAACCTTGAGGAGATCAGTGGAAAGAGTTTGTGCAACTTTTGTCAAGGAGATTAGAGATATCCCAGTAGTTTGTGAATTCCCTGATGTTTTTCCTGAGGATTTATCCGGTCTACCACCTGATAGGGATGTTCAGTTTAACATAGAGTTAAAACCTGGAATAGCTCCGATCTCTCGGAGAGCTTATAGGATGCCTCCCAAGGAATTAGCCAAGTTGAAGACTCAGTTGCAAGAGTTGATTGAGAAAGGGTTTATTCAACCTAGTTCATCACCTTGGGGATGTCCTGCAATTTTAGTGAAAAAGAAAGATGAGACCCTGAGGTTGTGTGTTGACTATCGTCCGTTGAATGAAGTGACTATTAAGAATAAGTATCCCTTACCTCGGATAGACTTGCTTTTTGATCAACTAGCCGGAGCCAAAGTTTTCTCCAAGATTGATTTGAGGTCAGGTTATCACCAAATCAAGATTAAGCCTGAAGATATTCCCAAAATGGCATTTACCACAAGATATGGATTATATGAATACTTGGTAATGTCTTTTGGTTTGACAAATGCTCCAGCTCATTTCTTGTATCTGATGAATTCTGTATTCATGCCTGAGCTAGACAAGTTTGTAGTGGTGTTTATTGATGACATTCTAGTATATTCCAAGAACAAGAAGGAACATGCGGAACATCTCAGAATTGTTCTGACCCGCTTGAGAGAACATTAGCTTTATGCCAAGTTCAGTAAGTGTGACTTTTGGCTAAAGGAAGTATAGTTTTTAGGACATGTTTTGTCAGCTGAAGGAGTTGCTGTTGATCCAAGCAAAGTTAAGGATGTGCTTGATTAGAAACCGCCAACCACTATTCATCAGGTTCGGAGTTTTCTAGGAATGGCGGGGTATTACCATCGTTTTATTCTAGATTTCTCTGGAGTATCCAAGTCCATCACTAGGTTGTTGAAGAACCAAGCCAAGTTTGTCTGGTCATCTGATTGTGAAGAAGCTTTCCAGACTTTGAAGAGACTGTTAACCACTGCACCAGTATTAGCCCAACCTGATATCGAGAAGTCATTTGACGTTTATTGTGATGCTTTGGGTATTGGTATTGGATGTGTATTGATGCAAGAAGGCCGAGTCATTGCCCATGCTTCCAGACAACTTAAGCCACATGAAGAACATTATCTAACTCATGATTTGGAGTAAGCAGCAGTTGTCCATGCTCTGAAGATTTGGCGGCATTACCTGCTTGGTAATACATGCCATATTTATACATATCACAAGAGTTTAAAGTATATCTTTATTCAATCAAAATTGAACATGTGACAGAGAAGATGGTTAGAATTGATTAAAGATTATGACTTGGAGGTACATTACCACCCTAGAAAAGCAAATGTGGTTGCTGATGCACTTAGTCGTAAAAGTTATTGTAATTGTCTGACAGTAAAAACAATGGGTTTGACTTTATGCCAAGAGATGGAAAAGTTGAGTATAGAGGTAATTCAACAAGGTAGTTTGACTAATGTAACTGTTGAAGCCACTATTCGAGACCAGATTATTGCTGCTCCGAAAGAAAACAAGGGTATAGCCCATATCAAAGAAAGAATCAGGAATGGGAAAGCGGAATGCTTCAAAGTAGATGACGAAGATGTGTTATGATTCAAGAATCGCTTAGTGGTATCAAAGGTTCCTGAGTTGCGATAGTCAATTCTTAAAGAGGCACATGCTACTAGGTTATCTATTCATCCGAGAAGTAATAAGATGTACCATGATTTGAAACAAAGATTTTGGTGGACCAAAATGAAGATAGAAATTGCCCGGTATATAGCACGGTGTGATACTTGTCAAAAGGTGAAAGCTATACATTTGAGGTATGCTGGAGAGTTACAGCCATTACCTATTTGAGCTTGGAAGTGGGAGGATATTAGTATGGACTTTATCATTGGTCTACTCAAGACATCTAAAGGTTTTGATTCAATATGGGTTATTGTAGATTGACTAACTAAGTTAGCACATTTTCTTCCAGTCAAGAGTATATATCCTACTATCCAATATGCCAAGATGTATTTAGCAAGAATCATGAGCCTACATGGAGTACCAAAGACCATAGTGTCAGATAGGGGTACATAGTTTGTCTCTAGCTTTTGGAAACAATTGCATGCTTCGATGGGTACGAAACTCCTGTATAGTACAGCTTATCACCCACAGACTGATGGTCAGACTAAAAGGGTCAATCAAGTAATGGAAGATATGTTAAGATGTTGTGTTCTTAACTATTCCAATAATTGGGATGAATGTTTGCCTTTGGCTGAGTTCTCATACAATAATAGTTATCAAGAGAGCATTAGAATGGCTCCATTTGAAACACTCTATGGTCATAGATGCAGAACGTCGCTGAGTTGGTCCTGAACCCGGGGAAAGAAGGTTCTTTGGAGTTGACCTTGTGAAAGAAACAGAAGACAAGGTTAGGTAAATACAAAGTAATTTGAAGATAGCTCAGTCCCAACAAAAGAGTTATGCAGATAAACGACGTAGACCATTGGTGTTTAACAAGGGAGATTTTGTATATCTAAAGGTATCATCAATAAAAGGAGTTACCCGTTTTGGTGTTAAAGGCAAGTTGGCACCTCGTTATATTGGACCATTTCAAATTTTAGAGAGGTATGGAAAAGTGGCATATCGCTTGAAATTACCAGAACATCTCTCAGCTGTACATGATGTGTTCCTTGTTTCTCAATTGAAGAAGTGTCTCCGAGTGCCTAAGCAGAATGTTGAGGTTGAAGGAATGGAACTTGAACCTGATTTGACCTATTCTGAATATCCTATCCGAGTTCTAGATCAGAAAGATCGTGTCACTCGAAGGAGGACAATCAAGTTCTACAAGATACAATGGAATCAACATTCCAAAGAAGCTACTTGGGAATCCGAAGATTACTTGTTAGAAAAGTTTTCGGAGTTTCTTGCGTCGATATAGAGTAATGTTAGTTGAGCTCGGTCGTTACAAATTGTGTTTTGTAAAGAGACCTTAGCTGTTTTATGGACAGATTTTGTATGTGTTCGCTCGACACATTTCCTTTTCCATTACTTACTCTATGACTTTGAATCTCGGGATGAGATTTCTTTTAGGGGGAAGGATTGTAACACCTCGGGTGTTTTTAAAACCCTAAAACAGGGCATGTCATCATATGCATTGCAAATCATTTGATCTTAGTGAAAATTTTGATGTGCATTCACTAAAACAAGTTTACCTTTATGTTATATGTGTTGACTTGTATAGCTTGAATTGAGTTAAAAATCTTTGTAGTGAATTGAATTTACGAAAACCCTGTTTTTTAGTATTTAAATCCTACCCTGAAAACCAAATTCAAAATCTAAGCACATTTTGGGGTTGAGCCTAAAAGCAAAAGTGTAGAGCTTGTCAAGTTATACAAAGTTTGTTTTTGGAGTTTTCAAAGTTGTTATGAAAAATTTGAAGTAATTTGAAAAGGCGTAAATTCTTGAAATGTTCCCTTTTTGAATTTAAACTTGCATTTCAAAATGTAAACCGAATTAGGTGGTTGTTATAAAAGCAAAGTTGTAGAACTTTAAATTTTGAACAACTTTTATTTTTGGAGATTTTTGAGTTGTTACATAAATTTGGGAGTAATTTGGGTTTTAAATCAAGTGGCATTTTGGTAAATAAGTTGAACAGTGACCGTGGAAGCCACCTCACCGCCGGTGATCTTCTTCTGGGTTCCAGGTGCGCCCGTGGCCGTCTTCGGCTTCACGTTGGTGCGGGGAAGGCTCCTGCATGGCTTCTTTTTGCTTCTGAGCCGCATTATAAGGCCTTCATCGCTGTCGTTCTTCGCGGTTTCTCCTCCTCTATTTTCCCGTCGCCACCGCCGCTGCTCCGTTGAGCTGTGCCATCGCCGTCGCGCGTTCCCATCCTTGGCTAAGCTTGCCATAGCTCCGCTTGTTCCTTACGCACCCAGCCAACCAACCATTGTAGCTTGATTCTGCTGGGAACCGTCGTTCATCGCTTTTCTTCCTCGCGGCCAGCAGCATCGCCAGTCGCGTTCGCCTCACCGTGGCCAGTGCTCCACGGTGCGTAATTGTCCTTGCTCGATCTTGTTTCAGCTTCGCCATGATGCCATGGTGCTTCATGCCTAGTTGATTGACCATTTTGTCCACCGCAGTCATCGGGACATCACCGTCGTCGTTGCTTGCTCCGCCATGGTTGTTGTGAACGTCGACCAGCGCCTCCGTTGATCATCCGGCTCGGACTTTGACTCCAACGCGTTTGGGGTGAGCTCCTGGTGCTTCCTGGGCCATTTGTTTAAGCTCTACCGGTCTCACGTCACTGGCGTAGCGCAGCCGCGCCATCTTGGCCGCCATGGCCGGTGTCGTGCTCGGTCCTAGCCGTGGTTGGTCTTGTTTGTGCCACCAATCGATGCGTAGGGATGTAGGGGTCATGTGGGTGTCTTCGCTGTCGCCGCTGGTCTCATCGGTGGCGAGAAATCGCCGGTCAAAGCCGCTATCACTTTGGTCAGCGCGGGAGGTCGGGGATGACATGTGGGGTCACCTTGTCAGTGAACGGTTTGATTTGAAAATGGAATTTTTCTTTTTTAGAAATGAATGAATAGTGTATACTTTTGTTATTTTTGTGTAGAATTAATTAGAGCTCCAAAAATTATGAAAATTTTTGTGTGACCTCTCTGTAATGTATATTATTTAGGAAAAATATGAAATGTTGTTTTTCAGTACTTTTTGAATGTGATAAAAATTGCTCAATTAATTAATAAATGGGTTTCCATGATTTTTTAGGCTTAATTAATTATCCAAAAATTATGAAAATTGATTTACTACTTAGTTATCATGTGATGAACCTTTACAAAAATTTTGAACTCAATTGGAGCAAGTTGATTTATTTCATAATTTTGAATTAAATAATTAATTCATAAAAGAAAATAGTAACCTTTAATGATTTAGGTTTTGTTTGAATTTTGGATTGAGTGATGACCTTGGGTCATTAGTTGGTAATGATCCTTGGCAATTGAAATAAGTGTTATGAAAAAGGTTTAGTTAGTCTTGATTTCTAACTGTACCGCGAAGGAAAGTTGTATTCAAGTTTTTAACTTTCGCATCCGTCATCAAGCATCATGTTTTGTATCCCGCATCATGTTAAACATGGCATTGTTACTACGTGTAGTGAACGAAGGTGAACACGTGGTAGTTAATCAAGTTGCGGAGGAAGTTAATCCATCTATTGAGGTCAGATTTGATAATTGTGGAACGTCTCAGGAACCTGACTTTTCCATGAACCAAGGCAAGACCCAGATGCATTTAAACCTACCGTGTGTTTTATAAATTTCTATCGCTTTTGCTTTTATATACTACATTAAGTGATTACGAGTCAAGTGAAAACCTAATTGGTGCATTACCAACCTTGTTTTTCCATATCTACCTTGTTACCAATTGAAATTCGTAATGCTTAGTTATGCTTAGCCATGCATAAACAGATAAAGGTCGGGTGATTACCTGTCACCTGTGTGATATAAAGAGTTTTTTGGTTACGGTCAGTTATTTAGGTTGTCATGAGATATGAGCATGTGGAGTGATAAATCTAGACCGGGCGGACTCGGTGTGTGAGAGCCACAAGACGTGGAGGTCTTGTGAGCGGGTTCTTTCCGCCTATGTCGATTAAGGTCCGTCTGTTGTTGAATTGCATGAGGTGAGACTTTGTAGTACTAACCACATACTCCGGTAAGCCTTAACTCGGCTATTCTATTACGAGAATGGCTACTCGCGCACTGGGAGTGGAGAGATGGCGAGAATAGCGTGTACCCACGTGGCAATGGGCTGGATTGGTGGAGTACTGTATTCTCGGGTGGCATGGACCCATTCTTGTTTTAGGGGACCTAAGGGTAGGTTGGTATATGTAGGTCGGGGACCTGCATATGTCGTGTGGTCTGGAATTCCCAGCTGGGTTTTAATCGGTTCGAATCATCGTTGCTCCTCGGTTATGGAGACTCAACTCACTGTTCATCATCGTAGTTAATAAATAGAATTTGAGTAAGGTTTGAGAAAGTGTTGGATATGAAGTTTCATGATCTCATTACGGATCATGTCAGCTTTGTATATGATCTTTTTGAAGATAAAAATGTTGATATAAAGAATCTTGTTAGAGAGCTTTTACGCAAAAGAACTTTGACTATTGCTAAAGCCATACCTTAAATCCCTGAGCCTGCATTCCTGAGTCTTCTCAGTTTTTATTCTAGTTAAGTCTTGTTGAGTACTTTTGTACTCAGGGTTCATTGACCCTTGTTGTAGGTGAGCCTCATGAGCAGGTCTATTGTGGATCGTGCTGCATGATTGTTGTTCAGGTCGATGACGATAAGTGAATGTGTGATCCTTGGGCAGGATACTTATATTGTGTGTTTGTATTATGTTATTAATGCCACTCCACTACTACTATGGTTTGTAATTTGTATCGAAGTTAGTTTGTAAAGTTTGAAACAACTGGTTTGTAAACTAAGTTATTGTAAGACTTCCGCTAATTTACTCTGATGTAGATATTTGAATAAATGTTGTAATACTACAATGACTCTGTAATGGGTTCCTGCTTGGAAATCGTGGATGATTCGGGGTTCCCCGAGGACACCCGACAGTCTTCTTAAGTTACCAGGAACATATGCATAATCGTCAGAGGTCGTTGGACAGTGACAGGTGCATGTGGGTCCTATAACTTAGGAAGTTCTGCCACATCCTCCCTTCCCTAGGTCCGACCTTATCCCTTATATAATGAGATAGGTTGGATATATGGTGGTTTGGGGAGGTGAGTCTATGGTCTACATGCATCAGAGTCGAAGAGGGTCTTGCAGCGGCACTCTATGGCCCGTGGTGGTGTTGTGGAGCCAAAGAAGCCTTGGGCGTCATCTAGCCGCTCTGTTTTGACACTGCGTGTTAGGCTATGTCGGCTTGGACCGGCCTCTCCTAGGTGGACCTTCTGGAGTTTTCTTGGTGGTGAAGGAGGTTGGCTCTAGGGGCTATTGCGTGGGCCCGGGAGCCACCCAACCCTTGGAGGCCAAAGGAAGCTTGTTCTTCTTGTGTCACACCCTGTGTGTGACCCTATTTCGAAAGTGGCTGGCAAGGCCATGCTCGAAATGCAACATATGGGAGCCCTTGAGCCTCAATATCTTAGGGCTTGTCTTCTTCCACCTGGGCCTTGGCTGGCATCATAAGCCTGGCAGGGGCCAAGGCCTAAGCTAGAGAGTGTCGTTAATTGGGAGCCTAGGGCTTGGGCAAGTCCCTAAGTCCTGAGCGGGGGCTGAGCCATGCCCTGGCTTGGTTAGGTTTCTTTGTTGGAGGGTGCATGTGAGGGTACCTGATGGCTATAGCCCCCGAGCGATCCCGGAGGGGGTCAATCGAGGGGTCCCTTTGGTCAGAAACCATTGACCCCAAGGCTTAACATACCCATATGTTAGGATCTCATTAGGAGCCCCTGAGTCCTTCGTGGCCTCACTTGGCCTGATTCATGATGGCGACGAAGGGCTAAATTTGATCTTTTGGTGACCGAACTAGCCATGGTAGGGACGATTTTTGTTGATGGGAGTGCATTGCCCTATGTGGGGCCATTTCCCTTAGTGTGATGGGGGAGCTTGGCTACCGGCACAAAGTGGTAGTGGTGCTGACCCCTTCTCTACTTTTATGTCACATAGGTCTATGACCAGAGCAAGGGTTCAGTCCACTCGACTGGGAGTTACCAACTTTAGGCCTGGGGACACCCTTCCTTTTGGTTGAGACCTACTGTCGGTTGAGTGATTGAGAGCGTTTGGGCTCTGGCTCGGGGCCACCTGATCACCCAGCGCACCACAACCTTCTGGGGGCTCCAATAGTAGGCCCTAATCCTCTTGGGATGGCCTTCTTGGGCCAACCTTCTACAACCATAGGTCGAGGCATAGGGAGCGCATCAAGCTTAGGTGGGGGCCCTCATTGGGTCCATCGCTCAGCGGATCCTAAACCAACTCTAGGAAGTTGGTCAGTTTTGGGGTGTGTCGCCCGAGCACCCATCGATCGGGGGTCGAGTTGCTCCATCTGGGGAGCCAGTGTAGCCCGTGAGGCCATTGTGGGGCCTCCTTATCAGTGGGTGTGGTGGCTTCTAGGCACGTTGAAAGCCCTAGTTTGTTTATGGATAATTGATGAGACATAGGGACTAATCCTTGTACTATGTGTAGACACGTAAGGATGGTCCTATGCCAAGTGGTGGAGCTAGATGATGGTCATGGTGATGATAAAGACCAAACTTGAAGATCAAGTGCTTCAACTTGGAAAAGAAGAAAGAGAAAAACAAAAACCAAGGATATCAAGGCAAAGGTATCAATTAGGTTTTTGTTCTTGGCACTCAAGACACCATAAAGGGTGTGAGTGTATTTAGGATCAATAGCCATACTATAAAGAGGGGAATTCTTTGGGTAAGTGGTTTGTCAAATTCCACTAGGTGACATGATTCTTGTATATGCATTACGGACCTAGTGTGCTAATATTTAACCCTTGAAAACTGCTTGGAAAAATGCTAACACACGAGCACACAAGTTCTATAGTTTGTGGTTAGCAATATAGAAGCAAGGGTGAAGTGGTTGTGGACTTAGAAAAAGAAAAGGAGGACTTAGGGTAAGACCAGATGCTGGCTTTGGGGTGGTCTTGTGCGTCCGGTGCCTAACCCTAGGTCTCTATCAGTTGTGGCAGTGAGGCGAGGCTCAGTCTCATGACTGGACACAAGAGTGAGTGCGCGACCAGACGCGTAGGGCATGAGTCAGGTCAAGACGTGATGTACGCTAGCAACAGAATCACGAGTGTGAGCAAACAAGCAAAGTGCTAATCGGACTCTGGGGTGCATCAAATCATCCCTGTTCAGACATGTTCGGTCCTCAAAAACCCTCTCAAGGTGCTTACTGGACTCGACCGAACCCTGAGTAGCGCGGCGTCTGATTAGTTACTCAGGCGCATCCAGTCACTCTTTAAAACGTGAGCGATCGAGTTAGTTACCATTGGAGATGAATAACTCTAGTTCATACAGGGGACGCATGGCAGGCATTGATGGATGAGATGCTAGCGACCAGAGGCTAGGGTGCTTCTAGTCAGACGAGTCCGGTCACACCTGCGAGGGCCAATGGCTCTTCGAGCTTGTGGGCTCTATTTAAAGGGGTTGGTTGGCTTGGGGCTTAATCTCTTGGCACTTTGACATACTTGACATCCTTGTGAGCCTAAACAAACACCTCCCACTCATCTCCATCATTGATTCATGATCATAGTGTGATTGTGAGTGATTCCTAGTGTATTTGCTTGAGTGATTGCATCTAGTGGCACTTGGGGATCATTGTGGCTGCGGATTTCTTGTTACTCATGGTGGTTGCCGCCACCTAGACAGCTTGGAGCAGTGGAGGAGCTTTGGCATGTGTTGGTGATTGTTCGTGGATAGCTTCGGTGATTGTGAGGGGTCTTGTTCCTTCCCTGGCAGAGAGTTAAAAGGTAACTCTAGTGGATTGCTCATGTCATTGAGCTATGTCTCTTGTGGGTAGCTTCTTGCGATGTCCAGTTGTTAGATGAGGTTCATGCAACGCCTCTTAGCCGCCGAACCACCAAGTGTTGGTAAACACAATGGGGACTAGTGTGCCGGTTAGCACGTGAACCTCAAGAGAAAAATCATGTGTCATTCTTGTGATTGGATTTCTCCTGGTGATTGGTTGCCTTCATATTGTGATTGGTTCATTCCTCAACACGGCGGTATAATCACCCTACTCACTCCTTTACATTCTTGCAAACTAGTTGTCAAGCTCTTTAGTGTAGGTAGTCTTTTGAGAGCTTGTTAGTTTGGTTAGTGTGGCTCTTTAGTTAGTCTTTGAGAGCACACTAGCTTAGTAAGTAGTGACCTAGCTTGTTGTGTGCCTAGTTATCATAGCAACTAGTATTGTTGGGATAGGTAGCTTGCAACCCTTGTAGAGATAGACCAAAATTGCATTAAGCCATGTGTTGTTCGAATCAATTGCTCTAGTGCTTTGTAGCATTTTAAATAGGCTATTCACCCCCTCTAGCCATATTAGGACCTTTCACATGTCCCATCCGCTGATGCTTTGTGAAGGCAGTTTGATGACGTCTGGGCCATTGTGCCTGACTTAGGAGTTGAGGCGTGCGCTCCCGTGCTATCCCACTTCATCTGGGAGATGGGACATTAGGCCATGTGGAAAGGATCTAGCAGAGGAGGAGCCATGGCACTTGGTGCGCGTGGATCCGGGCTATTGATGGTGGCTAGTGGGCCCAAGGGGAGTCGAATCTCCTCAAGTCCTGCAAGGAGGCATGCATGGAGTGGGCGGCGTGCTTGGTGGAAAGTGCAGTTGGGACTTGACTCATTATCAATGCCCTCCTAACTCTGCCTTTGCTACGTGGCCACCATCTTGCAACCAATCTGAGGCGTGTTGCCAACATTGAAGGGATGCCTGGCCAATACCCTGAGGCCTCTTTAGCCATCAATGGCTGATCGAGGGGCTCAGAGTCACCCTTGGCGCATTGACTGGGGCTATAAAGAGGGGCCCTAGGGATGCGATGCCTTCCATCCCCCCTCTTGCTCCTTCTCTTCTTCCTCTTAGATCCAACTCCTAGCAACCATGGCGATGATGAAGTGCGACACTTCCCTCCGAGTGAGCTTGGCTTCCTCCATAGGTCGATCACTCCCATGAGGTTGGAAGGATTTTAGCACGACCCTAGCCATGGCTTAGGATTGAGGGAGTCACGTGGCTAGGGCCTTTTGTGGGGGCATTGGTGCTCGCCCATCGTAGCACGGTTGGGCGACGGCTGACCTTCCCTCTTGAGCTGCTCCCACGACCTCATCGGCGGGGGCGGTGACGTTGTGCATGTGGGAACAACACGGTGACACCCATAGGCTTCTGGGCACCTATGGGCTTGAAGGCACCCAAGCTTCGCATCACCGCCCTCAGTCCCCTAGTCATCTGTCTAAGCTCATGGTCGGGCTAGACGTTGTGCTCTTCAGATGGCTCAGGCAGCTAAGGTCGGGCTAATCTCCAAGCTACAGCTGGGAGATCTCTACCTCTTCATAGTGCACTCTGACCCTTCCATGGATGGCCCACTGAGCTTTGGGGCTTGGGTCCCCTGATCTCCCCTTCAGTCTCTCTGAAGGCCATCCCATCAGGGGATGGTAAGGTCACTTGCATGGCCGGTCACTGGTGGGACTTCCTCGACGACCAGCCACAACACCGGCACTCTGCATCCCCAAGCAGTTTTTGTCGCCTTATATTGTAATTTGGTCATTCCCAATTAATGAAATGAAATTACTTTCATGTGTAATCTCACTGCTCATGAGTCATGCTTGGAGACTTAGGTCCCTTTTTGGGATGGGCTATTATAACGATGGCCTCGATGGCCAAGATTGCCAGTGCCCGTGCTACTAATTGGTAAGTTCATGAGAACCCTAGGTTTACAGTCGGTCCATGCCCCGGTCATGTCCCCTAGAGGGGAGATCCTCAATTTCCTAGTCGAGCCACTTGTATAGTTTTCGAGCCTATCTATCGGTGCTCGGGGGCTTGCTGCCTCCCTCGATGGGTCACCATGATGGGCTCTAGGACGGTACTCATACATCACGCGATGGTCAGCTAGTTTTGCTTCTGAGCATCTGGCTAAGGCCTCTGGTGCCGACCATCGGTTCCCCTCACACTTTAGGTTCCTTGAGCGGCCTTGATGCCCCTTGAGCCAGCCTTAGAACCCTTAGTGACACCCCTTCTGAGGGGTCCCACGCCGGCTTGTGGCTAGGTGGCATGATCCGATGAAGGATCGGGAGACAGGGATGGCTACAAACAAACGAAATGAACACAAGAGAAGGGATAGGGGACATAGTTGGTAACGTGGTTGCTAGGGCTGTTCCATTAGCGCCTTGTGGATCCTTCGCCTATTCCTCCTGCTTCGTCCATCCGGTCTTTGCCTTGCTTGGGGGCCTTTCAATGTAGTTCTCCTTCATAGAGGGCAACAGGTGATTAATTTGGTTAACCTTTGGGCACAGCTGAGCATCTACTAGAGTAGCTCAGGACGAAGGAGATAGTGGCAAAGAACGAGCAGAGTAAGAAGGTCAGGAGGATAGGAATTATCTTGGTTTTTGTTGTTGGAGAGGTGGGCCGGCTAAGGAGGTCGGCAGGCGGGTACTGGTTCAGGAGATAGTTTTTCTGGGTAGAAGGCTCGGCGATGGTCTTCCCTCATGGGGAAAGTTTGGAACTCACCTCAATTGGGTCATCCCCTTTGGGGGGGCAAGCGCCTAGATGGAGGAGTGAGCCAAGCCATCACTATCGCTAGGAGTCTTGGCCGCCTTGCTGATGCTTGGTCTATTGAGCACCGCCGCCGCCTTGGCTACTCCCTCCATCAATGCACTTCCTGCATCACAGCCAGGGCCATCAGGAATACAGGGGGTGATGAGCATGGCCACTTGGGTGATGCAGTTTTGCTCATAGTAGTTGGCTTGCTCGAAGCTGCCCTCGACTGTGATGACCCCCTTTGGGCCAATCATCTTGAGCTTTAGGTAGGTGTAGTTAGGGATGGTTATGAACTTGGCAAAGCATGGTCGACCGAGGAGGGCATGATAGACAATGAGGAAGTTGATGATCTTGAAGGTGAGTGGCTCCTTGCAGAAATTGTCTAGCTGGCTAAACGTGACATTGAGCTGGATACATCCGAGGGGTACGACTTCCTTCCTTAGCATGATCCCATAGAATAGTGCCTTGCTAGGGTGTAAGGTTGCTCCGTGGGATGCCCATCTTATTGAGGGTGCTGGTGTAGAGTATGTTGAGGCCGCTGCCCGCATCTATCAACACCTTGGTGAGGCATGTGGTGCCCACAATCGGGCTAACCATGAGTGGGTAGAGCCTCAAGTGAGGAACATGATCAGGGTGGTCCCCCTGGTCAAAGGTGATGGCCATCTAGGACCACCGAAGCCATGTTGGGGCATCCAGGGTGTGGACGGCATTCACCTCTTGCTTGGTGATGCGGCACTATTGGCGGGATTCATATGCCTAGGAGCCCCCGAAGATCATGAGGCAATGATTAGCCTCAGGAAACTTAGCGTCATCCTCCGAGGTGGTGTTCGCTGGCTGAGGGTGTCACAGATGTAGCCCCTAATGGTGGCATAGTCTTTTAGGAGGTGCTTCACCTGTCCCCCATGGAATGGGTAGGGGGCCTTGAGCACCTTCTCGAAATGCTTGGGGCATGCGCCGTGCCCGTGGGGCTGAGGTCTGGTGGCATGGTCAGCCATGACCACCATCGCCTTCCCGTGGAGCTTTTGGTCCTTGCTCCTCTTGTCATGGCGGCGCTAGGACAAAGCGGGGTCATCGCAGCTATCTCAACCACTAAGGTGGCCAGCGGTCATGGCCTTACCACTAAAGTTGGCCTAGATAGCCTCCTCACCAATGGCGTACTGGGTGGCGATGTCCAATAGCTCCCATGTCATGCATGGGGTCTCATGGCCAAGCGCGTGGACGAGTGCCTCGCAGGTCATGCCATAGATGAAGGTGTTGATCACGTCAGCGTTGGTGATGTTGGGGAGCTTGTTGTGCTTCTTGGACAAGCGCTAGATGTACTCCTAGAGGGTCTCCTTGGCCCTCTGCCTATAGTTGTGGAGGTCCCATGAGTTCTTGGGCCGAGTGTATGAACCCTAGAAGTGTCCAACGAAGACGGAGCGGAGGTCTCCCTAGCAGCCGATGCTGCCAGGCTCGAGTTGCATGAGCCAAACCCTAGTTGAACTCAATAGAAATAGGGGAAGGTACTAGATGGTGAAGTCATCATTGGACCCCTCGGCTCCCATGGTAAGGCAAGTAGTCCTTGAGCCAATAGTTTGGGTTGGTCTTGCCATCATACTTGGAGATGTGTGTTGGTGGACGGAATCGCCTAGGGTAGGGGGCTGCCGGATCGCTGCCCCAAACACCTAGGGTCCAAAGTGATCCTGATTCCTTCGGTCAAGAGTGCGCGACTAGCACTTGAGCATGGCACCTGGCCTCAATGGTGTCATGGATGTCATGGTCATCGCTGACCCAGTGGTGCATAGGAGGACACCAATGGGAAGGCTCACGCCTTTGCTCTAGTCGAGGCTTGGTGCCCCTGGTCCATAGATGGCCAAAGCTGCTGCCAGAGGAGTCACCACCACTTTTGCCCATCAGTTCGGTGTGCGCATTAGAGCAGTCCCCCTTGGGAGCGTAGCATGATGCCAGGAGGCTAAACTCTTGGCCTACTACTTGAGGGCAACATGGAGAAGCCACTTTGCCTTGTGCAAGCACTCATTGGTCTTTGGGTCTACCATGTCGGAGATGTTCTCTAGCCAGCAAGCAGTGGCCGCCATGTTGTAGGATGCTCGAGGGAAGCATAGGGTGCTAGGAGCCCCCGTGCGTGCGTCGTCATCATTGATGGGAGGCTACGCAGCTTGCTGCCACGCAAAGTCCTACCTTTGGCGGTCAATCTCTATATTGGTGGCCTCGAGGTCCACTTGCTGAGCTCACAAGCGATCCGCCTTCTCCTAAAGGTAGTTCGCGTGTCTATGGGAACTCAGGTCTGGCAGTGTGAGCTTAGGTGCCTCCTCGCCGGGAACCTCGTCGTTGATGCGCTAACACATGTGTGGTGGGGCAGGGTAGTCGATGTCATTGGAGTCATACTTAGGCCATTCCTCGAGAGGATCTCGAGGAAGGTGCGTGCGAGGGGATGTCCGTCCCCGTGGCACTAGAGAGGATGGTGCTTCTTCACGTGTCACGGCTGATGAGGTGCTCCAACTCTAGTTATAAGGATGCTGCCATGTTCTAGATCTCGAGAGGTAGGTCTGGGATGTAGTACCAGAAGTGGTTACGTGGTGGGAGCACCTCACTGGTGGTGATCTAGTGGTGGACTGTTGGCCAGCATGTAAAACATCTGTGTCTGTCCGACACGGTGGGGTGCAGACCTAAACCGTGCTATATCTGCTAGGCCAGGACCTCTAGATCTGCTTCAAGGAGGCCTAGCAATGGCGGTGGCATCAGGAGCTCGTTGCTCACTAGCAGAGTCCCCATTGATTAGATGAAGTTTGCCATAGTAATCGGTGATGTAGGCCAGGCTCCAAAAGTTGAGGACCTATCCTAGAGAGAAGGCACTGGCTATGATGAAGAACTCGCTAGGGAAGTGGATACCGCTGTCTAGGGTGGTGTCGCTTGCTCCGGCGGCAAGGCAGATGGCTTCAGCCACCATAGAGCCTGAATCGCACTTGACACTGCCCCCTACCTGGCGAGCCAGTGATCGCCGGGTCAAAATCATGGCAAGCATAGTTGTTCAAGTTGGTGTCAAAGTACGGGTTTTTGGTGGCTTCGGGTGGACTCAAGAACACAAGAATCACAGAGAGGACGCAATGGTTTAACCTTGTTTGGGCCAATCAATGCCCTACACCCAACATCTAATGATCCTTATACTCAAGAGCACCCAAAATCGGGGGATTACAACAGAGTGTAAAGAGAGATTTGGTAGGGAGTTAGCTTGGTGCTAATCCTAAGGTTGCCTCGCTGTTGGTGGAGCCTTCCCCTCATCATAGAGGAGGAAGATGATGGGATATGGTGGAGGAGCTCTTGGTGCCCCTCTTGAAGCGACCTGATTTCGACGAAGAGAAATCCACAGAGTCGATGCGTATTATGACCGTTGTAGATCATATTACCCAAATTCCAGTCGAATACCACATCCATACAATGATAATATCAGAGTACATAAAGTGCGGAATTACATAAATTATTACATCGCTGCATTGGCAGAATCAAAAGTAGCATTCATTCAGAATAGCTTGAAGATAAGATTGCCAAACTCGAGCGTATGAACGAACCCCTCAACTGTCAAACTCCTCGGAGCTATACTCCTCAGCAGAACCCGTGTGCCAAAATTTATCAGTACGATTTGTATTGGCCACTCCCACACTATGCAAGTTGGATATAATCAAAAGGAACCTATAAGGCTAGGGTTTCCTATGTTTTAGCATATCAAATATATAGTCAAGTTTTAACACCATTCCCACACACATTCCACCCCATTCCCTTTCTAGAGCCAGGTTTCGATCCTAGGATCGATATACCACCATCTCCACACCATCACCATACCATCGCTCAGTCGACAGGCCAACTCCCTCTCGGCACTATCTCAAGGCCCGTAGCCCCTGGCTATGACCAACACTCTCTCATGGGGGAAGAAGAGAAGGACTCATCTCATTATCTAGTTTAAGCAAAACCCAGGAAAGGTCCATAGCCGACAAGTCGGCACATGTATCGATTGATCAACCATACACTCTATAGAGGTTTTACATATCCACAAGATCTGCCTTCTTCGCTGACCATCGTCAACTAGGCTGATTCCGGTTGCTTGCTAGCCTAGGATAATGCCACTCTACCATTCAGCCCTGGTACACCCCAAGTCTAGTGTGGGGTGGCTGAAACTGTGAGTCATGAGCTGGGTCCACAAGGTCTCCATGAAGTCTCGGAAGGGTGTGGGGAAAATCCTCCGTGCCCCATACCTCCTTACACTGTCCGCTATCAACCTAGCAGTAGTGGCAATATCCTACCAAGTAGTCCGGCCACCCCGCACCATATAGAGCGAGTGGTATGTAAGGCTTCCCGGTGAATCTGAGTACTAGTAAGTCCTTAGGGATGACCAAGTCAGAACATCTTCATCAGGGTTTCCATTTACCGTGCCACCACAGCACCTCCATCCTAGGCTCCTCCCATCATAGGTTCACACCCAGGGCCACCTCAAATACCATTTACCCACCACAGGTATCCATTCCAGGGGTGCCTAGGTAGCACCCGGTGGCAAGACTTCCCCAGGCTCATCGTATACTCTGATTTGGTCGACACAACCCTCACCCTACACACACCCAAGTCACACATGCAACACTCTCCCCATAGTCCAGATAACACCAGTTTCCACCACGCATTTAATGCAGTATAAGCGTAGTAGAAGTATAAGCAATGAAATATAGCAGTAAGCGTGTGTCTAGCCTAATAGCAGGGTATGCAGGGGTAAGGTTGCGTCAAGGTAAAGGCCAATAAGTAAGCATACTACCATGCAAGTCCTATCATAGTATGATTATAACAGTAAAGTGAAGCAATAGCAGTCCTATATTAGCCATGCGTAATAGGTGCTACGAGATTTGGTGGGATGTGGCACCTTCAGTGTAGTCGTCTCCATACTCCTCATGGTACTCACGTTCCTCGTCCGTCTGGTTCTCCTCCAAGTCTACATACGATCGAATTATAGTCGTGTTAGCGATGTCTATAGAATAACATAAAGAAGCAATGAAAATTCAAAAGAGCCAAATGCACTCAAACATGGGTTCATTGCGTAAAGCTCGATTTTAGATGAATTTTGGTCCTGGTTTCGTATTTTTCTGAGGTCGTATGAATTAGTTATGAATTTCCAAAGTTTTAATCATTTCTGAAAATGGGAAAAGGCTGAATTAATCCTGGGCTGACACGTGTCACGCTGTGATTAGTCCATGTGGCATGCTGATGTCAGCATGATGTCAGCACCGGGCTTCGGATCTGACAGGTAGGTCCCACTGATGACGTCAGTAAGCCATCATCATGACATCATCAGGTCACTGTTTACTGACATGTGGGACCCTGCGGCTGTGACGCTGACATGTGGGCCCTGGTCAATGGTCAACGTTGACCGATCAACGGTCAGCTCAGACTGGGTCTCAAACAGGCTCTAGCGGGCTCAGGTTGGGCCGGTTTGGGCCAGGCCGGGCCCGCCATGGGTTGCTCTGTGGCATTGCCATGTGTCCAGTCAGGGCTGCCTGTTTGGGCTTGGTCCGGTGCGTCCACAGCGCACCCACACTGCCTGGTCCATCATGGACCAGGGCGCGCTGGTCTATGGACCAGAACGTGGTTCACGGTGGACTTGGTCCACCCATCATGTCCTCCGTTGCGGTCTTCGTGAATCGGGTGCACACGCATGTGTGGCCAGGGAGAAAAGGTCTCCCCAGTATCTCCGAAGTGTCCTCGCCGGCGGCGAGCGCCCGGTGAGCCTCGCCAGCAGCGCTGGTGCGCGATTGATGTGGGTGAAAGCTCCGTCGAGCCTCGGCGTCCTCATTGGTGGGGTTAACGTGGCGTGTGGGGTCCCATAGAGTGCCGGCCACGGCGGCGGTCTTACGGGCATGATGGCAGCGGCGGTGAGGTGGCTATGGCCTCGGAGAGGCGACTCGGTGGTGCGTGTGAGCTTCACGAGGCCATTGTGGGCACAGCGGTGCTCTTGTGCTGCCCCGGCGGCCTCTGGTGGTGGCTGGCCACGATGAGGACTATGGTTGACACGGCGGCGTCGCAGTGGAGATCGGCGCGGCCTGGTGTTCTCAAGCCGATTGGCTTGACGTCGCCCTCCTCTTGACTCCTTGTGTGCGCGTGGGACTGGCTTTGATTTCAAGATCATGTTTAGGGCCTATGCGTGTGTGCGTGCGTGCGGTAGGGAGTGTGGTGGCGTGAGCGGTATGCTAGATGCCGGCGTTTTTCGAGTAGAAGAACTCGGCGTCGTCCTTTCACTATGGGATCATGTTTGGCTCTACAAATCGGTCATGGCGGTCTTCTACGCTACTCGAGTGGCTAGGCCGAGTGCTCAGAGGCAACGGCAGGGTCTCAACGGCGGCGAGCTCGTGCCGGTTGGCTGGGGAGAGGTCTCAACAAGGTGCTCACCATGCTGTGCTCGTCGAGGCTAAGCAATGCAGCATGTGGTTGACGTAGTGACGATCACGACGGCGCCGGCTCGTGGTACGCTCCGACTTGATCCGCGGCGGTGCTCCGAACTCCGGCGTGCTCCTGGTCCTCCTCCCGGCAGCGGCTCCACCCTCCTTGTTCCTCTCCTCCCCTCGGCCCTCGTGCTGAGTGGTCTAGCGAATACTGCACGGCGGCGGTGTGATTGAGAGGGAGAGGCTAAGGCTCCGGGGTCTTTTTATAGCCAAGCTCCATGCCTCTAATGGCGATCGGCATTGTGCGGTGGGAAGGTGCGCGACGCATCCGATGGTGGCGTGAGGTTGCGTGAGTGCGGTGTAAGGGGGAACAAGGGCCATGCCCGAGCGTGACCCCCTGGCCCGCTCCTGCCAACGCTGTCGGCCTCCAGTCGCACTGGGCGGTTGATGCGTGGGCGCGAAGAAGATGAATAGGAAAGCTGACAGGTGAGGCCCGGCGGGCAGTGAGAGCAGCTCAGCGTCGCAACGCGTGCGCGTGGTGCAAGACTGGGCCGGCATGCTGGGTCTGCGTGAGCTCGTGGGCCACGCGTGTGGGTGGGAAAAAAAGGAAGGGATTGGCAGGTCGGCTGGGCTGGCTAGCTTGGGCCGAGCTGCTGGCTGCGAGGCCCTCTCTCTTCATCTCTCTTTTTCCTTTTCTTTTGTTCTTTGTTTGTTTGCTTAAGGCATTTGCTCATCAAAGGATTAATTAGCAAGCTTAATAGTTGTTTGGTGATTTTTAATTAGCATAACATAAGGCAAAAGAAGAATCCAACTCACAAGTGGTATTAATATGCATGCAAGGTTCATTTAGTTAAGGAACTTAATCACATGTTTATGCCAAGAGTTATGCCATGCTTATGTGTTGACTTAGGTTGGGGTTAGACCTAATGCATCTCTTAGGTTGGGTTTCTATACATGACACTCATCAACACATGGGAGTTTTAAGAAAATTTTTGTAGTTGGTATTTTTGGTGTATGGATTTTTGGGTTGTTACACCTCTCTCTAGGTTGCTCTGCTCTCAGTGCTGAGCTGGAGCGGATGGAATGGAATGATCTATCTTTTGATCCTCCCTCTGCCCCTAGGTCTGATCTTATCCCTTATATAACGAGATAGGTCAGGTACATGGTGGTTTGGGGAGGTGAGTCTATGGTCTACATGTGCCTAAGTCTAGGAGGGTCTTGCAGTGGTGCTCTATGGACCATGGCGGTGTCATGGAGCCAAAGAAGCCTTGGGCGTTGTCTGACTGCTCTATTCTGACACTCTGCGTGTCAGGCCATGTTAGCTTGGACCGGTCTCCCCCAGGTGGACCTTCTAGAGTCTTCTTGTGTCACAGGAGTGGCCGGCAAGGCCATGCCCAAACCATAGTGTATGGGACCCCCCCGAGCCTCGGTAGCTCGGGGCTTCTCTTCTTGCACCTAGGCCTTGGCTGGCATCGTAAGCCAGGCAGGAACCAAGGCCTAAGCTTGAGCATGTTGTCGATTGGGAGCTGGGGCTTAGGAGAGCCCTCGAGCCTTGAATGGGGGCTAAGCCCTGCCTAGGCTTAGTCAGGTTTCTTCATTGGAGGGTGCGTGCAAGTGTACCTAATGGGTATAGCCCCTGAGCCCCGAGTGATCCTAGATGTGTTGGTTGGGGTCCCTTCGGTCAGGAACCATTGATCCCGAGGCTTAACATACCCATATGTTAGGATCTCATTAGCTGGTCTTTTCAAAGATGATGAAAGCAGGCATATTCTATCTAATATGAGGTGGGTTGTATCTTGCTTCTCATCAACATCTTTGCTTAAGTCCTGGAAAGGCTCAATGCTATGTTGTCTTTAATGTTGCTCGTAACCTGTCAATTTTTTTCGTCCACTTCCACAGCTATAGTGGTGATTTCTGGATTTGTAGGTTCATACCAAACCTTGAACAGGCATAGCTTATATTCATTCTTTCCTATAAAATGTTAATAGACACATACCCAAGGGAATATAATGAATTTGAAACACGGGTTGTTGTCCATAATTTTTGTGATTTTCCTTTATGCTAATTAAAGGATATTTTTTTAGAATTATCTTAGCATATATTTTGTTTATCATGTTCTTGTAGCAATTTTTATGTGTTTGCTACATTCTAGCATGGTTCAAGGCAAAGATAACTTGAAACATATATTAAGTGAATAAACCTTGATACTCACAGTTCTTCCTTCCATGAAGAATGAGCTCAGTCTTGTTTGCGCAAAGTTATTGGAGTTCATCACATGCCTTGATTCACCTTTGATGTGAATTCATCTCTTGACTTACCCTAGATTAAATTTAAGAGTTTTCTATAGGGGTTAGTAAAACAAAATATCCAGTGTCTACACAAGCAATTTTTTGTTCAATAACCAAACTAGACTCCATGTCTAATTTTGATTAAGGAAGGCATTTTAACCTAAGCACCATGCTTAATTTAAAAGCCTATGGAAGTGTGTCGAGTACTTCCAAACCAAAGCATATTATAGCAGACAAAGGTAGTATGAAAGCACTATAGAGATTTATTCAAATAAAGATGAAAGAGCATGATCATGGTGAGTAATAACTTTTTTTATTTTTTAATAAAGATGCAAGTGACATGGATGTATGCAAGGAACTAAACATGCTATGGATTTGAAATGAGAAAACCTAAACTAAGCAGAAGTGTATGCATGGATTATTCAAAGTAAACATGCAATGGAATGCAATAATTAAAATATAACTACACATCAAGTTTAAAGACTACTTCACTTTTTTTATCATACTTACCATGAATCACATGGAATTTATGAGTTGTGTAGCGTCTGTATTCGTCACTTGAGACGTGATTTAAATTCTTGTGACGTCGACCTTTTTCTCCAATCTACACATAGTTAGAATAATATATATGTTTATGCAAACCTGTGAGATGGCAGGATTCCAATGTTGATGGATCTTCAATGTTCAGGCATTCTAGGTTCTTCAATGTGTCGACAAAATATGGTTGACGGTCTACCTAGGGGTATGCTCAAGGTAGTAGATTATCGGCAGACAGGTGCGCAAGCTACGAACGAGATGGTGACGTAAGACAGACACGAGGTTTTATCCAGGTTCGGCCGCCGTGAAGGCGTAATACCTACGTCCTGCGTCTGATTATATTGCTGTGTGTAAATGAGATGATCTTTGAGAGGGGTCCCCTACCCGCCTTATATAGTCTGGGGGCAGGGTTATAGATCTAGAAACTAATCCCAACCAGTTACAATAGTCATAGGTGGCCGGATAAGGATTCCTATTCTAACTGACAAGGATCTTGCTTGATCTCCAAGTCTGCCTTGATTCCTTACGTGGGACTCCGAGCAGATCGGCTGGGCCGCGCGTCGTCTTCTAGTGGGCCAGACCTCCTGGTCCAGGCTGGCCCAAACCTAGCCATAAGGGTATAGGGGTTAATACCCCCACAGCTAGTCCTTGAGCACCATGTATTATGTTGCGACACGCTATTTGATCTTCTTCGGCTAATGCGGCCTGTCTTCATGTCATCTCCAACTGGTTGAAACATTGACCAAGCAAATGTGCCAGTATTCTGGTCAGCAGAGAGAGCAGTAGACCACGATTATAGCTGAAGATTCTGCTTGTCTGAAGAATGCATGGTGCTCTAAAGAAAAAAGAAAAAGATTTCTTTCCTGATCAAGTGTGCCCACTTGTATTTCTGATAAGAAATGTAAGTGACCCTTGTACAGTAGTAGTTATGGCCAACAGTCAGAGCGTAGGGGTCGATAAAATAAGCACATTCACCTCAAGGTGAAGTGTGCCCACTTAGTCCCCGAGCCTGGTAGTAGGTGACGTAGGCACGTGGTGCGAGGGTCATAAAGTAGAAGACCAGCCAAGCAGTCACCAGTCCCCGGGCGTAGCCTCAAGATGAGAACAAGCATATTCACCGCAAGGTGAAGTGTGCCCACTTAGTCCCCGAGCCTGCTGGAAGATGAAGAATGAATCTTGTAGCAGGGTCAAAGAAGTCTGAAAGCTTGCCGACGTTGTCTGACATGCGCGTATCAAGACCCCAGACGTGCTGCCAAGATCAGCACCCTGATCCAAACAACATGGAACAGCTTGATAGCACACCAACGAGATGTAGCAAGATCCGAGCAGCAAGGGAGTCCCCGGCATTGCTGGCGATGACCGAGCACCGAGGAGCGAGGAGTCCTCGGCGTCGCTGGCGATGTCCGAGCACCGAGGAGCGAGGAGTCCCCAGCGTCGCTGGCGATCACCGAGCACCAAGGAGCGAGGAGTCCCCGGCATCGCTGGCGATGTCCAAACACCGAGGAGCGAGGAGTCCTTGGCATCACTGGCGATGATCGAGCACCGAGGAGCGAGGAGTCCTCAGCGTCGCTGGCGATGTCCGAGCACCGAGGAGCAAGGAGTCCCTAGCGTCGCTGGCGATGACCGAGCACTGAGGAGCGAGGAGTCCCCGGCGTCGCTGGCGATGTCCAAGCACCGAGGAGCGAGGAGTCTCGGCGTCACTGGCGATGACCGAGCACCGAGGAGCGAGGAGTCCGCGACGTCGCTGGCGATGTCTAAGCACCAAGGAGTGAGGAGTCCCTGGTGTCGCTGGCGATGTCCGAGCATGGCGGAGCGTGGAGTCCCCAGTGTCGCTGGTGATGCCCGAGCACCGATGAGCGAGGAGTCCCCGACGTCGCTGGCGATGTCTGAGCACCGAGGAGCGAGGAGTCCCCGGTGTCGCTGGCGATGTCCGAGCACCGAGGAGCGTGGAGTCCCCAGCGTCGCTGGCGATGTCTGAGCATCAAGGAGCGAGGAGTCCCTGGCGTCCCCGGCGATGTCTGAGCATCGAGGAGCGAGGAGTCCCCGGTGTCGCTGGCGATGATCGAGCACCGAGGAGCGAGGAGTCCCTGGTGTCACTGGCGATGACCGAGCACCAAGGAGCGAGGAGTCCCCGGCGTCGCTGGCGATGTTCTAGCACCGAGGAGCATGGAGTCCCCGATGTCACTGGCGATGACCGAGCACCGAGGAGCGAGGAGTCCCCGGTGTCGCTAGCGATGACCGAGCACCGAGGAGTCCCCGGCATAGGCGGCGATGTCCGAGCACCGAGGAGCGAGGAGTCCCTGACGTCGCTGGCGATGACCGAGCATCGAGGAGCGAGGAGTCCTCGGTGTTGCTGGCGATGTCCGAGCACCGAGGAGCGTGGAGTCCCCGATGTTGCTGGCAATGACCGAGCACCGAGGAGCGAGGAGTCCCCGGCATCGCTGGCGACCAGTTCGATCAACTGGTCGGCGATGGAGTCCATGAACCAAGAGGTCCAACCAGTTGATGGGTGGAGAAGTCCGAGCACTAGGTGGTTCGATCACTTGGACAATGATCCTGCAATACAAACATGTAGAACGGGTAGTACATGATGTAAAAATAAATGAACTCTAGAGAAAAATCAGCAATGGTGATGAAACGGCGTATGTAGTTCGGCGATTAGTTGGCGTGAAAATATATTTATGTTTAATATAAACCACCCGACCAGTTAGTGTGTAGCTGAGTCTCCAGCCCTAGCTAGCCCATAGTCCATAACATCGAGCGCGGAGCCCGTGCACGTGTAGGAGGAACAGGCATGACCAAGGAGCCGCTACCGACCACCCATAACGTAGAGCGTGGAGCCCATAGCACATGTAGGGAGGAGCCGGAGACAGGGCCATCTCTGGAGGTGTCCGAGCATCAACAGGACTATTTGGGGGTTCGGAAAATCATTTGGAGAGCAAACATGGAGAAAACAGTTCGGAGAAACATTATGGCGATATACAGAGATTGGAGAATATTTAGAAGAATATTAAAGAGTGACTTAGCTTTAGGCAGAAAGTATGATCGACGGCATATGGCGTTATCTGGTCGGCGTTGATGAAGTTGCGTGGCTTTGGCTGAGGTCGATGTATAAAACACAGATCCGAGCAGCGTTGTATATTGTACGCGTAGTTGGAAGTAGTGTTTCGCAGGCCATAGGGCTAAGCCTGGTAATTCTCCATCAAGGCTTCGCACTCGGAGAGCCGAAGACCTGTTGCGGGGGCTGGTCGGTGATGAACGGAGCGCCCTTCAGGAGTAGACGTGACCACGAGATCCATACCGAGTCGTGCAGGACGACTGGCATGAGCTGGTCGGGTAGATCTATTGTGGGTAGTGGTTACCTACTCAGTAGGTTGATTTTGAATCGAATCTACCAGAGCTAGGGTTTCAGCAAGCTTGGTGCCGACCTGATCGATGGAGTCGAGCAGGTCGGTGTTGTCGATCTACCTCCCTTTGTAGCGAGGAAGCGAACGATAGGTTATCGGCGTGGCTGAAGACGATGCTGGTGTGGCCGGAGCCAGATCCAACATGGTCGGAGCCGTAGCTGATGCTGGTGAAGTAGTGGTCGACGCAAATTGGATTTTGCGCCTACCCCCAGTGTAGGAGTAGTGCATATTTGGGTGGAGTGTATGTTATGTTGATTTTAAGAACATGACAAATCTCTCATAAGTGTCAACAAAGCTTGACAAAACTCAATGGAAAACAAGTAGCATATAAGTGGAAGTTTTCCTAGCCTAAATAATATGTATGGCTCTAGTGGGAATTCAAGCTTTATCATACTAGAACTCATCATTGGAACAAGATAAACAACAGACCTTCTCATATCATATCCATCAATTACCTAGACTTAGATCAAGCATATCCTATCCATGAGTTTCAAGTTCAGAGTAAATCCTTATATCAAAATAATTTTATCCAAAACTCAGGAGAATTCAAGGCTGAAAACTAGGTACTTGAAAATAATTACAACAGAGCAACTATTCATCATTTTCATTTTAAGAGATTATCTTTAGAATCCTTTTTATTTTATTCAGTTCTTCAAAACAAATTAAAGCAAACTGGACACACTCTCTTTATTTTGTTTTTATTTTTAGATCACACATTATAACTATATATATTTCTATAAGATAACTTTTTATTTCGTTTTTAGTTATTCATCTTTTTTCTAATATATATATAAAGCAAACTAAGAATAATAAATGGAAAAGAAATACTTATCTAGATACATGGGGGATGCCTTCTCCCCCAAGCTGGTTGTTGTCGTGGTTGCTCAATGAGGTAGCCAAATGTGGAGGTGCTGGAACATAGCCTTCCAATTTTGACTCGCTGGAGGCTAGCCATCTCGTGTCCCATGCTTAGCTTGGTTTGCTCTTGAAGATGAGGAATTTTGTGGTGACGCCCCCAGTAATGGCACCTCCAATGGTGGTGCCACCTTCTTCTACCAAACCTGTTTTGGTTTTGAATTTGATTTTGGTTTTACAGGTTCATCCTTCTTGGCTTGTTCTTCCTCCTTATTCAATGTTTCACATTCAATTATCAATAGTAGAAGCTGGTGACATCTTGTGTGCATCATTATTACCGGTTTAGAACTTTCACTTGTGGAATTTGAGAGATCAATTCCCCCACACTTTGCTCAAAGTGTGTTCTACTCATAAAGGCAAGGTAGAGATCAAGTGCATAGGCTCTGCTGGTGGAAAAACACCAATAGAACCAAAACATTATTTATTCTTCTCTAACCTTAAGCACACTGAATCGTGATAAGGTTGATGTTATGTGCATCGTTCATTCTTATAACATGGGTGGCAATATTAGAAGGATGAGGATGAATGAGACATTTGAATAGTTTTGACAAAAAGAGTGGAGTTGCTTAACATATAGAAGGATTGTCCATAATGTATCAAATTTTACATGATTATGACTATCATCTTCCAAAAATAAGATATGCAATATTTTAGCTCATTTGGTTAAGACTGAGATCAAGAAAGTGGTGCTATGAACAAACTTAAGGAACAAGACATGTTGAGTTAATCCGGTTGGATCGAGCAAAGTTGTAACTAAAACATGTTTGTTTCTTCATTTGTGAAAATAGCAAGATCAAAGGAAAGACTTTTAAATAATTACCACTTACCTTAAGACGTTACCTTCACTATTGGAGTATGATGACACCATGTGACGAAGGGTACATAGATGACTTGTGGTGGTCTTTTCTTCCAGCTTGAAGCATTCCTTGCTTCAACTGTCTATGAGCATCTTGTCTCCTGTATTGTATTCCTTTCTCATCCTTTTATCATGCCATCCTTTTGTCCATTCTTTTGTGGATCTCGGCACTTTGTTTGGATCTCCTACTGCACTCATTGATTCCTTCCTAAAAAGATTAGTGGACAACACATACCCGAAAGAATATACAAATGTTTCAAAGTAAGTGTAGTGTTGTCATAGAATTCAAGGTCATCCCCTATGCTATAACAGAGTTGGTTTTAACATTTTAATAGCATAGAATCTTTATCCCATGTTTTAAATGATGTGCCTCAATTATTACCAAAACTTCTACTAATGAGGATTGACCTTAAGTTTGATTTTTATGTACGGAATTTGTAAACTCGTTCAAACTTATAGTAATATAGAGCAGAGGGATTGCAAACCAGTGTGCTAGAGTGACAGGAGCCCGAGAGGAGGAAGGTTAGTGCTGTATCATCTATAGAAGATTCAGCCTTCCTCCTCCACACTTAGGCTGGTATGTCACTTGACACTAAAGGGATTTTGTCCTGTCGGTGAAGACTCATGGTTTTAGTTCTGTTGAGCAGGACCTCTCCCTTGTGTTTAGCTCTTCTTTGCACTATCCGATTGAGGAGATGAGGATACGAACAGTTGTGTAATCTTCTCAGTCGACCTCTCTTGATTTTTGTTGATTTCCTGGTTGATGAGTTGGTGTTCATTGAAGATGCAAACTCAAGTTCCTCCTTGATTGTCTTTGTCCTATGAGAGCGTCATCTCCAATGACTTAAGGGTGTCTTTGTGTGACCATGGTCGTTCATAGCCTTACAAGACACCGTCGGCAGACCACTACTTATTGATGGTGTTTGTTGGTATGAGGATGTATGGTATGATGTAGTGACAACTCGTCATCTCGGTCCTTGTTGTCGACGTGCGAGTCTGTATCTTCGAAGATGATGGAAGCAGGGGTATTCTAGCTAATACAAGTTGAGTTGCACCTTGCTTCTCATCATCAACATAGCTTGTCTTGGGAAGGTTTAATGCTAAGATGTCTTTGATGTTACTCATGACCTATTGATTTGTTCGTTCATTTTGTATGAGTGAGTGCTTCTTTTTTATGGCACTCGTCTTTTCCTCTTTGTTCCATAACTGAAGTGGTGGTTTGGTTTGGGTTCGTAGGTTCATACCAAACCATGGACAGGCACAACTTATATTCATTTTTTCCTGTAAAATATTAATGGACACATACCCGAAGGAATACAACAAATTTAAAATATGGGTTGTTGTCCATAACTTTTGTAATTTTCCTCTATGCTAATGAATACATGGTTTTAGGATTACTTTAGCATAGATTATGTTTTATCATGTTCTTATAGCAATTTTAATGTGTTTGCTACATTCTAGCATGGTTCAAGGCAAAGATAACTTGCAACAAGAGATAAGTGAATAAACCTTGATACTCATAGTTCTTCCTTCCATGAAGAATGAGATGGGTCTTCTTTGTGCAAAGTTATTGGAGTTTATCGCACGCCTTGATTCATCTCCGATGTGAATTCATCTCTTTACTTGCCCAGATTGAATTTGAGAGTTTTCTATAGGGGTTAGTCCAACAACATATCTAGTGTCTACACAAGCAATTTTTAGTTCAATAACCAAACTAGACTCCATGTCTAATTTTGATAAAGGAAGGCATTTTAACCTAAGCACCACACTTAATTTAAAAACCAATGGAAGTATGTATAGTTCTTCCAAACCAAAGCATACTATGACAGACAAAAGTAGCATGAAAGCATTTCAGAGATTCACTCAAATAGAGATGAAAGAACATGATCCTGATGAGATTTTTTTTATATATTTTTTTAGATAATTGATGCAAGTGGCGTGAATATATGCAACGGACTAAATATGATGTGGGTTTGATATGAGAGGATTCAAACTAAACAAAGTGGATGCATGTATTATTCAAAGTAAACATGTAATGGAATGCAAAAAGTTAAAGATAACTACTCATTAAGTTTAAAGTCCATGAGCATGACTATCACAACTTTCTTGATCATACTTACCATGACTCACATGATGAAACTTATGAGTAGTGCATCGTCTTTATTTGTCACTTGAGATGTGATTTGAATTCTTGTGACGTCAACCTTTTTCTCCAATCTGCACATGGTTAGATTAAATATATATATGCCTATACAAACCTATGAGATGGTAGGGTTCCAGTGTTGATGGTTCTTGAATGCTCAGGCACCCTGGGTTCTTCAATATATCCTCTTTTCTTGTGGAAGCTTGCCGAAAGGTCGAAACAACATCTACTGTCCTATCTATTCCATAATATAACTAGAACAGGGTTAATCCTACTAAAGCTAGTGGTATGGTAATGATCTAAATCTTTACATCAATTGTTTCCCCCGACAATGGTGCCAAACATGCTTGTTGGTTTTATTAACGCAAATAGAATATGAAGGATTCCTCAAGCGCGTAGAATACCATTGTAGCATTTAACCGGGAGTATTCCAGGTATCATTATTTATATTTTACCATAGGGAAACAATGGAATAAAGACTTATTATGTAATAAAGGAATATCTATCAATCAACATACCAGCATAGCTAGAGTAGGTGTAAATGTAATGATAGGAATTATGCATAATGACACTCACGGGGTAAATCAATAAAGATAAATAACTAGTCAACTCGAGAGAACTAAGGGAGAGGTAGATTCCTATGACATTCTTATTACATGGTCAAAGTACAAACAACTATAATTAAGACTAACTCTACTCTTGTGCACTTTGGAACACCGCTAGACGGTAGAGCTCCACAAAAGATAACTCTACTGACGCGACTACGGTCCTACAATTTAAGAACCTGCTCACATGGGGTCGACTACTGTAGCACCCGATTTTAAGAACAAAACCAGATACACACCATATATGAGCGTAGGAAGTCAAATCTCACATATAACTACAAATAAGGGTAATATCAAAAGACAATGCTCAATATATAACGTACTTAGTATAAAGAATATAACCTTAGACAACAAACAGCGGAAAGACAACTCCGATCTTCGGGTGGAGACTCCAATTCCACAGGGACAACTGACTAGTTGATCACAAGCCTAAGTAAAGCAATCTGGTACCCATTTGGGATTTTTCTAAAGATTTAAAAAGTAAAGCAAATGTAAGTACATGTCGTACTCAACAAATATAACATGCGGTTCATGAGGCTTAAAAGGCTAACACTGGTTTAACTACAATTAGCTTTTAATGAGTCATCTTTTAGCAATTGGGTGGCAACAAGTTCATTCACAAGCCCATATAAACACATGATCAGGTAAACATGAATAATAAATAGCATAAACAGTAATCATTAGTGAGCATCTTCATCATCAGTATCATCAGCGTCCATCATTTATTTCGTAAGGGTTCCAAGGCTGCTCATGACCATGAGCATGGCTGATATACCAGTTTTACACTCTATAGAGGTTGTACACTTTCACTATGAGTCGTGATTTACCCTTTCGCCCGAGGTGATCAGCCTCTTGACCCACTACCAAGGAAGGTCAGCAAGGTTCACTATAAAGCCTTTCAAAGCTTTGTCTAACAAGTTAGGGCCGCTAAGGTTTTCCCATCAATAAGCATGAACCCCCCTCCAAGGAGTGACTAACAAAATACCAAGAAACCAAAGTGCACCCTCTTGGTAGGCCAAGATCATACCTGTTAGAGCCCCTCTTGCGCCATAAAGGTAACCACTAACAAGCTAAAAAAGGTCCTCATACTGAGCTAAAGCTAGAGCCATGTAGCCCTCACTGCTATACTGTAAGTCCTGGATGTTCGCTTACAGATAAGTCCTTAGGGAGAGGAATCTAGAGCACCATAAAAATAGCCCAATGCTCTAGCCCCTTGTTCCATGTTGCTAAAAACATCTTTTAGTGTTTATTGCATATTCCATTAGTCAAGTTACAAGATCATGGTTGTAGTTGAGCACTAGCATCATGCTACCCAATGCAATACCCCATAGGTATCAAGGCACAAGGTACAAAGTACTAGGAAATCCGTAGTGGTAATCAAGGTAGACACATGCAGCATGAATTAAATGATTAAAGGTGTATAGGACAACAAGGATGATCCCATGCTATACTCGCCTTAAAACACTGATCCTTCGGTAAGCTTTAATCTTCAATGTCCTTCTTCTTCTTCTTGATCACCACGTATATCTCACCGACTGGATGTAATCATAGAACACCACACAAACATCCATACACAAACATGCATAGCATACAATTACATCTACATTAGAACAATACAACAACCATAGAAAAATAAGTAGAAGAGTTTGAAACACGATTCTACGCATCGCTACAAACATCCAGTCGCAAGAGGCACGCTAATCGGAGCTACGATTTGAAAGAAATGGCTACCGAAAGATCTACTCATAAGAGAAAATATAAAACTATAAGCTTCATGTGTTTTAACTATATAAAAGCTTATTTAAATTGAATTAAGTCAAATTTAGATTTGAATTATAAAACTAAAGTAAAACAAATCATATTTTATTTATAAAATCTAGTTGCATAATTATTATCCAAATTAGAGTTTAAACCATGAAATTCCAAAAATAGTGACATGATAAACATTGTTACTAACGCATAGATCTCGTTGTAATGAATCTAGTGCAACTTGAACATGTCAAATCGGAGCTAAAACATATAAGATATGAATTAAACAAGATTTCCTTTAATAAAATAAAAGATTAAATCTAACCTCGAATTTCAAAAGTTAAAAATATATTTAACAGTTGTATAAACATATAGATTATGCGATTATGAATCTAACGCAACTTGAACAGATCAAATCGGAGTTAGAACGGAGATTTTATAGCTAAAACAAGATTAGTGGCAAAACTGTAAATAGATGAAAGCGTATTTTGAATCTACTAGAAAGAAACTACGCTTTCAGAATATGAAAACGTATTCTGGAAGTGCGCCATGGACTACGGGTTAATTTCCCAAAAACAGAGGGACTCTTTAGCAAAAAGAACAACGAAGGGGTATGTTATAATCTGGGCCGTTGATCTCAACGCGGACGGCTCAGGATGATCGTAAGTATATGTGTATTTCCATTGTATTTCTGGATTTATTTTCTTAAAGGAAAACAACCACAAAACTCATGCATGACCTCATGTGATGTCATCAAGCTAGCTAGCAAATTGGAACAGGACAAAGCATGCACAGCTGGGCTGCTCTGCTAACTCCGCTCGCTCGCGTGGTGTCACACGTTTGCGCGCGTGTGTGAGGGAGCGCAGGAGCTATGCGCTCGTCTCGGCTGTGGGTTGGGCACGGCACCGCTGGAGCAGCTGGCACCGGTAAAAGCGTAGGGTGGCTATAGGTGGCACGGATTGCCCTGCAAATAAATGGCGACGTCGTGCTACCGCTACAGAACGAGAGGGAGCTCATGGGAGGCACCTGCGGCATCTTTACCTCAACGCGAACCTTGGCTGAAGATCCTCGATGATGGCAAGGCAGCAGGTGAGATCAAGAGCGGCGGTGGTGCTATAGCTCTGGACAGGATGCGAAGCGAGCTAGGGTTCTTGCAGCAATGCTGGGTTCTATGAAGGCGACAGCGGCTCCTAGATGCAAAGAGAGGGCGTGGAGGGGCGTCGGCTTTAATAGGGCCACGCTCGACGTGGGGATCACGCCGACCGGTGATGGTGGCGTGGAGGCGGACTCCCAGTGGTAGAGTCTGGCGGCCATGGGAAGAAGGCATGGCTGACGAGGTGGCCCGACCTATCGGCGAGAGAGCGCACGGGACCCGACGACCAGTCACAGCGAGAGAGAGGAGTGGGCGCGTGCTTGGGCTTCGGCCACGCTCGGGCCGACTTGGCAACTGGCCACACGAGGGATGGAAGGAGTTGGCCTGCGGAAGGGATGGAGTGGTGCTGGGCCTGCGCGGCTACACTAGCTAGGCCACCAGACCGAAAATAGAGAGAGGGAAAGGTTCTTCCTTTTTTTCATTTCCAAACCTTTTTCAAATTCTCATTTCAAAAGCATTTCAACAAATTTTGAATTTCTTTTTGAAGCAAAACAACTCATCTTAATAAATCAAATGCAATGACATGTATGCTCAAACATGTTTCTAAACCCTATGATGAATTTTATTTTAACAAAAAAATATTATTTCCTATATTTTATGAGCACAAAAATACATAATTGAATCATTCTAACTTTATTTCAGAAAAAACAAATTTTTGGGTGTTACAACTATAGAGGATAGACGGGACTGTCACCTCCCATTGCTACCACATGGCCAGGGAACAGGGTGCACTTACAAACAGAGCAACGTATAAGCACCATGCTTACACGAGGCTCGGCTACTTAGCCCAACCGGTAAACTAGCAGGCTAAGCGCTTTATGAACCCGTCCACAAAAGTTATGATAACCTTTAACTAAGCGAGATATATATTGAAAGTAAGCATAGTCATGTAGATAGGAATATGATAAATTGACAATAAGTCTTTCAAGTTGTAGAAGTGAAGATACAAGGCTTTGTTGAGCCTCTAGGACTAAATCCGAAGCTTGAGCATGAGCCCAACTCGACCCTCACTCCTGAGCTACTAATCTACTACATTAGAGAGTTCTAGACCTAATCCTCCTAGTGTGTGTTGATCTGAATGAGAGATATAAATTAAAACTTTAGGATGTCCTCAGGGAGAGTGGTAGGGGCTACTATATATAGGGGGAACCATTAATTCTGAGCCCTTGGATCAAACCGACTTAAAACAACAACGTAGATTTGATCTTTAAGGCGGCGAAGAACCGACGTAGCGAGGAGGAGCTGACTGGTGGGGCTAATAGGCCGGCTGGCCTGCAGGTGGGGCCAGCCAGCCCCCCTGTCCGCCTCTTGGCTTGATTTTGGTGGAGAGCCTTCTAGGGTCTTCTAGAGTCTTCTGGAGTTGTTTTCGTTGTAGATCAACATGACTAAATCTGATGATTGGGTCCACCTTGACGGTTTTCTGAATAAATCCTCCTGCAAACACAAATTCACCAAAACTTGTGTAATTTATTAGTTTACACCCCTAGACCTATGTTTGGTCATGGAATTAAGTCCATATGCAAGATCAATATCAAAATCATTATGCCAATTGTTTCCCCAACAATAGTGCCAGAAAGCTTGTTGGTATGTTTTAAACACACATAAATAAATCCGCAAGAGCACGGATAATGTTGTAGCTTTCACCTGGGAGTATTCTAGAGTATCATATTTATCTACATGGAAACAATGGTTAAAGAAGTTGATAATTCACTATGATGTATCTACTAACTGGTATACTAACTAAACTAAAGTGGGGGTAAGTGTTGATAATGATAGTAGTTATGAATAATAACACACATAAGAGAATTCCATAATAAATGAGCAGTCTAGCTAAGTTGAGAGGACAACGAGTGAGTTCAAGGTTCTTAAATACTTCTCTATTACTTTGGTTCTATAGGGTATAACTAATTCATCGGTAGATATAGCGATCACACACAATAACACTTTGGAGCAATAGTACCTTTCCAACTCTCGAGGGTGGTGAGAAAGCATAGTTGGGGGAGGGCTGCCTAAAGCTCTATGAACACCAATCCTAACGTGGTGGATTACAATGGCCTGACAGAGCTGTCACCCCTGGGGCTACCACAACAAACCGTAAGATTGAGCGTAGGTAACCTATAGTCTATACTATGGATTACTACTGTAATCACATATGCTAACTAAAGCACTCGATGCAAGTGGAGATCCCATGCTAAGGTATGATAACTATACTAACCAAACACATGAAAGGCATAAAAGTAGATAGAGAATATAACTATATTAAAGCATAAGTCTTGCAAAGGTGAGATACAAAGATATACCCAACCTCTGAAGATTTCTTCAAAACCTGAGCATGGCTCAACTCTCCCTAACTCTCAACTAGAGCTATTCTACTTCTACATCTTGAGAGCTTTGTGGAGATTTCTCTCTTGTGGTGTATCTTGATCTGAATGAGAGATGGCCTCTGTTGGTGTTTCTAAGCATAAGTAGAAGGAATCCACAAGCGCATGGATACACCGTTGTAGCACTTTACCCAAAAGTATTCAGGGTATCATATTTTCCTAAAGGAACAGTAGTGTTGAAGATCTCTTAGATAGTTCCCCCTAGAAGATAAGAAGAAGGATAACTTGGGTAGTGAGGTTTTCCTATGGATAGAGGATCTACGTGAAATGAGCTTTTGCCACTAGATACTTGCTTTGGGCACCGAATCACACCTGATCTGCCAGGCAAGGCTGGCCTATAGCTCTACGCCATATCTGAACATGGGGGATTTTAAAGGACGGACAGGGCTATCACCACCTGCCGCCTACCCCTCAACCGGAGGATACGAGGCAAACGAAGGTAACATGTAGCTTAGACACCACATCTATGCTATCTGCTACTACTCTAGCGTTGGTCGGGAACTTCCATCTTTATTAGAAGTCCTTTACTAGAGTATTCATCACAAGGACGAACGACGAAACCACAAGTATAAAGTGAACAAAACTAACTGAAGTAGAAACTCACCACCGTAGGTAAACACGAACCTTATACTCCAAGTAGTCTTGGTTCATAGAGGTACAAGTGTAGAGGGAGCCGAAAGCCCTGGCACTCCTTCCACTACGTGTACAAGTTGCCTAGTACAAGAAGTAGAGGTAGCCGACTCTTCCGCTACTCCTCTGACTTTTCCCTCTCTCACTCCCTATACTAATTTAGATATAAGCTAATGTAGAAGTGGTGCTTGCTCTTCTTCTTCTCTTCAAGTGTATGATTCTTCAAAATGTGAAGAGGGGGTCTTCTTATATAAGCTTGAGGAGGTCGGTTTGCTCGTTATTTTAGAAAAGAACCACATGCAATCGCCTCCCCGTGCATTGAATGCACTACCTGAGGAAGGTGGGGTCAAGCAGAGCTAGGGGCGGTGCACCCACACCCAGGGTACGACCGCACCCTGGGCTAGCCTTCTTGCCACCGCCTTGCTCTGGTGGGTTGTTGGCTGGGCCTGGATGGCTCCCACGCTGGTGTTCTAGCCCAAATCTAAACTTTGGATGGGCTTTGCTTGTTGTTTTGCTTGAATGCGCCTTCTCGGTTGCGCATTCTGGTGTATTTTCACGTGTTATCCTACAAAACATGTATATACCAAAACTCATGGAAAATATGAGTTGTAAACCCTAATTCCATGTTTCGGTATTTATATTTGTTTAATTTTTTTTAATTGTTGGTGGTAGAAATATGAGTTAAGCACTGCCAACAAGCTCCCCCACACTTAGTCCTTTGCTCATCCTTGAGTAAAGTTCAAAGGACTAAGTGGGTTCATCTCCTTAATTTTGAAAATCTGCATACAGGTTATTCCAAGCTTCACCTAAACCTGTAAACTTCCAATTGTCTACCAAAATATCTTAGGTAATTGAAAAATACAATAACTTGGATTCAAATCTTCATAGTCTACTCCTGCTTAGAAGCTTGGGTTTTTGTATGATTTTGGAAAACATAAAGATAGCTTTTGTTCGTTAAATGATTCTCTCAAGTTGCTCAGATTTGTAAATGGTTCCTCACCAAGGCATATTTGAAAGTTTTGCCTTCTCTTTTGATCATCCTACTTCTATAAAGCTTATATGGAGCTTTGGGTAGGGATGAAAACTTTGAGTCACACTTACCTTGCATATATTGTAAAGTCAAATCCCGGACCTCACCGAAGAGAAGCGTCATACTCTTAGATCAAAACAGTGCAAGTGTGTGGATTTTTTGGTGGAATTATACTCCTCTATTTGATATGATCTCACTACACCACAACACCAAGATTAGCGATGGACGATCTGATGCTAAAATTGGCTACAGTGACAGACGAACTGACGCTAAAAAGTTACAGCGACAGACTTGCGCAGACGCTGTAAGTCCTGTCGCTAAAAATCTTTAGCGTCAGATGGTACTTTTAGCGTCAGATAGTCTGTTGTAGTGAATATTTACAGCGATAGATAACCTATTGCCACTCTTTAGAGACAGATAATCTGTTACCACACATTCACCGTCAGATCATCCAACACTCCATATATTTACAGCGACAGACTGTTCAACAGAACAATTTAATATAGAAAAAAAATACAATTTTTAGCACATATCAAAACGATATTCAATGCTCATATAGTGTCCACATGTCACATGAAGATACACAAACACATATCACATGCAGCTCAATACATATAACATCCGATTTGTCTTGTACATCACATCCATCAAAGTCAAGCACCAAATGAATTTGTCTTGTACACCATATGTTTGTGTACATCACATCCAGCAAAGTCAACCACCAAAAGAATTACATGAATGTACTCCTCAGGAAACAATACTAGTACTTTGTGTTTCACATCCTAAGGTTTGTGCACACAATCATTTCTAGGAACTCAAAAGCCAAAAGGAATGACGTGCCAAAAGTAGAGCACATCCATCAGATTATGAGGAGAATCATTTTCCAGAAACTCAGGCCAAAGGCTAGTGCCCAGCACTTCCTGAAAAATAACTATGTAATTAGGCAAGTGGAGAAAATATGTAAAGCTGTTGTACAGATCAGTCAAGTGTAGACAACCATTTTCCAAAAACTGAAGCGAAATTAGATTTTTTTTCTCCTACTACAGTTAAATACTACAACCAATGAGGAACTAAACAACCAACCCCAAGCATATCAGTATGGAACAAGATGAAATCATCACTTCTATAGTAGTAAAATTGTGTATTACTCTATAATATATAAAGTGTTATTCTCAAAATAGAGAAGGCCTAATTCCCTGAAATACATGTACATAAGTATCACTTCAACAATAATACATCATTGGAAGCAAAGAAATAATGGATTTAACTTACTAATCTGCCGGCTACTAAATGCTCTAATTGATTTAACTTACTAATCTGCCAGCTAATAAGTGCTCTAATTAATTGAACAAGAGAGAAAAACCTGATGCACATGCTGCTATTGATCTAGTGCTATTGTCAACACACATGCAAAGCATTCTATAAAGCTCAGTGCGACTGTCAAGCTGATGTTTTTGCTACAATGTGAAGAATAGAGAGTTGACAAACCTGATGCTGTCAACTGTGATCAACTGCCATTGAGCTGCTAACATCCTTCATGCTGCACAAGTGAGTAAAACATGTCTTCAATACAAAGGAGGCAGTGAAGATTCATGTTCAAAATTCAAACAGTAATGCAAGGTCATGGATTTGTGGTTCAGCAAAACTCTGGTGAATGGAACCATACAGTATAAATAGGTCTTCAAGTTACTACTAAATTTCAAGTTCAGGGCCAACATCATAGCCTCATCGGCAAGGCCCGCATCACTGCTGGGCACTGCCGTGAATCCCTTATTAGGTTCAGAGCTTCAAGGACAAGACGTAGTTGCTCCCCACTAGCACCTTGCTGCTTAACTAGTCTTGTACCCATACATGTGAGCATCAGATGCTTGTGCTCTGAGAAAAAAAAGGAAGATGCTTGTGCTCTAAATTTCATTACCCAACCGATTCAATTTAACTAAATAGCTTCTGCTTGCTAATGAGGCCCGTCATCTGAAAATAATACTATTGTTCTTTAATTAGACAATCAGGCTCCTTTTCAGCTTAAAAACAGTACAAATATCAGTAAAAAGGTCAAGACACCTTTGTTTAGAAACAGTAACCAAGAGACTAGTATAACAATTTTTTCACTTAAGTTTTTTACTTTTATAACCATGGAATCAGAAAGTGTAGACAAGTTATGTAAAACTGAAGTACAGTATGAGTTATCATCTAAAGCACTAGGCCTCATTTGCGCCTAAGTGCGACAAATGCCTCTAACCAATTTAACTTTCAGTCAAGTTTAAATTTCAACAGTAAATTATCCCATCAACTAAGAGAAACATGCCTCTTGTTTGTGCCTAACAGTAATCAAAACTCTAGTCCATTGCTGGTTCTTAGCTGTCCTATGTTCTGAAATTGTCACTTCTATAGTAGTACATGCATACAGCAGTGAGTTAAATCATTACTTGAGGATGGAACAGAATGTTAGTAATTGTCTTCCAAATATATTTCTATATGCTGAATTTAGTCACTAGGTTTTTACAATTTGTCACTAGTTTTGTATGCAATTTGATGAATGTAAATTTAGGGACATACCAGCAGTGCCCTTGAGAGGTCTAGATGCCTTGTTGCACTCCTTTTTCTTGCATTCCTTTACCTATCACAGATAGGTTTAATTAAGAATGCCTTATTTGCCATTGAAAAGGAGCCATCAGATCATGTACAAATTGTACTAAGCTGCTATTAATTGGTATGTGGGTATTAGATTGCTACAAAAAACTGATTATTGAGGTACAGATTGCACTAAGTTGCTATTGATGCACAGATTATACTAGCTGCTATGAATTGGATAACTTGCACAAGGGCAGACAATGTTATACCTTCAGGTCATCCCAAACTTGAAGCTTCTTTTCAAGGGGAACAGCCCTCCAATCATTAAATCGAACTGGTAATTTCTTTCTCACTTGACAATGAATGGCACTAGCAAACTTCCTATAATTTTCTCCTACAGGCTGTCCATAACCATTGACTGTTATTTTGATTTTAGGCATGTCAGATGTCCTTGAGAATATGTCAGGCATTGTGGTGATTTTCCTTCCATTCCTCTTTTGAGTACCACTGCACAAATCTGTACAGATGAAAACATAAATGTGAATATTTTCAGAAAATATCAGCATATGTTCTCAGAAATTGTAGCAAGAAATTGTAGCAAATGTTCTCAGAAATTTAAGGAAATACAATACCTTCATTGTTATATAAGAACTCTCCAACTATTTCATAATCAGGATCATCAACAATCTGCTCATTTGCAGTCTGAACATTATTTCTTTGTGGTCTTGGTCGCAGATTATGATGTTCAATGGCTGCATCACTTGGGTTATGAGTTCTCTACAGGAAAATGCACATGATAATGTCAATTAGTATTTGTACTATTTCATAATCAGGATCCAATGCAGAACAAAGAATAGGAGAAATTTTTTGAGCTAGGACAAAAGCCTCAAAGCAAATATAGCAGTATAACTACAAAACAAGACCAACTTATTTTCTATACAAATTTGTGAGTTGTGTCATGTAGTTCTGCTAGGTGAGTGGTCATAGTATGTGGTTTCTGATGAGTAACATTGTGCTCTTCTAAGTTCAGCTAAACAAAATGCATTTTACAGGTAGCCTGTAGTTTGCAGAACTTACTGCAACTAATTTTATTCAGGAAACATTTATATGTGTTATACACTGGCAATCTCAGTTAATGTAGTTTTGATTCAGGTACCTTCGGATTTTGCGTTTGTGGACAGTGATTGCTTAATCTTTGAGTACTTTATAATGCTAGATTTTAAATTATTGCTCTCTGCGAATTTACTACACATGCAAGACATCCCAAAACAGTACTGTAGCTTGCCTAGTTCATATGTAACTGTTTGTTCCTCTGTGTTGGAATTAGAAATTGAGTAATGGACAGATACTTACCAAATTGGCATATGAAAGGAAATTTTCTTTAAAAAATAGCAGCTAGCATACCACTAGAGCAAAGCTGCAACCAAATTTGTAGGATCCATCTGGACATGTGTTGCATTCAAGGAAAATTCATCTAATCATCCATACTAGGGACATAAGGTAAACTGTGGCAACCAGGAGGCACAGCTAGACGCTGTCCTGATGCCTGCAAGTAATAGCTCCTCACAGACCACAATAGCTATTGTACAAGGCTAACCTTTGCTCTTTTATTTGGCTGGGGAGGCTGGAGTGTGGCCCTCAACTGATGAAGACGAAGGGATTCCATCTTATCCTTGTTTCTTGCAACTTGATCCCATTTCTGCCTCTCATAGTCAGTCATGTCATCATCTTCGTTACCTCTTCCTCTTGCGCTTGACATTTTGTCTCCTAAAAAGGTACAAAGGAATTAACAATCTTTTCCTTGTATAAGAAATAATACAAACTGAAGGGAACAATTTTTTTCAAGTAATCAATGAGGCAATCACATACTGCATAAATAACACTTATTTTTTAGGCTCAACAATTATACCATCTATGTCTGTCCTAACAGCGGGGACAACCCCATTAATTGTTAGATAATCTACTGCTACCTTGTGTGAATACAGCAAGGGGAAGGCGGCGCCGAAATGGCCCCCTGCTATAATACTGTAGCCGCTGCAGGTGCAGGCGCTGAACTGCTCACCTGCAGCACTGTAGGCACATGCAGTGGCCGGCGCAGAGTCAGCCCTATATGTTATCTAGTCACTGTTGCGGCAGGGTAGCTGTACTGCGACTAGAGGGATAGAGTTGTATAAATAGACTACCACGACAACTCAGTAAAAAGAGTTCAGATTTGCCATCTCACAGACAGGACTTCGGCCAACGCTGGTGTCTTGTATTGTGTGTGCTTGCTCTGTTCTCCCTTCTTCTTCTAGCTCCAGCCATAGCGTGTGGGGACGGACAACGCCTGTTCGTGGTCGGCACGGCTAGTGGGTGCTCGGCAACACTAGCGGGTGCTCGGCAAGACCGGTGAGTGGTTCACTCAACTGAGCCGGTGATCCTATGGGCCAACAAGTGGTATCGGAGCCATACAAGCGCCGTCGCCAGACTAACCGCTGGCGATGACTGGCAGTTTGAAGATGGGCGATAGCAGTGGCACTGCTGTGGCTGCCCAGCCACTGACCAGAGGTCGTTGTTCGCATGGTGCGGGAGGTCAGTGGCACCAGTTGATCGACGCTGACTTGCACCAACTATGGAGAGTGGTCGGTGACCATGAAGGTCAAGCTCAGAGCCTGACGGCTCTAGAATGTTGTTAACAAAGGCACCAACAATGAAGAAGATGACATGTCAGCGCTGGAGGCTATCCTCACTGTTGTACCAGCGGAGTACAGGGAGCCGTTGGGGGCGAAGAGCTCAGCTAAGGAGGCATGGGAGGCTATTGCGGCGATTTGCGTCGGTTTCCGACCGCGCAAAGAAGGCAACGACCCAGCTTCTGAAGCAGGAGTATGCCAACCTCAAGTTTAAGGATGGTGAAATGGTGGAGGACTTCTCCCTCCGCCTGCAGACGCTCATTAGCAAGCTGAAGAGCCATGGCATCACCATCGACGAAGAGGAGGCGGTCTCCAAGTACCTCCACTCCGTGTTGGCAAAGTACATCCAGATCGCTCTCTCCATAGAGACGATGCTAGACTTGTCCACCCTCACCATTGAGGATGTGATAGGTTGTCTGTGGGCGGTGGATGAGCACCTGGAGTAGGCGACAGCAACAAAGGACAACGAGAAACTCCTGACAAAAGAGGAGTGGGCTGCTCGGAGGAACTCTAGGAAGGCAGCCTCCTCTAGTCGCGGTGGCGATGGCAAGCGCCACAGTAAGGCTTCTTTAGAGAAGAAGCAGGTCGACCCCAACGCCTGCTGGCGTTGCGGGAAGATGGGCCATTGGGCATGGGAGTGCCCAAATCGCAAGCAGGAGAAGAAGGCTCAGGCTCACCTGGCGCAAGCCGATGATGAGGATGAGGCCACTATCCTAATGGCAATGTTCTATGCACTGCACGACGTCGAGGCCGAGGAGGGGGAAGAGGCAACAACGATGGAAGGACATAGGAAGGCCCTAAAGACCGTCAACCTTGATGAACCACATGCCCAAGTTCACCTTGGACGTGTGGGCGCCGACCAGGAGCAGCGGTGGTATTTGGACTCTAGGTGCCAGTAACTACATGATAGGCTCCAAGGCATCCTTCTCTGAGCTCGACGGCGATGTTACTGGTACGGTGAAGTTTGGTGATGGCTCAAGGGTGGCTATCCAAGGGCGTGGCACCATTATCTTCAGATGCCAGAACTGGGGAGCACCGCGCGCTAACAGATGTATATTACATCCCATAGCTGTGTTCCAGCATCATCAGCATTGGTTAGCTAGGATGAGCATGGTAGTGAGGTACTGATGAAGGACGAAGTCCTTAGGATCAGGGACCAGGAGCAGCAACTTCTCACCAAGGTGAAGCGGTTCCTTGAACCGGTTGTACCTGTTTGACCTGAAGGTAGAACACCTGGTGTGCCTAGCGGCAAGGCACTCCGAGGAACCGTGGATGTGGCATGCCCAGTTTGGACATCTCAGCTTTGACGCGCTTGGTCAGTTGGAGAAGATGGTCCGAGGTCTACCCCACATCAAGCACGAAGGTGAGCTGTGTGATAGCTGCCTGGCCGGGAAGCAGAGGAGGCTACCTTTCCCAAAGGCGGCCAAGTATCGCGTGAAGGACGCTCTCGAGCTCGTTCACGGTGACCTCTGTGGGTCGATCACGCATGCTACAAATGGTGGTCGGTGGTACTTCCTCCTGCTCATGGACGCTTGCAGTCGCTACATGTGGCTACAACTCCTGACAAGCAAGGACAAAGCGGCGGTGGTGATCAAGAAGTTTAAGACACGCATGGAGGCCGAGAGAGGCAAGAAGCTCCTGCGTGCTGAGGACTAATCACAGCGGCAAATTCACATTGGTGGAGTTCACTATGTACTGCATGGATCAGGGTGTGGGGCAACACCACACCACGCTATACTCGCCATAATAGAATGGCGTGGTGGAGAGGCAGAACCAGACGGTGGTCGGCATGGACCGATCCATGATGAAGGTCAAAGGCATGCCGCAAGGTTCTAGGGAGAGGCAGTGACCATGGTGGTGTTCATCCTCAACCGCTCTTCGACCAAAGCCCTAACGACTAAGACATTGTTCAAAGCTTGGTATGGGCGCAAGCCGAGCGTGTCCTTCCTCTGGACATTCGGCTGCATCGGCCATGTCAGGAAGACGAAGCCAAACCTCACCAAGCTGGAGGACAGGAGCACACCGATGGTGTTCCTAGGCTATGCGGAGGGTACCAAGGTGTACTGGCTCTACGACCCACAGTAGAGACAAGGTGTTTGTCTCGCGCGATGTCGTGTTCAATGAGGAGGCAGCTTGGGACTAGAGTAGTCCAAGCATGGGGGAAGCTGGTAGCTTCACCAACACCTTCGTCGTCGAGCACCTGGTCATCCATGGTGGTGGAGACACTAGGGAAGAGGTGCCGAGCACTTTGGGAGGAGTACCGAGCACTTTGACGGTAGAGCCAAGCACTCCTGGGGTAGTGCCGAGCACTTTGGGAGGGATGCCGAGCACTCTGAGAGGACTGCCGAGCACTTCTGAAGGGATGCCAAGCATGCCAGGAGTGGTGCCAGGAGGTTCTGTAGTGGTGGCGACCACTCTAGGATGGGTGCCGAGCACTCCCGTGGTGGAGCCAAGACTTCTTACATTGGTGTCGACCACTCCAAGACTAAGATAGGGCACTCCTATAGTGGGGCCGAACACTACAGGAGTTATGATGAGATGTCTAGAAGTAGTGCCGAGCACTCAAGGTGCTATGCCAAGCACTCCGGTTGAACAGGGAACTCCATCGACGCCAATCGAGTTCGCCTCACCTCCCGGTGACATCACCGAGTTCGTGGATGCCTTCCACGAAGGTGAGGAGGTGCGGTTCCGTAGGCTGGACAACATCATCGGTGGCAAAGGTCCCTCAAATTTGGTGGGTAGGCTACTCAATGACGCAGAGCTGCTACTCGTTAGTGCTGAGGAACCACCCACATTTGCGCTAGCCTAGCGCGATGGAAACTAGCAACGAGTGATGCTGGAGGAGATGAAGGCGATCGAGGAAAATGAGACTTGGCAGCTCGTCGATCCACCTCTAGGATGCCGTTCGATTAGCCTAAAGTGGGTGTATAAGGTCAAGATGGGACGAGCTCGGTGCCATTGTCAAGCATAAGGCGTGCCTCGTTGCCTGAGGCTTTGTTCAGTGCGAGGGCATAGACTTCGAGGAGGTCTTTGCACTAGTAGCGTGCATGGAGTCAGTCCATTTGCTACATGCTTTGGCAGTAGCAAAGGACTGGCACGTCCATCACTTGGACATTAAATCAGCCTTCCTCAACAACAAGCTAGCAGAAATGGTCTTCGTCAGGCAACCTCTAGGTTTCACCATCAAGGGAGAGGAGCATAGGTTGCTCTGACTGTGCAAGGTGCTCTATGGACTACGGCAGGCCCCTCGAGCATGGAACGCCAAGCTTGACGCCATGCTGGGCGAGCTTGGGTTTCAGAGGTGCGCAACCAAGCACGTGCTCTACACGTGGCGACAGGGGAAGGAGGAGCTTGTCGTCGGCATGTATGTGGATGACTTAATCATCATCGACGTGCGCACGGAGGATATCAACAGCTTCAAGCGTGAGATGGTAGCTTGTTTTTGATTGAGCAATCTTGGCACACTCTCCTACTACCTCAGCATCGAGGTGAGATAGGGGAAGGAGGAACTCATGCTCGGTCAGAGCATGTATGCCTCCAAGTTGTTGGAGAGGAGAGGCATGGCTGAGTGTAAGCCATGTGTGACTCCAATGGAGGAGCGGCTGAAGCTGACGAAGGCCAGTACCGCGGTGAAGGTGGATGTGACACTCTACCGGAGCATTGTTAGTGGTCTACGCTACCTAGTCCACACAAGGCCAGACATTGCGTTCATCGTGGGCTATGTCAGTCACTTCATGGAGGATCATAGAGAGGATCACTGGGCTACGGTGAAGCGGCTACTACGCTATGTCAAGGGAACGGTGGATCAAGGGATCATTTTCCCCAAGACCGGTGGGAGTAGGCTGAAGCTCACTGTGTTCAGCGATGCAGACATGGCGGGGGACATCGATGGGCAACAGAGCACCTCTGGCGTGCTCGTCTTCCTCGGGTCGGCCCCAATTTCATGGTTGTCACTAAAATAGAAGGTGGTGGTGCTATCTTGGTGCGAGGCAGAGTATGTAGCGGCGGCCACAGTGGCGTGCCAAGTTGTGTGGCTGCGCCGGCTGCTGGGCGAGCTGACTGGCCTGGAAGCTCACCCACCAGAACTGATGGTGGACAACTAGCTCGCCATTGCCCTCACGAAGAATCCAGTTCTGCACAACCGGAGTAAACACATCGACATGAAGTTCCACTTCCTCAGGGACTGTGTCGATGGAGGGCAGATCGTCATCGAGTTTATCGAAACTGGTCGACAACTCATAGATGTCCTCACCAAGCTGCTCGGATGTCATTGACTCATGGAGCTGAAGGAGATGATCGGCATGGAGGGGGTACAAGGCATAGTAGTAGGATTAGGGAAGATTGTTAGATAATCTACTGCTACCTTGTGTGAACACAGCAAGGGGAAGGCGGCGCCAAAAAGGCCCCCTGCTATGATACTATAGCTGCTACAAGTGCAGGCGTCGAACTGCTCACCTGTAGCATTGTAGGCACATGCAGTGGCCCATGCAGAGTCAGCCCTATTTGTTATCTAGTCACTATTGCAGCAGGACAGCTGTATTGGGACTAGATGGATAGAGTTGTATAAATAGACTACCATGGCAACTTAGTAAAGAGAGTTCAGATTTGCCATCTCACAAACAGGGCTTCGACCAACGCTGGTGTCTTGTATTGTGTGTGCTTGCTCTGTTCTCCCTTCTTCTTCTAGCTCTAGCCATAGCGTGTGGGGATGGACAACGCCTGTTCATGGTCGGCACCGCTAGTGGGTGCTCAGCAACGCTAGCGGGTGCTCGACAAGACCGGTGAGTGGTTCACTCACCTGAGCCGGTGATCTTGTGGGCCAACATTAATAACATCCACAGTCACCTTGGCATTTAGATCAGGCAATGGTAGAACTAGCCCATTGCCATTATCTAGGTGCTCACTCTCCAAATTATCCAAATCATAGAAGTCTCTTGGTTTGGACTTATGAACATAAACCCACTCAGAACCAGCATGTTTAGGAACATAGAAACTTGCACTGCTTGTGATGCTAGTATGAAAGGCTCATCTAATACTTTTTCACCAGTATTGAATAAAAGTTTTCTAGACAGATACATACTAAAAACTATTTAACTATGCAAGTTTCTAGATAGATACATACTAGAACTAGCAATAGATGGAGAAGAAAAATCTAACTATAGATGCCGAATATCCCCAACCTAAGAGCAACTCCAAGAGATGCCCAACCATAACCCAAAACAAAATTTTAGAAACTGAGGTATAAATTCCGCCTCCAACAGCTCCCCTTTGTTTCTCCCAAAATTACCGCACCTCCAAATTTCTCCCCTGCACCCTGCATATCTGCAACACGCTGAAGTTCCCCCAATCCTCTCCCATGCTTGTTCGCTGGCCCTTTGCCTGCTCTATGTAGGTCTCTCATGAGTGCAGCGGTGGCACTCCTCGGTCAGCGATTGCTGCCGGCGATGATGCAGATAAAAAATACAAGGAAATATCACCAGCTGCCAATATTTAATTACAATGTGGCTTATTTTTAGCTCCTGTAAAGGACAATCATACTCCTGTAAAGGACACCTTGAATTAGTAGACCCACCAGAAAGAAGCCTACTCCAATTGAGTTAGGACCCTTCACACATGTTAATTGACTAATCGTCTAGTACTGAATTCCAGCAAATCCTACGCCAGTCAAGTTATGCATGTTAATTTGACTAACCATCTACTACTGAACCGAGGAGTTGGTGATAAAAAATACAAGGAAATATCACTAGCCGGTGATGAAGCTTATTTTTAGCTTTCAGCACATGAAAGAAAGAGGCAGGGGAGAGCATTTGGACATACCAATGGATCTGCAACAGAAGCATGAATCAGAGTCACGGAGAAGGCAGAACCACTCCTAGTCATGTGCTCCACCAACGAAGTCACAGAGATGGCAGAACTGCTCCTACTTGCGTGCTCCACTGTCGCGTGCTCCACCGTCACGTGCTCTAGGTGCGGGGCAGGCGGCACTAGGGGGTTGACAGGGCTCTAGGCGGTGCTCCTATGAGGACAGTTAGGCAGGGCGAGTGGGGTTCCTAGCGGCACTGTAGGGTGGGCGGTGCAATAGCATTGGGCGATCACAGAGCGGGGCAGCGTGCTGAGTCGCGGCGTGGGAAGGGTGGGATTTGGAGCGAGCAGGGTGGCGGGCGCAGAGCTTTGGGCGGGGCGGGGCGAGGCGCTGGATTTGAGTGTGGCCGCGCGCTGAGAGGGAGAGGGCGACCAACGTGATTTGGGATGGCACGACAGGCGGGAGTATGGCAGTGGCAGCTGGATTTGGGATTGGAGTGGGGTGAGAAGCATCTAGGGTTTGTCAATTGTCACTGTATTTGTGGGCCCACACTAAAATTTTCCGTGTGAACTCAAAGTAGGCAGGCGCGCGAGCTCAATGTAAGCCCGGTGGGCGAGCTGGGTGGGGGCACTTCTTTTTAGCGTCAGATAGATTGATGTTGTATATACTTTTAGGGATAGAGAGATTGATGCTATACATGATTATCCATAGCGTCAGATAGTAGCTCACTAAATGAGGATTCAGCGACAGATTGTCTGTGAGATATCTTTAGCGTTAGATCGTCCATCGATAAACAATTTTTTTAGCGTTAGATGTCTAACGGTGTTGCGGTATTGTAGTGTAGTGTCTCTAGCTTTTTGTTTCAAGACATGGCTAGCTTATTTTCTCTATGAGCCTTCATGTGCTCATCATTTTTTAATGCTTTTGGGACCTTAATGTGTCCCTCTTCTCTTTTTTCTATACCTTGGGACCTTCATGTGTCCCATTCTTTCTTTTTCTTTTTGCATAGCCTTTTTGTCTCTTTCTAAGAAATATGCTAGTGAGATCATATTCTAGAGCATGGAGTATTTATTTTGTTGGAGATGGAAAACATATTTTAGTGTATTCCTAGTGTAGGAATAGCTGATTGTTTGTGGCGTGTACGTGAGTTTTGATCTTGGGAGCATGAAACACCTCTCAACAGGGGTCACAAAACTTGACCAAACTCAACACAAAGTAAGAGGCATATGTGGAAGGTTTTTGTCATGTAATATCATATATGGCCTTGGTAGGTATTTGAATGTCATTCAAGGAACATGCTATTTTGAATTTTGATTTGTAAAATAATCCCCAAGTACTTTGCAAGAAATGAGCAAGTCTCATGTCATCCTACTATATCTCATTTGTCAATTACTTAGATAAAAATGGGTTTCCTATTAATAAGTGTTCACAAGTTTTAAGGAATATTAGCAAGGAATAAAAAGTATGCAAACCTTTTTTAATCATAGGAAGACATGGAGATGGAGCATTTTTTAGTTTATTAAAAATATTATTTAGTTAAAAATTCTTTTTTATTAAATATGGAATGAGAGAGTGAGAGTTGCACAAACCAAATTTGAATCTAGCCATCTTTTATGCAACTAAGTCAGAGGTGAGTGTGGTTCCTCACCGACACTTGTTTTCTTTTTGGTCTTTATTTGACACAAAAGAAAAAGAAAACAAGTGCAACAAAATATTTCTAATAATAAAACTTTATTCAATGATAAAATGATAGGCGCATTACAAGATTGGAATTTAAATATGATAAGAATGAAAAACTTGAAAGGTAACGATGTGCCGAATTATTTTGGTGGGAGTGGCCTAGAAAGGTTGGTTTAGAGCGTGCTCAACTCCCGCTGCCTTTGCCACCCTAGCAACCTTTTCTCCAAAGCTGTGGTGACACTCATTGATCTCATCACCGAGGTCTTTGATTTTCACTAGACTTTTGGCGAGATGATCATTAGCCATCCTAATGCTTGTGCACAGGCTTTTGGTGCTAGTACTAAGTGAGGCAAGCGTAGGTACTTTTAATGGCCGCTCACTGTCACTATCGCTAAAGAATCTAGCGGGCTGCCCTCTAATAGGAGGCTTCACCATCCTTTTGAACCTTAGAGGTGCACCCGAGGATTCCATCGTCTCTTTTCCTGATGGGGTAGGCTTGTGTACCAGTTCTTTAGCGAGCCTACACATGAGCACCTTGCCATACCCTCCATCTGGTTTGCGCATGCCTACCATGATGTAGTAGAGACAAGGCCTAGCAGATGGTAAGGATGAGCTAGCGCAAGAGACCGAGTTGCCCAAAGTCGTTACAAGAGCATGTTTGCTAGGTCCGCTAACTTTAGATGCCTTCCGCTTGAGGCCGATGGCGCCGATGGTTGGTTTTGTTGGTGTAGCTTTCTTCTCCTTGATGCTGCCAAGGGGTGCCTTGGAACATGCTGTGGACTTCAAGCCAGTGCCACCACTCACAGCATAGCTTGGTGGTTGCATGATGGCAAGCGGCATCTCGGTGATTGACCTCGCTTCTTTCCTCACATAGGAGCTCTCGAGCACTAAATCAATGGAAGTCAGCACTCCCTCAAGATCATAAATGGAGCTAGAGGCCGTGTATAAGGCGAGAGCATGGCTAGCCATCTTGAGCTTAGAGCTTGAGTGTTTTGTGGAGGGAGAGAAGAATGCTGGAAGCTTGGTGTGAAGAGAGGGAGAGGCTTGAGGTGGTTTATATAGGAGCTCGGGACTCTACCATGAAGGAAACAAACCAAGCACCGCCATAGCTACGATTCACAAAGGATCAGTGAGATGTGGACGAAGATTGGGGGTCAAAGGAGGCATGGGTGGTGTGGCCGCACCATGGGTGCGCCCGCACCCCCAAGTCCTCCCCCTAGCCTGATTTTTAGTCCAAATGCTCATGCATGCATGGGGATTCTAAGGATGTGTTTACACCAAAATTTGGGAGAAGAACACGGGAACTCGAAGACTTCCAAGATTGTGTAAATCAAGGAATCGATTACATAAGGATCGATATCAGCTGATTCAGACATGACACTAGAATCGGCTCTCTTTGAATGATGTCAGCAGATAACGATGATGAGCTACGGTTGGCATTGGGAAACTACATATCGGACTCTACAAAAAAAGAAAGATTAGTGTCCAAGTTATCTTAAGTTAGGAATGTTTTCTTATATACCAAAGATTGTAATGAGTCATACTAGAGTAGGATTTATGCTTAGGCTCCGGGTACAAATATTGGACCATGGCTATTGTAAGATACACAATCAATCAAATACAAGTTACTTACTTTTTTGGCTCCGGCCACCCCTTAGGAGTAGGAGTAGAGTAGATCTCAGCGAGTTCTTCAGCAAGCAAGGCTGTATCAGTTCGACCGACCTTCAGTTTGTCTGTAAGTACCATCATGGTTTATACTTTGGTTTGTATGGCTGCATCGATCCAGTCGACCTCCACTGCGAACCTTAGTATAAGCTAGTTACTGACTCTTATCTAGTTCAAGTACGGCTACATCGATCTGGTCGACCTCCACTGCTCAAACTAGATTAAGGTCAAGTTATCGGCTCTACCTGAGAGTGACAATCTTTGGTAGATTCATTAAGTTACCAATCTTGCTAATGTTCTTATCGTCATTAGTTTGCAGCAACATCAACCTGCTCGGTCAAGACCGATTTAGATTGGCCTCATATCCTTTGGGCCCGTCGTTTGCTTTGTCACAACACAATACTTCTTACAATGAACGATGGGTTATGTCTTATCAGCTATTCTATTTCAATCTTGGTCGCACATAGTACTGCGGTTAAGGCACGTATGATCTTGGAGAGGTTTGCTGGTTAGTCAAATCTAGTCTACGGTTCACAATTATGGCTGTAACGATCCGGTCGATCCCTACTGATAGCACTGTAGATTGGAGGATGCTAGTTAGTAGATCTATTCTTCATTAGGTGTGACCTTAACTATTTGCTATGCCTACATCGGCTAAATAGCCGATCACCTATGCGTTAACGCCTACAACATGTTTACATGATTCTATTGAACGTGAATAGATCTATTTACTTTAACGGTTTGATTTGTTGTCTTTATCACGGCTGCATCGATTCGAGCGAACCCCACTGTTAGAGATACCAAGTTAGGTCTAATGAGTCTATAGGTTTGTTCATGTGAAATAGTCGATTGTGCACACACTGTAGTCCCTTTTCACCTGAATCAACTATTTCAGCTAATTCATTCGAGCCTTCACAAATAGTATGTCTTCCGGAAAGCCTATTGAAGTATGGATGGTTTTATGGATTCTTTGGTTTTAGTTTAGTTACTATCATCATAGCTGCCCTCAATCAGGTCGAACCTCACTGTTGGTGGTAACAAATTAGATTTAGAGCGTTTGTAGGTCCATTTGTATCAGATAGTCAATTTGTTCGCATGCTATATCCTTTTATCGTTAGATTCATCAGCTTACTGCTTTATACTGATTACATCTGTCTAGCTGATGATCTTATTTACACCTATGAGTACTATACCTATCAATATGAAATTAATCGCTACCCATGAGCTTTATAGTCCGTAACAGCCGATTTCTGTGCGTATCGGCTATTCAGTCGCTTTTCACGTCTAGCTGCTCCCAAAGTGGCACACTTGGAACTATCTGGGCATAGACCAGCATGTTCCACCTTAAATTACTGATAAACTTTCTCTCCTTGTCAATTGTAGGGTCAAATTGACTAGCATGTCTCAGGAGGAATACACAGGATCGATTATCCCTACGTTGAAGCTAGGCGGATCTCTAGCTCCATCGAGCATACCCTTCTGGCTTGCTATGTGTTGACACATTTTCATGCCGACACGTGTTCTAGCACGCTCGGTGGGACCCCACAATCATCATGGTGGCTTACAACAACAACGACATCCTTATGGTACCTTATGAAGACCTACCTGATGGAGATAAAGATGTCATCAGCAAAGCTATAGAAAAATTTCAGAACAAGTGTTTGTTGTCCTACACCAAGACACGTGACAATACAATTGGGCAGACAGATGCAGATGAAGCTAAAGACAAGCATTTCTTCGTGGAAGCTGTAAACAAATCTATTCATGATGCCATATCGAACCATAATGAAGTTTTCTTGAATACGTTCCACAACACCATGAAAGAGGTGTTTCATGGGTTTCCAGTTGATCAGGTTGGGCCAGCTTCTTACAACATTCCACATCTATCGACTCATGAGACTAATCAAGCCGGTACTAGCCATCAAGAAGCGGAACCAGCTGGTAATGATGATGTCCAGGTAGTTTAGAGTTCATCTGAGCAAGTTCAAGGTGCTACTACTGAATCACATACAGTATAATCCTAGATCATTAGAATAGTATGTGCAACAGCCGATAGGGCAAGCTCAGAATCAAATGGTCAATTTTGGCACATCAGGACAGATACCACCGCCGGCTCAAAAAATAGTGCCATCAGTTCAAAGGATTCATAGAGATATAGATCCTAACATTTACAACCAGAGACTTCAAGCAGCAAACCAGTAAAGGACCTAGCAGATGGAGATTCCACAAGGGTATCATTATGGCATAGATTACAACACCCTTCACATGATTCCAAATCTGGGGTATCAAGGTACTCAAAATTTTAATCCACAAATGGGTCAGCAATTGCAGAGAGATTCGAATTCAAATGTTGATGAGTTGTTGCTTAGAGTGGCCGAGTTAATAAAGAATCAGTTCGGTTTGAACCCAAAAGGGCAGACCTTTTTCGTACAAATGCCCATATCCATAATGGTATGATTTGGTTGCTCTCCCAGCGAATTATAGGCTCCCAGAGTTTGCTAAGTTCACTAGCCAAGATAACACAAGCACAATAGAACATGTCAGTTGGTATCATACACAGTTGGGCGAAGCATCCATTGAAGAGTCCCATTGAGTTTGCTTCTTCTCCTTGTCTCTGTCAGGGCCAGTCTTCACTTGGTTTTCATCACTGCTAGTTAGCTCCATTACCAATTGGGCTAACCTAGAGAAGAAGTTTCATACATATTTTTATACTAGGACTGGAGAAAAGAACATTACCGATTTGACAACTATAAGGTAGAGAACTAATGAATCAGGAACCAAGTTTCTCCAGAGATTTCGAGAAACCAGAAATCTATGCTTATCACTGAACTTGACTGATGATCAACTAGCTATTTTGGCCAGTCAAGGAATGTTGCCAACATGGAGAGAAAAGTTGCTCGGACAAGAATTTGATAACTTGGGTCAATTGGCTCAACGAGTGGCAGCGCTCAATAGCCAATTCTAGAATATGCGCAGAGATACCCGATTCCAGAAAAGTACCACAATGGCCAAAGCCTATAATGTGTATTTAGTCAATGACTGCTATGAGGACGATGAAGAAGAAGAGATTGCTATGGTCGAATGGAATTGGGGTGAGAAGACAATAATGGTGCCAAATTCTTAGGGAAGAGGAATCGAAGAGAGCTATGACTTCGATGTCACAAAATCGGACAAGCTCTTTGATTTCTTACTCGAGAAAGGACAAATCAAGTTACCCGACAATCATGTTATGTTGCCTCCCGATCAGTTGAAGAATAAGAAGTTCTGCAAATTTCACAACGCCACTTCTCATTCTACTAATGAGTGCAGAGTTTTCCGGCAGCATATATAGAGGGCTATTCAGCAAGGAAGGCTTAAATTTGATACGCCTCGAAAGATGAAAATCGATGATAATCCTTTCCCAGGAGATTAGAACATGGTTGATGCTAGGCTGCTCAAAGGGAAAACTAAAGTCCTAACATCAGTTAGATCTAATGAAACTAGAACAGTCGATCCCAAGATGCAAATATCAACTGATGAATACAGAGAAATTAGAAAGTGTTGTAACCAACAAAAGAGCCAATATGAGCAAGGAGAAACATCAAAGGGTGGGATGACAAAGCCACGTGTTACATCTTGAATTTTGTTGAATAAATGGCAGCGGCAGAAGGAAAAGGATTATCAGCATCGGTTAGAATAGCAAGAATACTAGCGTCAATAGGAGAAAGAGAGGTACGAGAGAAAACAAGTCAAATCACATTGGAATTGTCCTTTCTTCAGACATTGTTGGAATAAAGGTTTGAAATTGCCTACCAGAAATAACTGTCTGGAATGCAGCGAACAATATTGGGAGTTTAGGCAATCTCAAGCCAATCACCGATCTGTCCATGCTCAAGATGCGTATCATCATAATAACATGGATCAACGCTTAAAAATAAAAGTGTTCATGATCGGCTTGGAAAATGAGTTATTGATCAAAACTGGGTTGATTATGAAGAAGAAAGTAATGAGGAAGAATATGTTTCACAGAAAGCCCAATGGTGTCCAAGAGGTCTGACAAGAAGCTAGAAAAGAAGAGTGCAATGGCTAAGGAACAGAGAACTAGAATAGGCTCAAGCATCTGGTACCTCAAGTGTTGCGTGCTAAGCAAACAACCGATAGAAGGCAACCATCGGCTAACATTCAAATGTTTTTTCTGTTGCCATCAGAATTCAGAGCTCCAGCGGGTCAAGAAGTTTATTCAGATTTTGATGAATCAGAGTATGAAGAAATAGTTGCCAAGCTGATAGTTATACAGTAGGCTATATTCGATAAGCCAGTCAAGCATCGACACTTAAAGGCTTTATATGTAAGAGGTTTTGTTGATGAGAAGCCGATGAATAAAATGTTAGTGGATGGAGGTGCTTCTGTCAATCTTGGCAAGGGGCCAGGAGATTTAATTGAAACTAATATGATGCTTAAGGATTTTGGGGGTAATGCATCTAAGACCCGAGGGGCAATGAACATCGAATTGACGATCGGAAGTAAGACTTTGCTCACCACATTCTTTGTTATTGATGGAAAAGGGTCATACAGTTTACTCCTTGGTCGTGATTGGATTCATGCAAACTGTTGTGTGCCGTCAATCATGCATCAGTGTTTGATCCAATGGCATGGAGATGATGTTGAGCTAGTTCACGCTGGTGAATCTATGATAGCCGATCTAGTATACTAGGATCTAGAAGACTTCGAATGTTTTTCTAGCAAGTTGTGGGAAGGAGGCTTCATTAAAATCAGTAATGGAAGCCAACAGCTGATCCAAGCAAACATCTCTAAGAGTTTGTTTTAATGGATAATCATGGCTTCATTTCAGTTGTTGGATTAAAGGAAAGAAACATTGGTCCTGAAGATAGGCTCAGACTGACGTATGAGAATGCTAAGTCAAATCCTAAGTATGAGTCAGAGTTAGTAGATTCATCGAAGAAATTTAAGGATTGTTTTGCTTGGCCTGGATCAGTCAATTATTTAAATTTTGAAGAGTTCTAGGTAACCTATCAAGAAACGATCAGTGGAAAGTGATTGAAGGAGTATTATCTTAACATTCGGATCGACGCTTGACAACTGATTCATTCAGTCATCAGCTCTAATAGCCGATACTAGAAGGGTATCGCCTCTAGTTCAGAAAACAAACCCGAAGATGTAAAAGCCGATACGATATGTATCGCCTATAGAGCAAAAGCAAAAAATGAAGAAAATTGTGACACATACAAGGACATTGCACTAAGACACGGTCATGGAAGAGTAGAAGATTTCATTCATCAGTTTGCCCTAAATACAAACTAATTGAAGACCTTGTTCACCACATCCTGAGCAGATGTGATGTCCACAATGGCCTTAGCCGCGACGACAAATTCTTTAATCAGATCTTCATGCTCCTCAGGGCCGTCACCCATTGGGAAGCCAGTCTCCATGGCATGGAGCTCATACCCGGTCTGGATTTGTGACGCAGCCAGTGCCACCAATGCACCATGACGAACACCGTGGAGAGCGATCTCCTAGACATGGGCCAGGACATCATGGAGGCGGGCCTTTATGAGGGGGCCTCGAGCATTGACGGCATCCATGGCCGCATTCACCGCTAATTGAAGGAACTCCAACTGCATTGTCAGGGCTGGCGATCGCAGAAACAGAAGAGCTATCAATATAAAGACAATGGAAATTAGAATAAAGGTGTTCCTAGAGTTTGTCATACCTGCCACCATAGCGTTGGACTCGGCCAGCCGCACCCGAATGGCACTGGCCTCTTCTTTAGCGGCATGAAGGGCAGCTTGAGAGACCCTGAGACGGATCTCAAGCTGGCTGTTTTCCCGAGTCACCTCAGAATAATGGTCTTGGGCCGCACTCCACTTTTGGAGGAAACGCCGGTGAAAGCTCTAGTTTGGTTTTAGTGAATTGATGAAACCCTAAGTGCTAACCTAGTTTATCAAGTGATCATGAGATAGGTAGCACACTCCAAGTGGTGAAGCAAATGAAGATCATAGCATGACAATGATGATGCCATGGTGATAATCAAGTGCTTGAACCTAGAAAGAAGAAAGAGAAACACAAAAAACTCAAGGCAATGGTATAAACCATAAGAGCTATTTTGTTTTGGTCATCAAGACACTTAGAGAGTGTGATCACATTTAGGTTTGATAGCCATACTATTAAGAGGGGTGAAACTCGTATCGGTATGCGGTTATCAAAGTACCACTAGATGCTCTAACTCATTGCACATGCATTTAGGATCTAGTGGAATGCTAACACCCTTGAAATTGTTTGTGAAAATATGCTAACACATGTGCACAAGGTGATACACTTGGTGGTTGGCACATTTGAGCAAGGGTGAAGAAGTTAGAGGTGAAGAGGAGCTAGTCTCGCTGGTCACAAGGTGACCAGATGCTGGTTCCTGTGGAACCAGCACGTCCGGTCAGTTGTACCAGTAGAGATGCTAGCATCGGTCAAACGACTAGACGCTGGGTCTTGAACGACCGGACGCTGGCTAGGTGTGTCCGGTCCTATTGTCGGGCAGCACATAGAGGCTAGGGTCTTTGACCGGATGCTGGCAGAGTCCGATCGTGCATGACCAGACGCGTCTTGTGGGCAAAAGGCGTTTCCAGAACCTTACTAGAAACGACCGGACACTGGTGGCTCAGTGTCCGGTCAGTATTGTGAGCAGTGTCCGGTCAAATCAAGTGACCGTTGTGATCGAGACACGTGGCTGTCATTGGGCAACCGAACGCTGAGGTCCAGCGTCCGGTCAACATGACCGGAGCGTCCGGTCAACATGACCGGAGCATCCGGTCAGCCCGCGTTGTGCCCAGTGAAGAGGTACAACGGCTCTATTTCATGGGGGCTTCTATTTAAGCCCCATGGCCGATTGAAGCTCATACTTTTGGCCATTTACATTGACATAGCAACCTTGTGAGCTTAGCCAAAGCCCTCCCACTCATCTCCATCATTGATTCATCATCTTTGTGAGATTGGGAGAGAATCCAAGTGCATTGCTTGAGTGATTGCATTTAGAGGCACTTGGTGTTTGTGTTTCGCTGCGGATTTCGCTTGTTACTCTTGGTGGTTGCCACCACCTAGATGGCTTGGAGCAGCGAGGATCATTGAGCAGAGAGTGGTGATTGTCTCTGGCTCCGATAGTGGTGATTGTGAGGGGTTCTTGACCTTTCCCTAGTAGAGAGCCAAAAGGTACTCTAGTGGACTGCTTGTGGCTTGTGTGATCCTCATCTTGTGTTGGTTGTGCGGCACCCTATTGAGGGTTTGGCGTGTGAAGCCAATTAGCGCATGAACCTCCAAGTGAGTGAATCGCCACAACGAGGACTAGCTTGCCGGCAAGCAAGTGAACCTCGATAAAAATCATTGTGTTCATCATTGATTCCGAGGTGATTGGTCTTCATTGTTATTCATCCTTGTGATTGATTGGTTCCTTTATCTACACGGCAGTATAACCTCGTTGATCACTCTCCTTACATTACCGCAAACTAGTTGTCAAGCTCTTTAGTGTAACTAGTTGTGAGAGCTTGCTTGCTTGCTTGGTTGGTGTGGCTTTTTAGTTAGCCTTTGAGAGCACACTAACATAGGGTAGTGTCATAGCTATTGTGTGAATAGATACTATCTAAACTAGAATTGTGGTAGGTGGCTTGCATTTTGAGTAGGCTAGCGCAACACTTGCTTCACCTCATAATTGTCTAACCATTTTGTTAAGTATTGTTGTAGAAATTTTTATTAAGCTATTCACCCCCCCCCCCTCTAGCCATTAGGACCTTTCAAGTGGTATCAAAGCCGAGGTCACCGTGATTTGAGGCTTAACAACCTTCGGTGTAAAAATGGCTCAAATCAACAACACCAAGAAGCCACCCCAATTTGATGGCACAAATTATCCTTATTGGAAGTCAAAGATGACCACACAAATCAAGTCAATCAATAGAAAAGTGTGGAAGGTGGTAGAAACCAAAATTGAGATTGGTGATCCGGAGACTCCCACCGCGGCCGAAGAAGTGCTTCTCCAAAACAATGACATTACTCTAAGTGCTATTCATGATGCAATTGATGAGAGAACATTTGAGCAAATCAAGAATATTGAGATGGCACATGAAGCTTGGAAGAAGTTGGAAGAATCATTTGAGGGCACTCAAGCCGTAAAGGGTGCTAAGGCATATATCCTCAAAGAGAAGTTTGCAAGCTTCAAGATGAAGGAGGATGAGAGTGTGCCGGAGATGTTTCATAGGCTTCAAGTGCTTATCAATAATCTCAAAGCACTTGGAGAACAGGTGAAAGACAAGGACTTCTCCCACAAGTTCTTGAGATGCTTACCCTCAAGATTTGGCACATTGGTCACTATTCTAGTGAGAAGCGATTTGGACACCATGACACCAAACCAAGTATTGGGGGATATAATGACCAATGACACATATAGAGATGATGATGAGAAGAAGGATGAGAAGAACAAGAGCGTGGCATTCAAGGCCACATCATCCAACGGCAAAGCTAAGCAAGAAACATCAAGTGAAGATGATGATTCATGGGATGATGATGATGAGAAGATGGCTCTCTTTGTCAAGAGATTTGGCAAGTTCATGGTGAAGAAGGGCTACCATGCTAGAAGGAAGAAGTCTTCATCCAAGAACAAAGAAGAGTCAAGAAGGTGCTTCAAGTGTGGAAGCAAAGATCATCTTGTTGCTCAATGCCCATACAATAGCGACAATGATGATGGCAACAAGAAGAACAAGAAGAAGGACAAGAAGGAAAAGAAAGAGAAGAAGGACAAGATGGCATTCAAGAAGAAGAAGGGTGGTTCATATTTAGTCACTTGGGATAGTGATGCTTCCTCAAGTGATGATGATGATGATAGTGATGATAACAAGGCCACCAAGAAGAAGGTTCTTGCAAGCATTGCTATCAATTAGAAGCCTTCTCTCTTCGAATCTTCATCATGCTTCATGGCTAAGGCCACTAAGGTACAATCTTGTGATGATGAAAGTCATGAAGAACATGATGATGAAAATGAACATGAAAATGAAAATGATAGTGATAGTGATAATGATGAACCTACTAAAGATGAATTATTTGACATGCTAGAGGATGCTAGAGAACACTTTGACATCAAGAGAAGGGAATGCAAAAGCTTGCATAAGGAACTAAAAGACCTTAAGCAAGCCTTTGATGAGCTCAATGCATCTCATGAGAGGCTAGAGGAAGCCAATGAGAAGCTTGGCAAAGCTCACAAAAAGCTTGAAAAGGCTCATTCCTCTTTGCTTGATGAGCAAAATAAAAAGAAGCATGTTGAAACTTGCAATGTAGGTTTAACTTGTGATATAATTGATTAATCACTATCTATGCCTATCATTGTTGCTCCCACTAACCCTTCTTGTAGCACTTCCATTTCTACCTCATCTAGTAGTGATGGTCTCACTTGTGACACCTCACTAATGGTTGAGAATGAGAACCTCAAGAAGGAGGTCAACAAGCTCACTCACACCTTAGCTAAAGCTTATGGTGGTGAGGACCGCTTGCTTATGTGATTGGGTAGCCAAAGAGCTTCTCTCTACAAAGAGGGATTGGGCTACACCCCCAAGAAAGGCAAGGCGGCCTTTGCTCCTCACAAGACTATTTTTGTGAAGAACAATGATCGGTTTTGCACTAGTTGCAAGCAAGTTGGTCATGTAGAGCAAAAATGCATGAACAAGAAATCACAAGCTAATGTATCCTTCATAAAGCTTGATTCATGCTATATGCTTACTAAGGGTACAAATGGTGTGAAGGCTAAGTTCATTGGTAAACCATGGATGGGCTCAAAGAAGAAAGCCATTTGGGTACCAAAGAGCTTAGTGACTAACCTTCAAGGACCCAAGCAAGTTTGGGTACCTAAAAAGAATTTATCTTCTTTTGTAGGTCAATTACAAAGTCGGAGGAAGGCATTGGGTTCTTGATAGTGGGTGCACTCAACACATGACCGGTGATGCAAGAATGTTCAACTCAATCAACACCAATGGCAATGATGGTTATGATAGTATCACATTTGGTGATAATGGCAAAGGCAAGGTCAAAGGGCTTGGTAAGATTGCAATATCCAATGACATGAGCATATCCAATGTGTTGCTAGTTGAGTGCTTGAATTTCAATTTGCTATCTGTGGCTCAATTATGTGATCTTGGATTCAAATGCATATTTGGGGTAGATGATGTAGAGATCATAAGTATAGATGGCTCTAACTTGATCTTCAAAGGCTTTAGATATGAGAATCTATACTTGGTTGATTTCAATGCTAGTGAAGCTAGATTATCTACATGCTTGTTCACTAAGTCTAGCATGGGTTGGTTATGACATAGAAGGCTTGGTCATGTTGGAATGAAACAATTGAATAGATTGGTTAAGCATGACTTAGTTAAAGGCTTGAAAGATGTTGTGTTTGAAAAGGATAAGCTTTGTAGCTCTTGTCAAGCCAGCAAACAAGTTGGAAACACCCATCCTAAGAAAAGCATGATGAGCACTAGTAAAGCATTTGAGTTATTGCACATGGATTTGTTTGGGCCAACACAATACACTAGTATCAGTGGAAACAAATATGGCTTTGTGATAGTGGATGATTATACTAGATACACTTGGGTATTCTTTCTAGTGGATAAAAGTGATGTGTTTGCAACATTCAAATCATTTGTTAAAGGCATTCACAATGAGTTTGAAACAACCATCAAGAGAGTTAGAAGTGACAATGGTAGTGAGTTCAAGAACACTAGAATTGATGAGTTATGTGATGAATTTGGAATTAGACATCAATTCTCGGCCAAGTACACACCTCAATCAAATGGCCTTGTTGAGAGGAAGAATAGAACACTCATTGATATGGCAAGGTCTATGCTTAGTGAGTACAATGTGAGTCAATCCTTTTGGGCCGAAGCTATCAACACGGCTTGCTATTGTAGCAACCGCCTCTATTGTCACCGATTGAAAGAGAAGACACCATATGAGCTCTTGAATGGTAGAAAGCCCAACATCGCATATTTTCAGGTCTTTGGTTGCAAATGCTATATCTTGAAGAAAGGCACAAGATTGGGCAAGTTTGACAAGAAATGTGATGAAGGATTCCTACTTGGCTATTCCAATAGAAGCAAAGCATATAGAGTTTGGAATTTGGATAGTGGTACTCTTGAGGAAGTTCATGATGTTGAATTTGATGAAACCAAGGGTTCACAAGTAGAGAATGAGAACTTAGAAGATGTTAGAGGCATTCAACTTTCAAAGGCCATGAAGAACATGGATATTGGTGAATTGAGGCCTAGGCAAGTGAATGATGATGAAAGATAGATGAAGCATTGAAGGATGTTGATTGGGTAAATGCTATGCATGAAGAATTGAATAACTTCATAAGAAATCAAGTATGGGAGTTGGTAGAAAGACCAAAGGGACACAATGTGATTGGAACCAAATGGGTCTTTAGAAACAAGCAAGATCAAGATGGGATAGTATTAAGGAACAAAGCAAGATTGGTAGCACAAGGCTATATGCAAGTTGAAGGTCTTGACTTTGGAGAAACATATGCCCTGGTTGCTAGATTGGAAGCAATTAGAATCTTGCTAGCCTATGCTTGTGCCCACAACATCAAGCTCTATCAAATGGATGTTAAGAGTGCATTTCTAAATGGCTACATCAATGAAGAAGTATATGTTGAGCAACCTCCCAGTTTTGAAGATGACAAGAAGCCCAACCATGTATACAAGTTGAAGAAGGCTTTGTATGGATTGAAACAAGCACCTAGAGCATGGTATGAGAGATTGAGGGATTTTCTACTCTCTAAAGGGTTCACAATGGGTTTGGAAAAGATCTATTTGTATTGCAAATCTATGTTGATGATATCATATTTGGATCAACCAATCAAGACTTTTGTGATGAGTTTGGAAAGATGATGGCTAATGAGTTTGAGATGTCCATGATTGGAGAGTTGAGTTACTTCCTTGGTCTTCAAATCAAGCAATTGAAGAATGGTACTTTTGTGAGTCAAGGCAAGTACATCAAGGACATGATCAAGAAGTTTGGCTTGAGTGATAGCAAAGTCATTAGCACACCAATGGTAACCAATGGCAACTTGGATAGTGATGCAAGTGGAAACATGGTGGATCAAAAGTTGTATCGGTCTATGATTGGAAGCCTACTCTATGTGACCGCATCAAGGCCGGATGTCATGTTTAGTGTGTGCATGTGTGCAAGATTTCAAGCCTCACCAAGAGAAAGTCATTTGAAGGCTACAAAGAGAATTTTGAGGTACTTGAAGCATACACCAAATGTTGGTTTGTGGTATCCCAAAGGAGCAAAGTTTGAGCTAGTTGGTTACTCTGACTCGGATTATGCGGGATGCAAGGTCGAAAGAAAGAGCACATCAGGCACATGTCAATTATTGGGAAGATCACTTGTCTCATGGTCATCAAAGAAGCAAAATAGTGTTGCATTATCAACCGCCGAAGTCGAATACATATCCACCGGTAGTTGTTGTGCACAAGTACTTTAGATGAAGGCCACTTTGAGTGACTTTGGAATCAAGTTCAAGAAAGTGCCATTGCTATGTGATAATGAGAGTGCAATCAAGTTAACCAACAATCTGGTTCAACATGCAAGAACAAAGCATATAGATGTCCGCCACCATTTCATAAGAGATCACCAACAAAAAGGGGACATTTGCATTGAGAGTGTTGGCACCGAAGATCAACTTGCCAATATATTCACCAAGCCATTGGATGAGAAAAGGTTTTGCAAGATAAGGAATGAGTTGAACATATTGGATTTCTCAAATATGTGTTGATGCACCCCCCACTCATATGACATGCCTCTCCTTCGAGCTATCTAAGGTAAAAGTTGACTGGCATGACATACATCCCTGCTAAGGACATGGTTAGTGCATCTAGTCACATTTTTTTATTAGGACCATTCAAGTGGTTCCATTTTATTAGGCTCATTCATAAAAATAAAATGATTTTGATGTTTATATGGTATCACTATTGCTTCTATGCTTGACTTGATCTAGTGGTAGCATATGACATGTTTATGGGCTTGTAAACCTAGTGTTTGATCTAGAAAATGAGCTCTAAGTATTTAACTCAACATGGTACAAGATAACCCTTATTTGGAGGTGTGAAGAAGCTTGTCCTTGGATCAAACCGAGTTAAATATCTTTGGCAAATGATCTAGATTGGACCAAATTTGGGAATATGATCCTCACCCCATTGATTGACATTGATAATCTCTACCTATCTAAAATTTAAACCTTTGTGGTCATTGATGACAAAGGAGGAGAGAAACAAAGATATAAGTAATAGGGGAGTTTGACATAGGGGGAGAGATATGACAAAGGAAAGGGATCAATTAAAATTTTGAGCACACAAGTAGGGGGAGCAAGCTCATGAACTTGTATGGTGCATTTGAATGTGCATTTCATATGTTTGCTTGCATAGCACAAGTTTTAAATTACAAAATCCATGCTTGTGTGATGTATGCTAGTTGTAAGATTGAATGATGAAATTGAAATCATTAGATTACTTTCTTTTTTAAGTAAGTTTTCACAAGTGGTATCTTTTCAAAGTATGTTTCCAAGTGGTATAGAGCTAACCATGGTGCTAAGGATGGTATAATGGTGCACTCCGATTGGTATCACGCTTCAAAGGTCCATCTTTTATACCTTAGCATCATTTGGTAGACATTGTCTCCTATATTTCCTATCTAAGCATATGTGCAAGCTACAATCCAAACTCGTAGCACATATGTAGGGGGAGCAATTGCTACCATATGGGGTTCATGAAACTTGTCCATATTCTTTTACACATGGTAGATATGCTTGGACAAGCAACGTGGATTCAATTGAATTTCAATTCATATCTTTGTGAAAGGGTTGTCATCAATTACCAAAAAAGGGGAGATTGGAAGCTCTAGTTTGGTTTTGGTGAATTGATGAAACCCTAAGTGCTAACCTAGTTTATCAAGTGATCATGAGATAGGTAGCACACTCCAAGTGGTGAAGCAAATGAAGATCATAGCATGACAATGATGATGCCATGGTGATAATCAAGTGCTTGAACTTGGAAAGAAGAAAGAGAAAAACAAAAAGCTCAAGGCAAAGGTATAAACCATATGAGCTATTTTGTTTTGGTGATCAAGACACTTAGAGAGTGTGATCACATTTAGGTTTGATAGCCATACTATTAAGAGGGGTGAAACTCGTATTGGTATGCAGTTATCAAAGTGCCACTAGATGCTCTAACTCATTGCATATGCATTTAGGATCTAGTGGAATGCTAACACCCTTGAAAATGTTTGTGAAAATATGCTAACACATGTGCACAAGGTGATACACTTGGTGGTTGGCACATTTGAGCAAGGGTGAAAAAGTTAGAGGTGAAGAGGAGTTAGTCTCGCTGGTCACAAGGTGACCGAACACTGGTTCCAGTGGAACCAGCATGTCCGATCAGTTGTACCAGCAGAGATGCTAGCATCGGTCCAATGACCCAATGCTGGGTCTTGAATGACCGAACGCTGGCGAGGTGTGTCTGGTCCTATTGTCGGGCAACACACAGAGGCAAGGGTCTCTGACCGGACGCTGGCAGAGTCCGGTCGTGCATGACCGGACGCGTCCGGTGGGCAAAAGGCATTTCTGGAACCTTACTGGAAACGACCGGATGCTGGTGGCTCAGCGTCCGGTCAATATTGTGAGCAGTGTCCGGTCAACTCAAGTGACCATTGTAATCAGGACACGTGGCTGTCGTCGGGCGATCGGACGCTGAGGTCCAGCGTCCGGTCAACATGACCGGAGCATCCGGTCAGCCTGCGTTGTGCCCAGTGAAGGGGTACAATGGCTCTATTTCGTGGGGGCTTCTATTTAAGCCCCATGGCCAGTTGAAGCTCATACTTTTGGCCATTTACATTGACATAGCAACCTTGTGAGCTTAGCCAAAGCCCTCCCACTCATGTCCATCATTGATTCATCATCTTTGTGAGATTGGGAGAGAATCCAAGTGCATTGCTTGAGTGATTGCATCTAGAGGCACTTGGTGTTCGTGTTTCGCTGCGGATTTTGCTTGTTACTCTTGGTGGTTGCCACCACCTAGATGGCTTGGAGCAGCGAGGATCATTGAGCGGAGAGTGGTGATTGTCTCCGGCTCCGATCGTGGTGATTGTGAGGGGTTCTTGACCTTTCCTCGGCGGAGAGCCAAAAGGTACTCCAGTGGATTGCTTGTGGCTTATGTGATCCTCATCTTGTGTTGGTTGTGCGGCACCCTATTGAGGGTTTGGCGTATGAAGCCAATTAGTGCGTGAACCTCCAAGTGAGTGAATCGCCACAATGAGGACTAGCTTGCCGGCAAGCAAGTGAACCTCGGTAAAAATCATTGTGTTCATCATTGATTCCGAGGTGATTGGTCTTCATTGTTATTCATCCTTGTGATTGATTGGTTCCTTTATCTACACGGCGGTATAACCTCGTTGATCACTCTCCTTACATTACTGCAAACTAGTTGTCAACTTCTTTAGTGCAACTAGTTGTGAGAGCTTGCTTGCTTGCTTGGTGTGGCTTTTTAGTTAGCCTTTGAGAGCACACTAACATAGGGTAGTGTCATAGCTATTGTGTGAATAGATACTATCTAAACTAGAATTGTGGTAGGTGGCTTGCATTTTGAGTAGGCTAGCGCAACACTTGCTTCGCCTCATAATTGTCTAACCATTTTGTTAAGTGTTGTTGTAGAAATTTTTATTAGGCTATTCACCCCCCCCCTCTAGCCATTAGGACCTTTCAGCCAGGCATCATCGCCATTGTAGGAGTCGAAAGAATAGTTCATTGTCATGAACAGAAGATGTCGATCTCACCTCATGCGTCGAAGGCGCTGACTCACCGGCATATTCTCCTCTGGAATCTTCTTTGTTGCATGCTTGCCTTGGTTATCCTCGCCGGCCATTGAATCTACAAGGAGGGGGAAACAGATGCTACAGAGTTTGTGAGGGCGGAGAAGTGCAAAGGAACCAAAGCGGTTGCAAGTGTAGATGTGTTCAAGGCTGGAGCCCTCGGTTGGTATTTGAAGTCACGGAGCGAAGAGGTGGACACCTCGGGACATGCAAAAGGCAACCATAATTAATAGAAGGTGAAGTGCCACCTCACTAATGCTAAAGAGAATATGGCGTTGGGTGGCTAAGGACAGAAGATCGAGGGGTTCTCTTAATAAAGGCCATGTTTTCAGACTTAGTCGGATTAAGGTTAGAAGTTTGGAATCGGCTATTTTCAAATCGGCTCTTTAGCCGAAACAAGTACAATTAGGCGACAGGGAGTATGGTTACGATTAATTCTACACAAGATATATGTTGACATATGAATTACAAGTCTAGAACATCCTAGATTGCTTTCAACACTTCTAGCCGGATAGCATCAGCTTCTGCGATTTGTTGCTTGTCTTCTTCGGCTGATCCAGGGATGTTCTCGAGGCTACTTCAGATGGCTCTGCCTTCTCTGACTTTGGTGAGAGTTCCTGTTTCTTTTGTTTGATGGCATCAGGTATTTTGAGCTAGGGTGGACTTATGACAATCGATGGCAGCCTTCACATTTTCTAGCTCCTTCTCAAGTTCTGCACGCTTGATTTCTAGCTAAGACAACTTTGAGTCAATCCTGAGGGAGGAGTTCTTCAAATCATCAATCCATTGTGTCAGCTCTTTAGCCTCTTGCCTGTTGGAGTTCCCCTTGGCTCATAAGGTTTCATGGTTGGACAGGCTCCTCTAGACCTTTTTCACCTTTGAGGATTGATCTTCAATGATGGATAAAGGTGACAAGACTCTGGAAAGAACTGGGGATGGATTATCCTTAATAGCCAAGAAAACTTTATGCATTGAATTAGTATCTTGGACCAAATCGGCTATATTCTTCTCAAACATTGGTAGTACATCCCTTAGCCAATTTCTGGTCTCTTCTGACAAAGCTTCCTTAGAGGAGGCGGTAGATGAGTTAATCTCATCTTCATCCAAATACTCCTCAAGATTGAAAGAGTAGCTCAGAGCTAGAAGATTGAGTGCCTATATATAAGAAAATCTTGATTAGGAGGTTTGGATCAGTTTATAATGAACGGTGAAAATGGATACGGTACCTTTTCTGTGATAGCCTCTATCTAAAGAGGAGAAACAACTGATGATGCACCAATGATATCTAGTCGAGTCGGCTCTGAACTCTCAACATTAACATCTGCAAACATTAGGGAAGATTTTTAGTTCATGTTTGTTGTAGAGAAATAAACTAAGCATATAACTTTCTTACCATCAGTTGTACGATGAACTGGGGAATCGACAGTATGAGTGTCAACAACAGGGTCATTCTCAACATCAACAGGATCATTGTCAATACGTGGACTGCTAGACTCCTACTTTTGCATGGGCGTCTCCTCAAAAAGTATCTGGCGTGATAAAAGATTAGATGAAGGGTGAAAACTAAATAAAAATTAAGAATTCAAAGAAAATACCTTGGCGACATCGGGGGGTGAAATGGAAAGACTTACATCTCCTGCCATCTTGGAAGCATCGGTTATTTCCACTGAAATCAGCTCCTTTTGAGGATCAGCCGATGAAGGTTCAATTAGTGCTGAATCAAACGCCTGGGATGACAGCTCCGCACCCAGGACAGATTGGGACGCAATGGTTGATAACTGCGAAAAAAAATGGGATTAGAAGTTGAATATCAGTTTGATAAGAAGATGGATTGTTTACCTGAGTAGCTGAAGGTCTCGTTCTACAGAGTCTTTTCCTGGTAACGGCTTTCTAGGTTACCCCTTGGACCACCTTGCGCTTTGAAAATTAATATGCCATGATCGTGGGGGCAGCATGAGTTTTCATCAATTTCTTCAGTGAAGGTGTGGCCGATCCTATTCTTGAAACTGGGCATGGTGGCTGATAATCTATAGGACGTCCCTTCCTATCCAAGCTCAGAGGATCAAATTCAGTGTCCTAAAAGGGTCGGTTAGAACAGTTGGCAAAAGAATTCATCGAACAATTTTCTTAAAAAGAAATGGCAAGTTACCTCTCTGTTAGAAGCAAATTCCCCATCTAGAGCTATGCACAAAGGGTGGACCGACCCACAAAAAAGATGGGAGTGCCATTCTTGCCACCAGGAGTCAAAGAGAGTGGAAGAAAAACTGACCCTGATCTAGTCATGCAAGCAAAGGGAAGGAAGATCTGATCCTAGTTGGAAAACTCTAGAGGCTTCTAGTACTTCACTAATATCTTCTCTTGGCCTCAGTATATCCTTAAAGAAAAGTTAAGGAGGCAATTGACCAAGACCAAACTGACGAGCTACAAAAGAGGGGTTGTAAAACTCATAGGTTGGAAGGTTGCCCAGGAGGAAGGAGCCTATAGCCATTTTGCCTCAACCATGATGAAATTCGGCTGGAAGGACACAGGGCTTGATGAAGGAATTAAAGATTGTAGCCACCATCTCGTCTGAACAGCCTGATTTAAATTGAAATTTGAATGGGAAGATCAGCTCATTGTTCTCATCCTCATCGTATGGTAGCCAAGTTAGGCTGTCTGCATGAAACCCTCTATAAAACTTTTTAAAGAGATGGTCAATATCGATATCAATTGTTATGGCCGATGCAACCTCACCACAACTCATGCACTGATAGGTTCTTCCTTCTCCGCCTCTATATTCCTCATCAAAGTTGGAGGAAGGGAAACTCAGTTTTCTGAGATCAGGTCTTACAATCTTGTGCATATATAGGTTGAGCCATAGTTGTATCAGCCACCAAGGGCCACTGATAGTATGCACTGGTTCATTCTTTAGTAATTGGGCAGCTACCTGGTACATCAGATGGTAAGCAGCTCCTTGCAAATACTTTCCAAGAGGGATATCCTTGCCTACTGCTAGATGCTCTGCCATGAGTTTATGATTGTAAGTTGGACCACAAGATGACCCACAGAAGATGAATCTTTCTAACCACATGTTCAGAAAGGCCACATATTCCTTTTCGCTAATAGTTGATTCATCTCCAATGTGGTTCAGAATATAACTTGCCCATCCTGTGCAGTCTGATATCTTGGCTAATTTCTTGGATCCAGCACTTAAGAAGTCATAAGGCTGCATCGATCCTATTATTCTAAGGCCAGTCAGCATATAAACATCGACCAAGGTGATGGTCATTGGGCCATGACCAAAAACGAAGGCATTTAGGGTGTTGGACCAGAAATAAGATGCAGAGATTAGGAGTGGATCATTCCTCTCCATTTCGGACAACAAAAGTGTCAAGCATTGATTCAGATCATAAAGCTCCCAATCTCCATCCTTTTTCTCGGACACCCTGCGAAACCAATTTCTCCATCCTTTAGGCATCTTGGGCCAGTTTCTAAAGGGAGTTTTGGTGCTCTAGGAGGACGAATCCACTACAGATTGTTTGAAAGGAATTTGGTTGGTTTCTTGATGGATGAAATCAGATGGATCAGAGTCACCCATGGGCCCAAGAAAATAAACATTGGGAGCAACGACTGATGGAATCAGGATTTCATTCCTCATTTCCTAGAAATCTGATGAAATAAATTTGAGAAGAAAAGAAATACAGGGTAGCGACCGATACTTGGAAGATGGAGACTTGGAAGCATACCTCAGGGACGTGATCGCGGGTTGCCATTGCAATCAAAATGGACTTGAATCTAAGGAAGATCGCTCGAATAAAAGATGGGGCAGAAGATTGGCTAGGGTTAAGGCTCTAGCGATGGCGGCGTCGGCCGTTAGGATTTGCTCGAGAAAGAAGGGGAAAGCAAACAGGCCAAGTAAGTTGGAAGAGATACTATTGGGATATTATATAAGACTCGGGCTAAGAAGTTAGGAGTCATGCGTATATCTCAGAATAGAACGGTTGCAGCATGGTAAACAGATAAACAGGAATTTTGGAATAAAATCATTTTTATCCCAAAATTGGGGGCCATGTGTTTACACCAAAATTTGGGAGAAGAACGCGGGAACTCGAAGACTTCCAAAATTTTTTAAATCAAGGAATCGATTACATGAGGATAAATATCAGCTTATTCAGACGTGACACTGGAATCGGCTCTCTTTGAATGACGTCAGTAGTTAACGATGATGAGCTACGGTTGGCGTCGGGAAACTACATATCATACTCTACAAAAAGGGAAAGATTAGGGTCCAAGTTATCTTAAGTTAGGAATGTTTTCTTATATACCAAAGATTGTAATGAGTCGCACTCGAGTAGGATTTATGCTTAGGCTCCGGGTATAAATATTGGACCCTGGCTATTGTAAGATACACAATCAATCAAATACAAGTTACTTACTTTTTCGGCTCTGGCCACCCCTTAGGAGAACAAGTAGAGTAGATCTCGGTGAGTTCTTTAGCAAGCAAGGCTGCATCGGTCTGGCTGACCTCCGTTTTGTCTGTAAGCACCATCATGGTTTATATTTTGGTTAGTACAGCTACATCGATCCGGTTGACCTCCACTGCTTGAACTAGATTAAGGTAAAGTTATCGGCTCTACCTGAGAGTGGCAATCTTTGGTAGATTCATTAAGTTACCGATCTTGCTGATGTTCTTATCGTTATTAGTTTGCAGCAACATCAACCTGCCTGGTAGAGATCGATTTAGATCAGCCTCATATCCTTTGAGCCCGTCGTTTGCTTTGTCACAACACGATACTTCTTACAATGAACGACGGGTTATGTCTTACCGGCTGTTCTATTTCGATCTTGGTCATGCATAGTACGTGGTTAAGGCACGTATGATCTTGGAGAGGTTTGTTGGTTAGTTAAATCTGGTCTACGGTTCACTATTATGTTGTAACGATCCGGTCGATCCCCATTGATAGCACTGTAGATTGGAGGATGCTAGTTAGTAGATCTGTTATTGATTAGGCATGACCTTAACTATTTGCTATGCCTTCATCGGCTAAATAGCCGATCGTCTATGCGTTAACGCCTACAACATGTTTACATGATTCTGTTGAACGTGAATAGATCTGTTTACTTTAAATGTTTGATTTGTTGTCTTTATCATGGCTACATCGATCCGATCGAACCCCGTTGTTAGAGATAGCAAGTTAGGTCTGATGAGTCCATAGGTTTGTCCATGTGAAATAGGCGATTATGTACACGTTGTAGTCCCTTTTCACCTGAATCGGCTATTTCAGCCGATTCATTCGAGCCTTCACGAATAGTATGTCTTTCAGAAAGCCTGTCGAAGTATGGATGGTTTTATAGATTCTTTGGTTTTAGTTTGTTACTATCATCATAGCTGCTATCGATCTGGTCGAACCTCACTGTTGGTGGTAATGGATTAGATTCGGAGCGTTTGTAGGTCCATTCGTATTAGATAGTCGATTTGTTCGCTTGCTATATCCTTTTATCGTTAGATTCACCGGCTTACTACTTTATACTGATTACATATGTCTAGCTAATGATCTTATTTACACCTATGAGTATTGTACCTATCAATATGAAATTAATCGCTACCCATGAGCTTTATAGTCCGTAACAGCCGATTTTTGTGCATATCGGCTATTCAGTCACTTTTCACGTCTGGCTGCTCCCGAAGCGGCACACTTGAAACTGTTTGGGCACAGACCAGCATGTTCCACCTTAAATTACTGATAAACTTTCTCTTCTTGTCAATTGCAGGGTCAAATTGACTGGCACATCTCGGGAGGAATACACAGGATCGATTATCCCTGCGTTGAAGCCAGGCGGATCTCCAGCTCCATCGAGCAGACCCTTCCGGCTTGCTATACACATTTTCGTGCCGACAGGATGCTAGTGTCGGATTTTTATTTATTAGGATCATAGTGTGATAGAGCAAGATATACTAGTAATCATGTTGAACCAAGATTATTCATGTTGCAAACTTTCACATGATCTTGTAATTAAGAGTGGATACTCATGTGATCAGCAAGAATCAATAAGATTAAGCCAAGGATCACGGTTTGTCAAGTGAGGGCATAAAGGTCTTTTTAGCCATGATGACTTGCTTAAGAAGATAAAGCAATATTTGCCTATATTTTAAGTAAAAAGAATATGTTAGCAATATTATTTTTAAATTTTCATAAGTTTTGAATGAATTTATTGTGAGAAGGCCCAAGGAATTATGTCTATTATGTCTAATTCTTGGTTAAAGTCAATATTATGAGAAGGCCCAAGAATTTTTTTCAAATGTTGACCTTTGACTTTGAATAAGTTACTGTCATCATCTTGGATGGTGATTGCGCCATGTGGCAATGTGTTGATGACGGTATACGGTCCTTTCCACTTGCTTCGTAATTTTCCTTCACCGAATAGCTTGACCTTTGAATTGAAGAGCAAGACCTTGTCTCCTTGCTTGAATTCTTTGAGCTTAATTCGGTGATCATGCCATCTTTTGGTTCTTTCCTTATAAAGCTTGGCACTATGGTATGCCTTCTCGCGCCATTCTTCTAGCTCGACTATTTGTTTCTGTCTATTTCTGCCGGCTAGCTTGAAATCCATATTCCAGCTCTTGATTGCACGGTGAGCTCGATGCTCAAGGTCAACAGGCAAGTGGCAACTCTTTCCATAAACTAGCTAGAAGGGTGACATGCCGATGGGGGTTTGTAAGTTGTCCTGTATGCCCAGAGTGCATTAGGAAGCTTGTTCTTCCATCCTTTCCCCATCTCATTAACCGTTTTCTGTAAGATGTTTTTGATCTGTTTATTTGAGGATTCAGCCTGGCCGCTAGTTTGATGATGGTATGGGGTGGCAATGTTGTGCTTAGCTCCGAGCTCTTTTAGGAATGCTCTGAATCTTGTCTATGAAGTGGAATCCCCCATCGCTTATCACCATCTTTGGTGTTCCAAAGCGAGGGAAGATTACTTCATGGAACATCTTCCTTGCATGCCTAGTGTCAGCAACTCGGCAAGGTAGTGCTTCCCCCATTTTGATACGTAGTCAACAGTGATGAGGATGTACTCGCAATCATGGGATTTTTGAAATGCCCCCATGAAGTCAATGCCCCACACATCAAATATTTCTATTTGAAGATTGTAGTGTAGGGCATTGTGTTGCGAGCGTTGATGCTTCATTGGAATTGGCACTTTTCGCACCTTCGGATGAACTCCTTAGTGTTCTCGTACATCGTTGGCCAGAAGAATCCGCACTGCCAGATTTTGGCTTGTGTGTGGAATATTCCGTAATGGCATCCGTACGGTGCTGCATGGCATCATTCAATGATTTGCAGCCCCTCCGCTATTGGCACAAACCTCCTCAGCAGGCCATCCGAACACACACGGTACAGATACGGATCCTCCCAAAGGTGACGTCGGCTTTCGACTTACAATTTTCTCCTGTTTTCACCTGTGTAACACCCTAAAAATTGATTTCTCAAATTTAGTAATTAAATTGAGCATTTATTTAATTTTTGTGCATTTAATGTAGGTCAAATAATAATTTTGGTTTAACTAAAATTAATATAAGGTTTAGAAACTTTTATGTTGCATTCATGCTGGCCGCATTTCTTTATTTGAGTGAAAAATGAATTTTAAAGTTCGCTTAAGTCTCGATTAGGTTTTTGTTTTTCAAAAGTCAAGTTTGAAAATTTTCAAAAATCTCTAAGGTCTCATCTCAACAATTCCAAAACAAATCTTTTTGATAGGCACTCCTTTGAAGTTGAGGCCTAACTCATTTTTTTCGCTCTCCTCCTTTTTATCATATTTTTCGGTATATATATCTCTATACACGTTGAACCAGCCAAGGAAGCAAGTAACCAGATCGTTCACGTCAAGTTCAGACAATCTAAATTCTCTCTGATGCTCATCTTTTCCTCAATTTCTTTTTCCTTTTAGCCACTTTTCCTTTGCATGTAGATTATATTATATATTATATAATTCATGCATGCAAGAAATAGCCATCGTGTGTCCATTGCAAAACCCATTTCCTCTCTCTTATATATATATATATATATATATATATATATATATATATATATATATATATATATATATATATATATATATATTCTTCGTCCATGTATTTATCCCTTTGCACGTGACATTATTTCAGCAAGCAAAAGCACCAACCAGGTATTCACGCCTAAAGTCCAGCCCAGCAGACAGCCCACCCGCACCTCCTCTCTTTTCTTCACACTGACAGGCGGGTCCCTCTCTCACCGACGGGTGGACCCCGCGTATCCTCTCTCTTCATCCCTTGCATCCATGGCCGATGGATGAACTGAGCCAGGAAGCCGGCCAGGAGTGCCCCCTCCTCTCCAGTTGGTCAAGCCGCAATCAAAGCCCCACAGTAACGCCCCTCTTCACTCCGTTCATCACGCCACATCAATCCCTGCATGCAGCAACCGACGCCATTAACGCCGCCAACAGAGCTCCGTAGCCAGCCCTTCGCCTCGCCTCCTCGCCCTATAAAAGGAGGGCCCCGGACTCACGCGCGCACGCTGCAACCGCCTCGCCTCTCCGCTTGGCCTCTCGCCCTCCCCTGTGCCTCCAGTTGCCGCCGCCGCCGCCATTGACAGAGCTCGGTTTGACCTATCGATCTCCGCGTACACTGCATCAACCACCTTCCCGTTCCCTTTGCTGGCATCATAGAGACACGACGCGGCCGCCCATACACCTCTCAGCTCCAATCCGTGGCCGCCGTGGTATCTCCCCGCACATCCGAAGCCCTCCACCGGTGATCCCAGCTCCTCAACGCCGCTGGCCATCAACATCCCCTTGGGGTCGCCAAGAACACGACCAGCGAGTTCGTCGAGGCCTCCTTCGCGTTCTCCGACGCTCGCCATCGACTACGGACGTTGGAGCGCCGTCACGGTCGGTCACCGCGGGCTCAGGACGCCGCCTGCATCCGCCCATCACTGTCGTCTGTGGCCTCTGAGAGGCACCCGTCGACACGAACACCACCGGCATGACTGTCGTGGTCACGTCCTCCTACGCTGCCACTCACCGGAGCTTCCGAGCCCGCCGCCGTCCACCTTTCCCCGGCGCCCTACCTCTCTGTGCCGGAGCCGACACCGAGAACCCCTTCATCGTGTTCACGGTGAGCTCCTCTCTGTTTTACGCTATGTCCCGTCGTCCGCCGTGCTCTGTGGCTCGGAGTCATGTTCGCGCCGACCAACTCTCACCGTGATGTCCATGGCGCCGCAGCCGGCACCGAGTCCCAAGCCTGCTGCCCTGCTGCCTGGCACGCACGCATGCAAACGTGCGACTCCAGCAAGCAAGTAGCCCGGCCGTGCGTGCCCTGTTTTGCTCGTTAGCTTGTTGACATCATCATGACATCACACACATTTATGGCCATTTTTCTTTAGAAAAATAAATCTAGAAATACAACTCCAAATACACCATTCACTACGTAAAAAACGATTTGCAGCAACGGGATGAATTTTTTGTAGGGGCGGCTGGTGATGGAGCCGCCCCTACAGTGACGTGCTCGGGAGCCCAAACACCAGCCGCCCCTACAAAAGAAACAGTAGGGGCCGCTGGTGATACGAGCCGCCCCTACAAATGAGTCTGATTTGTAGGGGCGACTCACTCACCAACCGCCCCCGACGTTGCTATTTTTAGGGGCGGCTCAATAACCAGCCGCCCCTACAAATGCTCCAACAAATAAATACTCGGAACCCGCACGCGACGCCTACCGCAGATCCTTCGTCTCTTTCTCCTCTCAGCCCTCCCTCCCTCGTTGGCGAATCGACTCAAACCCTAACCCCTCCCCTTGCCAATCCCCACCCATGGATCGCGACTGCTCCTCGCGCCGCACTCACGACGATGACGGGCACCATCGATCCCGCGACCGGGACGACGACCGACACCACCGCCGCAGTCGCCACGACACCCACGCTCACCACCGGCGCGACGGCGGGGACGAGGACGGCCGCCGCCGCCACCACCACGACAAGGACGGAGGCGGCGGATCTGCGGTGAGGAGTCGGATCTGCGGCGGATCTGCGACGAGGAGGCGGATCCAACGGGGCCGCACCAGATCCGGCTCTGTGTTCGTCGCGCGCCTCGTCGGCGAGGGCGACGGCGGCGAAGGCCGGCCATGCGCCGAGCTCTAGATGGGCACGCACCCTGCCGCGCCCTCCTCGCTCGCGCCCGACGTCTCGCTCCGCGACTGGGTCGCCCGCAACCCCGCCGCGACCTCCCCTTCCTCTTCAAGGTCCGTCCCATCGCCTCCCCCTTGCCTCCGCCATTCCCTTCCTCCCGTGCCCCTTCATAAAAAGAACATTTTTTTCTTGTCCGCTGAGCGGCTCCTCCGGCTGCTACGTGTAGGTGCTGTCCGTGGCGAAGGCGCTGTCGATCCAGGCGCACCCGGACCGGGACCTCGCCGTGGCGCTGCACGCGCTGCGCCCGGCCACGTACCGCGACGCCAACCACAAGCCCGAGATGGCCGTCGCCGTCACCGAGTTCCACGCGCTCTGCGGCTTCTGTCGGGATAATATGTCGATTCATAGCTCGATCCTTGAGATATTTTTAAGATGTTCCTTTTTTTTTTACTAGTAGGTTAGGCAGTAAGGGACAGTGAAGTGGTTACTGCATACTATATTCTGGGAGAGATTCAGTTTACATGATCAGCATGTTCTATCTCTTTTCTATAGCTGTGAAGTTGTTTAAATCCATTGCATTCCTTTCAGAAGGGAATGCTAATTGTTCACTATATATTTTTCAGCAGATCATCAGTGTGGGCTATTATTATTATTATTATTATTATTTACTGACTTATTTATACTGATGTCCAGGAGCTCAAGGAAGTTTTGAGGACTGTACCTGAGGTTCAGGAATTAGTTGGCAAAGAAGAATCTAGGAAGCTTTTGGGTGTCAAAGAGCAAGATGGGGGGATCGGTGTGAGGTCATATCTGAAATCAGCTTTCACCAAGTTAATGACAGCGAGTGACGAAGCAGTTTCTAAAGCAATTGCAAACCTTAAGACTCGCTTGAACAGTGAGAGTAAGGTAAAGATCTTTTCTGAACAATTCTTGCTGCATCGGTATTATGTCATCTGAATTACTTGTATAATCCCAGAGATTGGTGGCAGTGACTTTCTGGCTGTGGCGCTCTACTTTGATCCAGTTTATATCTTTTTTACATTCATAGGGGATTGAAAGATTTTACACATCTCAGGAATTAATTTGGTAACTAAACTATTATTTAGTTCATCATATATGTTTTTGTTTCCCACTACTTTCTTATATGCATAGATGTGTTCGTGTTGTTTGGGGATACCTGCTGCTGCTTTCAAGCTACTGGAATATGCTAGATTTAAACATGTGTAAAGCATAATGCAAGCTCTTCCCAACAACACTTATGAAAACATTTGAACGCATTTGAACGCTTATGAAAACATTTGAACGCATTTGAACTGCCAATCTCTTCCCAACAATGTTTTTAAAGCATTTGAACACTGGTTGCCAACACTTATGAAAACTTTTGGTGTATAGATAGAGAGAACAAGATAACATGTAAGGACTTATAGGCCAGCTCTTCCGCTCCTCTGTTTTATCATGTACGGACATGTGGTACATGGTACAAGGATTCTTTGCATGGCCATCTGAAGTCCTAAAGCAGCAGAAGAAGTCATCTATTTTGCAGCACAACAAACCATATTTTTCTTTTAACCATTACAGATGTAAAATTTGGTCTTCTGTTTTGTATTGGAATAGCCCAACTCCTGTTTGGTCAGAAGCATCTAAATGAGAACATATAGGTTTACCAATGACTTCACCTGATGGGGAATCTGCTGCTGCCTCAACTTCTTCCCCCTCTGCTGTTGCTGCCTCGTTGGAAGGTGTTGGTGCAGGTGCTCCTGGGACGCCTGAAATCAGGTAAGAATTTAAAGGGGCAAATAGAAATTGATAATGATTTGCATTTCATGATGACTTGACATGCCTGCGCACTGGCTGATTGGTGGTGCTTTGACCTTGCAGACTCCAGGGAGCTCCATCGCCCTCGGCTGGTTGATGGAGATGCCAAAGGATGTCGCAGTGCCATCCAGGACCATGCAGAGGCAGCGGGGGTCGGTCTGGACGACTCCGGCGATCACCGAGCAGCAGGAGATCCCTGGTTCCGGTGCCTTGCTCGAGATGAAGTCCATGCACGGGGAGAGGGTCATCATCACGCTCGAGCAGCCATTGCCCTGCGCTGCAGCCCTGGAGAAAACCAGCGCCACCAGCACCACCACCAGACTGGTCATCACCTTGATTCTTTCCTGGGACGGTCTTGGTTGTCGAGAAGATACATATGTGTGTGATATTGAGTTGTTATTTCGACTGTTTTGACTTTTGAGGACTTGCTAAGCTTGTACGCATCGGTTAATGTTCACGCTTGATGTACTTCAGTCTGATGTACATTCAGATTTGAATTATATATATATATATATATATATATATATATATATATATATATATATATATATATATATATATATATATAGTTGAATTTGAATTGTAAATTTAAATTTTTTTAGGCAAAAAATGTACTGTAGGGGCGGTTGGTACTGTAGCCGCCCCTACAAATCGATTTGTAGGGGCGGTTGGTACTATAGCTGCCTCTACAAATCGATTTGTAGGGGCGGCTACAGTACCAACCGCCCCTACAAATCGATTTGTAAGGGCGGTCTGGGAACTGCCCCTACAAATACATGATTTGTAGAGACGGTTGGGTAGGGGCGGCTAGCCAAACCGTTCCTACAAATAGTCTTCAACCGTCCCTAAAAACCCTTTTTGACGTAGTGATTGTGGACATGGTCCATGGTGGACTGCTTTCACAGCACCTCCACCAGTCCACAGCCCGCAGACTCAGTCCACAGTATAGTGCATGCACACTTTGCGTTCTAACCCCTATACTTATCTGTAATCGAGCTACTGTTTTACGAGTCTTGTATATCTTCCATGCTAGCCCCTAGAAGCTATAGTTAATCATGTTTCGGCCCAGAAATGTTTTCAATTAAATTGACGTTATAAATATTTGTTTCCATAAAATATTAATGTTGTATAAATATACCTTTTATATGAAATGTTTATAAATATATTTTAAATATATTTTGTCTTAGTAAAAGTAACTCTGAAAAAAAATCATATATGTTTTATATATCTACAAAAATATTAATAGCATGCTTTTCTTTTATAAAACTATTTAGAGACATGTTTTCAATATCTTGTCTTCATAAAAATAATTATGAAAATAATCTATTTTTCTTTTATGAAAGAATCATAAAAGAGATGTGTATTTTATCTTCATAAAATGATTAATGATGCCATAAAAATTATATCTATGATTGCACTAACGTGTTCCTATTTATAAATTAATTTAAAAAAAAGACAAAAGACCTTTTTAGCTTTATAAAATATAGTTTTGTAGTCCAAATATTTACACTTTGGACCCTGTCTTTTGAAAAGTAATTACAACTAAGCTCTTTTAATTACAAATAAATCCCTGAAACTTCAAAAGCTTATAACTTTTTAACCATAGTTCCGTTTTAGTTGGTTCTTGCGCTCATGAGTTCGTAGCGACGAGTAGTATATGTTAGTTATCTTTATAGTACGCTTTTTGTAATGATTGGTGTACTATTTTTAGGTATTTGTGATGCTTGTACTAGTGGATTGCTATCGTTAGAAGAGGAGCTCTGTAAGAATATCAAGAAGTTGGATAGAAAGCTTTTGGAAGGCAAGTGTAACATGAGTACCCTTGTTACCTAATAACCTTATATTCACATTTCATGTGCATGTGTCTAATTTGATGAACCCTTAAGGACTTTACCTAGAACTATTGTACCATGTATTCCTTGATTACCTTTGGGTTTATGCATATGGGTACTTGCTTAGTCTGCAATCACCAAGCTATATAATGTTAATCTTGACAAATAGATTATGGAATCAATGTTAAAATGATGTTTTTTAGCAACATGGATAGAAGGGGGCTAGAGCATTGGGCCTTTTTGGGTGCTCTAGTCTGCCCTCCGTAAGGACTGAATCTTAAAGTGGCAACACAGGACTTACCGTATAGCCACGAGAACTACATGGCTCTAGTCTTAGCCGAGTATCTTGATCTGTTCTAGTTCGTCAGCTATTTATCGAAAGGGCAAGAGGAGGGCACTAGTTGGTATGTTTCTTTTCCTGCTAGGGTGTGTACTATGCCGCGACCATGAGTGCCACTCCTAGAGGAGGGCTGCATATGGCTAGATGGCTTAAACCTTAGCGGCTGCTACTTATTAGAACGAATGGTGAAAAGCTTCATAGTGATCCCTGCCGACTTATCTTCGAAGTGAGTCAAGGGGCTGATCACCTAGGGCAAAGGGCAATCACAGCTCATGGTGAAAGTGTATAAACTCTGTAGAGTATAAAACTGATATATCAGCCGTGCTCACGGACACGAGCAGTCTGGATCTATTTCGAGATAGATGGTTCTATGGATGGTTTGGGATATGATCAATCTTGATGTTAAATATACTTTCCCCTTGGGAGCAACACAGGTTTAACAAATAAAATATGACCAACTAAAAGTGCTTACCGCAGTTCAGCCATGTCTAGCCTTTTGAGCCTCGCATCCCCTCATGTTATACTTGCTGAGTATGGTGCGCTCACACTTGCTTTATAATCAACAAAAATCCCATATGGGTACCATATGGTGGATTCAAGTGGTGAGTCATCCAAGATGAGTCCAAGAGTACTAGGAGAGTGCTTCCCTAGTCAATTATCCCTATGGAGTATGGAGTCCTAAAGAGAAGATTAAGAATAGTTTCGGCTATGCTTCTGTAATAGTTGTAAGTCCTGTTGTAATTATGTTCGATACATAATAAAGCATTATTCTTGATATTCTCCATATTTTGTCGCTATATGTGTCGTGTGGACATCTTAGGCACACATATAGTTAGCGCTTGGTATTCTTTGCAAAACCGGGTGCGACAACCTTGTGGTACATTGCCTGAAACCATGTAATTTATGATGTTTGCATACCATGGGTTGGAGTCCGTCACCTTGAGTAGCATGTCGTCGCATAGGAAGTCATTTATTGGTAGTTCCTATATGTTAGTGACTTGCATATGCGACAAATGATCTGCAACAGTATTCTCTACTCCCTTTTTGTCTTTTATTTCAAAGTCAAATTCTTGGAGTAAAAGAATCCATCTTATTAATCTAGGTTTAGCATCTTTCTTAGTGATCAAATATTTAAGTGCAGCATGATCAGTATAAATGATAACTTTTGCACCCACTAACTAAGACCTAAACATGTCGATAGCAAAAACAACTGCTAAGAGCTCTTTTTCTATGGTAGCATAATTAAGTTGTGCTCCTATCAGCGTTTTGCTAGCGTATGTGATCATGTGATGCTTCTTATCTTTGGTTTGGCCAAGGACTGCACCAACAACATAGTCACTAGCATCACACATGATCTCGAACGGCAGCGACCAATCGGGTGGTTGGATGATTGGCACTGAGATGAGAGCTTTCTTAAGAGTGTGAAAAGCAGTTAAGCACTCATATGTGAACTCAAAAGGTGCATCCTTAGCTAGTAGGTTTGTGAGGGGTCTAGTTATTTGTGAAAAGTCTTTGATAAACCGCCTGTAGAACCCTGCATGACCTTGGAAGCTGCGGGTACCTTTTACGTCCATGGGGGTGGTACCTGCTCAGTGACCTCTATCTTGGCCTTATCTACCTCAATCCCCCTCTCAGACATGAGGTGCCCAAGAACGATGCCTTCATGGACCATAAAGTGGAACTTTTCCTAGTTAAGTACCAGGTCCTTCTCTTGGCATCTTTGCAAGACTGTCTAGATTCTACAGACAATGGTCAAAGGTTTTCCCATAGACCAAGAAATCATCCATGAAAACCTCCATGATTTCTACTATCATGTCTGAGAAAATAGACATCTTGCATCGTTGAAATGGCGTGGGTGTGTTACACAAGCTGAATGACATTCTACGATATGTGTATGTTCCATACGGGCATGTAAAAGTTGTCTTGCTCTAATCATCGGGGTGGATGGGAATCTGATGATACCCTAAATACCCATCGAGAAAATAGAAGAAAGAATGCTTTGCCAACTGCTCTAACATTTCATCAATGAAAGGCAATGGGAAGTGGTCTTTCTTTGTTGCCGCGTTGAGTTTCCAGTAATCAATACACATTCTCCACCCTGAGATGGTTCGTTGTGGGATTAACTCATTTTTATTGTTTTCAACAACCATCATGCCTCCTTTCTTTGGAACCACTTGGACGGGACTAACCTAGTTGCTATGTGGTACGGGATAGATAATCCCAGCATGAAGAAGTTTGAGGACTTCTGATGAGATCCTAACATACATGTATGTTAAGCCTCAGGTCCAATGGTTTCCGAACGAAGAAGATCCCCGACCGACCCCTTCAGGATCGCCTAGGGGCTCGATGGCTATGCCTATCGAGCACACTCGCGCGCACCCTCTGGCAAAGAGATTTGACCAAGCCTAACTCGATCACAGCGTCTACCTAGGGCACAAGGGCTTCCTCGAGCCTTGGGCTCTCCATATATGGCATATCCAAGCTAGGTCCTTGGCTCCTGCCTAACTCACGATGCTAGCCAAGGCCTGGGCACAAGAAGATAGGCCCTGTGCTACCGATGCTCGGGGGCTCCTCGGCTTCGCTCCCTAGGCGTGGCCCTACCAACTACTCCTTCGATAGGGTCACATCCAGGGCATGACACAAAAAGACATAGCTTCCCATGGCCTCCGAGGGCTCACGGGCTTCTGGGCCCGCATGTCAGCCCCTGGAGCCGACCTCCTCCACCACCAAAAAGACGCTAGAAGGTCTCACCTGGGGGAGGCCGGTCCAAGCCAACACCACGTAAAATGCATAGTGTCAAAACAGACCAGCCAGATGACGCCCAAGGCTTCTTCGGCTTCAATACACCGCGACAGTCCATGGCGCACTACTGCAAGACCCTCCTAGACTCCAGTGCACATATATCGTAGACCCCCAAACCGCCATGTACCTAACGTATCTCATTATATAAGGGACAAGGTCAGACCTAGAGGGGGAGGATCCAATTATTCGATCACCAGACACTCCATTCCATCAGCCTCCGCTCTGCACAAAGAGCGAGGCAACCTAGAGAGGGGCACCAAGAGCCTCTCCTCCATCGCATCCCATCATCTTCCTCCTCTCCGATGAGGGGGAAGGCTCCTCCAGCGGGGAGGCAACCTTAGGATTAGTACCGAGCTAACCCCCTACCAAATCTTCTTCCTTTACACTCTGTTGTAACCCCCCCAATTTTGGGTGCTCTTGAGTATAAGGATCCTCAGCTACTGGATGTAGGGACCAAATTCGCCCAAACTAGGATAAACTGTTGCATCTCCCCTATGTGATTCTTGTGTTCCTAAGTCCAGCCGAGCCACCAGAGACCCATACTTTGACATGGACCTAAACAACATGCTTGTTGCGGTTTTGACCCCGCGATAGCTGGCGCGCCAGGTTAGGGGCAGCGTTAAGTGCAATTCTGGCTCTATGGTGGCTGGAGCCACCCGCCTCATCGTTAGAGCAGGCGGCACCACCCAGAACAGTGGTGTCTGCTTCCCTGGCGAGTTCTCCATCATGGTTGACGCTTTCGCTCTAGGCTAGGTCCTCAACTTTGGGAAACTAGCCTATGTCACCGACTGCTACAGTGACCTTTGTCCACTCCACGGGGCTACACCAGCGAGCAATGAGTCCCCAGCACTGCCTCCTCTACTAGGACTCTTGGGAGTAGATCTCAATTTTCTGGCCCGTTAGATCCAACATGGTCTAGGCCCAAACCCCACTATGTGGAACCATCGCCAGATGTTCTACATGTTGGCCAACATCCACCACCAGATCGCTACCAATGAGGTCTCTCGTCGCCTGACCGCTTCTAGTATTACCTCTCGGACCTACCTTTTAGGATACAGAATGTTGCAGTGTCCTTCTAGCTAGAGCTGAAGCACCTCATCAGTCGTGAGGCACCGCGAAGCGCCATCCTTTCTGATGTGGTGGGGACTGATGTCCCCTCGCTCCACACCTTCCTCGAGATCCTCTCAGGGAACGGCCTAGAGTATGACTCTGATGACATCAACTACAATGCCCTCCATGCATGTGCTACCACATCAATGATGAGGTTCTATTTGTGGAGGTGCTCGGGCTCATGTCATTGGACCAGAGTTCCTGTAGCCACGTAGCCTACCTTCTGGAGAAGGCGGACCGCTTGTGAGCTCGATAGGTGGACTTAGAGGCCACCGAGGCAGAGCTCGAGTGCCAAAGGCGGGATCTTACATGGCAGCAAGCTATGCACCCTCTCAACGATGATGATGACGCCCGCACGGGGGCTCTTAGCGGCCTTTGCTTCCCCCACGCTGTGGACAACATGGCGGCCATCACCTACCGCCTAGAAGATGTAACACCCTAGTGTTAAGCATGCATTGGGCACTTGCATTTCATGAGCACAAGCATCATCCAAGCATTCATGAGCATGAGCATAAGAAGTTTCATCTCATTCACTTTATCTTTATCACATGTGATGTTGTTTATATACATATATATGCTTGCCATTGTGTGTGGCCAATGCATGAAATGGTTGTGGGGTCACAAAAACACCTTAGACACACTTAGGATGGTACATGGAACAAGTTTGGTATTCATGACTTGGACCAAAACAGCCCCAAAGTCGTAGTTAATCTAGAAACTCCAATTTTCAAGATCCTACTTTGACCAAAGTTGAACTATAGCATAGAGTGTTTGCATGGCAGTGCACCCTTAAGAAAAGTTGTAGTACTTGACTAGAGTAACAACTTTTATTTTTGGGCCAAGACCTAATTCAGTGCATAGCATGCTCAAAAATAGCTCACAAGTAGCAACAAAATGATGTTTTCAACATAGAAAAATTTGCTAAGTCATGAACTGATTTCCAGTTTTGATGTACCATACTTTGAAGCTTTGCATTTTGAAAACCATGGTGAATTAGAAGAAACTTTTTTAAAGCAAAGTTGTAGATCTCGTGTAGCTCTACAATTCTCAATAATGGAGTTTTTGCTAACTCGCCATGGATTAGGAATACTAGTGGCTTGAACTTGCACTGTCAATCACTAATCGCGGGACTGAACCGGCCTTCGTCGCCCGTGTTAGTCGCCGATCAGCCACAAGCCGCGCGCGCCGCGTGGTGGCCATACGCCGACGTTGGCTCGGCTAGTTAGGCCGAAGCAGAGTGAAGAGTGAGGCGACATCGCTGCTCCCTTCATTTCTCGCTCTCTCGCCCTCGCTCGCCTTCTCTCCTGCCCACATACATAGAGCAAGCAGCAGTGCCATCATCGCCATAGCCACATGCCTCTGCCCTGCCTGCTCACCATGCACGTAGCCAAGCTTAAGCAAACCGTTGCCAGCCATAACCAAAGCTCCTCTGACCTCCGTTACCCTTGGTTGCTGGTCGCCATAGAGTCTAGATGCTAAGGCCAAAGTTGGTTTAACCGCTACCACCACCACCATGTGGGAACACATGACCGTGTCGTGTGGGTCCACCATGGCAGCGCGCATGAGCTTGCCACCGCCGACCTCAACCGGCCGCCCTTTGACTACTCTAGTGCCCGTTAGCATGTCACCTAAAGCCGTAGCGTCTTTCCCAAAGACGGAGATCTTCCATCAGCCACCGTCTTGCCGGAACGGCAAGCATCACCGTCGTGCGTTGTGCACCACCACGCCACCATGCACGTGGCCAGAGCACGCCGCCGCTCCACCCTAACCTAGACCTAACCCTAGAGCTGAGCTAGGTCACCACAAAGCTATAGCCGTGCTCGCCTGAGAATGCCATGGCCGGGAATGGCCAGAGCGCCGCTGCGTGCCTTCGCTGAGCCGCCATTAGCACCGCCGCCGTAGCCAACCGCCGTCAGAGGTTCGACGACCTACCTCATTCGATGCGGGATGTTGAGAGGAACACGACGGAGGTAACCTCATCGCCGAAGACCTTGTCGTCGGTGAGCTATCGCCGATCAACCTCCATCCTCTATTTTGGTTTCACTGACAAGCAGGCCCCGTTGACTGTGGGCCCCATCTGTCAGTCTGAGTGTGTCTTTGATTTTCTTATTTGTTTTCTTATATTTGAATACATGTTTCAAAAATTCATATCTCGAGCTAGAAGTGTCCAAATTGAGTTGTTGGATTCATCATAAAGTGTACCATTTGATAAAAATATGAAACCTACTATTTGGGATGTTTTTCTCAGAGAATTAAATTGAGCTAGATAAGTGCTTTTAAATTGTTTTCAATCTTGTAAAATGCATAACTTGAGCTAAGAAAGTGGTAAAATTCTGATTCCAATTTTTCTGATCTTGTGTTGACATGCTATAGCTAAGAAAAATATTAAACCTATAGTAAGCATACTTTGATTATGGTCTTCCAATTTAATCTTAAATAATTGCTAGTTTCTACTGAAAATAAATGGAGTAAAAAAATATAACTAATGATCATGCAAATTTTTACACCGTGTTATGGTGATAGGATGAATGTAAAAAAATATGAAATCTGTTGTTTGACACTTTTCACTAGGCTAAACTATTTTTGCTAAAATAAGCCTATGCAACTTGTCATTTTTGTAGAGATGGATATACTTCTCCAAATGGCATAAAATTTGTATAGTAGACTTTTGGGGTCATATGTAGGTTACTATAATTTTCTTAGGATTTACTGTGCATTTTGGTATATTTTCCTTATTTCACCTTAGTGTCCAAATAAATTAATAAAGGCATTTCAAATAATTTATTTGGGCTTGACCATTATGTTTTCTAAAGTGTATATGATGTTTATGAACTGTTGGTACCATTGGTTGTGCTCAAATTTGATTGTTTGTATGCAGTAAAATATTAATTGCTCTATAATTCAATTTTAGTGTCTGTTTTGGACAGTTTCTGTTGTTAAGTAAATTGCATGGGTAAAATGATGTTTGCTATGAATCTTGTCAATGCTTGTGTCAAATTTTCATGGCAAGAGGCCAAATGGTTTGAGAGTTATGGCTGTTACAAGTTGGTCTCTAGAAATACTTATTCTCTGGAATTTCTAGATAGATCTGGGAAATTATTTTGTTTGACCTTGATAGCCATTGAATCATCTTGAGATGACTATAAGAAAGTTGTAGGCAGTTTTATAAGCTTTCCAGAAAGTCCAAGATCATAGTATTTGGTTGAGTAGAACTCCAAATATAGCCAAAATAAGTAGGTACTGTTTACAACAAGAAATGACTAAGTCAATTGTAATTGTTTGTCTTATGTGATGCTTGTGTAGATGCTTAGGCTAATTGAGATTAGTTGTTAGCTGTAGGTTCTAAGCCTCTTACTGATGATGAACAACTTTACCTTAGGTTACTAGAATTTGGTGAGTGTATGTTTCTTGTACTATAGAAGAGATATGCATCTACTCAGTAAAGATCAACTAGAAGAAAGTTATACATCTACTTGGTCAACGAATGTTAAACTTATCATACATCTTTGCGGATAACCTTGCTCATGCATAGGAAATTTATCATATCATCTCATCTCTAATGCATTCATGATACTCATTTGTGCACATGCATGCAATAGGTTCCCCAAAAGGAGTGACTCTACTCGAGTTAGAACCCGAGCACCAGGACAAGCAACAGGCAGCCTAGGAGCAGGAGGTTCAGGCAGAAGGAGGAGTCAACATGGAAGATCTTCCTGAGTGTCCTGACCACCAACCTTTGTCATTCTTGAAAGGCAAGCCCCAGAGCATTATAAGCCTCTTATGTTTTTACAAACATCACTTGCGTCCTTTATGTTTGATGCATTAGTTTATAAGTGATGATTGGAAACACTTGCTGCATATATTTTCCTTGTCCAGACAAATATATCTTGAATCCTATGTAGGTCTAGGATCAAATATTTGCTTAGCCATGCTTAGTCTGGTAGAAGTTGGGTGATTTCCTATCACCTACGAGATATAGGTAGATATCTGGTCATGGTTGGCTATAATTGCTATCATGGAAATAACCATGTGTTGATGAATAAAAAGGAGACTGGGCGGGATTATGATAGAGAAGCACAAGGCATGGAGGTCTTGGTGCCTATTTATCCCTATCTATGTTGGTTAAGGACCGATTCACTATACATCTTCATGTCATGTTGAATGCATGTCTAGCACTTAGCTAGCCGGATAACTCATTTCGACCACGAAGCCGAGTAGCTCAATTCAGGCTAGGACCCGATAAGTGAAAGTGTGCACACTAGAGGCGGAAAGGATGTGTGGGGAGCTAGTGGCTTGAGTCCAAGGGTAGGCCGGGCCTGAACTTCCTGGTAGACTAATAGAATCTCTAAGGGTGTGGTGCTACTCGAACCCACGGTTGTACTTGAATTATACCAAAGGTGACCCAACGCGACCCCGATGGGGAAAGTATGGGTTTGTGTTAGGAATAACTCCCTAGCTGGTTGGAATCGATTTGAGTCTCTGTCTCTCTCGAATAGTGAGAACTTGACTGAGCAGTGGCAATGTAGCATTAATTGATGGAATTTGATGGTTATGATGATGCTCAAATTATTACACCGGATATGGTTACTAATGCTTGTTAGTTTAATCAAGTGATTGCTCTAGTACAAGTGCTAATCTAGAGATGCTTAATTGAATAGGTATTCAAATTGATGCTTGAGGTACTAAATCTCCAAGTTATGTTACTTAAGCTTTTATGCAAAATGTTGTCAAGCTAACTTCACCGATAAAGCCTTGCATACTCCTTGGTGTCATATTACTTCTAGTTTATGATGGGTAAGTCTAGCTGAGCACATTCTCATACTCAGGGTTTATTTCATCTTGTTGCAGATGACATGATGTATCATGGGTACTGTAAGAACTGCCTTCATCCTGCCGTGGATGAGGACTAAACCATGGGGCATGGTACTCCTAAGATATCCTCTCTATTCTGCTTTTGCTGGAAATGATCGTGGTACTGACATGTATTTGAACTAAGTGTGATGTTGATGTCAAACTAGTTTGCTTCCGCTATTTAAACTTGGTTTATATAACTATGTGAACTTCGATGTATGTGAGATACTTGTGAACTATTTGTGAACTGTGATGTAACATGTGACTAGTTATGTTGAATCATGTACGATCTTGGTTTGTATGTTGGTTTGTTTGAGATCCTTCATGATTTCATCGGACTACCAAGTTTATATGGACTCAAGTATGATAGTTTGATCCCTTCAGTGATTGCTATTGTACTTGTGCCCTTATAAATTGGACGGTTCTGTTACAGCTAGCATCGGAGCAAGGTTCAACACTAAACTTGTCATATGGGTATTTAAAACAAAGGTTTTGTTTTATAAAATCAGTTTAACAACTTATAGCTATATATATAGGTGTGTTAAAAATCTGAATTTTAAATTTAGAGTGTGTTAATGGTCATATCCTTTATGCCCAGTGAAGGACTATCAGGTGGCTAAATAAGTACTAACATGGGGGGGGTTTACTATTGTCGTCCATATGGCGTGCTATTATATGGATGCCATTCACTTGAGTGGTAATGTATGGATCAATTGCTTCTATAGAAGTATTTAACTGTGGGTTAGCTTTGATACGGTTGTAGATGCATATTTATATGTATGTATGGCACGTATTTACTTTCGGGTAGCTTTGATACGGAAGTATATGTATGGGTATATATATATATGGAAGTATTTAGTTGCAACCTAGAGCCTAGATTTACATTTTTGCATATATAAGTGTTGGGTTGGGCTGAAATGAATTTCTTGTGTAGGTACACTAATAGCGAAATGTGTAGCCCGATTAGTTACGTATATTGAGAGAACATATGTATGCCACCGTGTATGTTGTTAGAATTTTAAATTTTTCCTAAGATTCGTGAGGACGTACGGAATGTGCATGCATCATGTTCACTCATGCATTTACAATTTTGCATCCCTCCCTTACTTATAATTGCTTACCCCATTCATTAAATTTCTTCTCACGTATGATATCCTCTCACAAGAGTTGCACACTTTGCTATAGATGGCTGCACCAGGAACCCTGCCTCACAAAGATGTTCCTGGCTATGTTTGGCACTCCTACCTTGCTGTGGAGGGTGCTAAACTTAGTTGGGTACGCTGAGCCACCCCGCTACTTCTGGAGGGAAGTGGCAGCTAAGGGACAGCCGTGGTATGATGTGCGGGTGACCATTCCATCCCATGCAGACAATCCACAGTGGCAAGGTTGGAGTATTGAGTCAGATGGGCAGTCTCCTTGGGAAGGTGCCCAAGTGGTAGCTTTGGAGGCACTGAGTGAGATATGTTAGGAGTTTGGTGATGAACTCATCAACGATCCAGCCAGAACCTGTTCCCTGGTAGATCCATCGGTGACCGCTTGGATGCAGCCGGGCAGCAATGCACTAGTGAGAGACCGTGATGAGCAAGCAGAGAGCTCTAGTGCTGCTATGAGCGCTGTGTTTGTCGTCCTGAAGATGTTCTACTCCCACCAATACAGCTATGTCAGCTGCATGCTAGAGCCCCAGTGAGCACAGGCCACGCAACGCTAGCTGCGAGGGCATGTGCATAGGCATTGAAGGGCAGCTAGAGAGGCTCAGCAGGAAACCAATAATGCTATTATGGCTTTAGAAGCTCATCGGATGTAGTTGGTGAATGCTATCGCAGAAAGAGATGCAGCTAGGGCAAAGATATAGGATGTCTATGCTAAGAGAGACGAGGTCATTCGCCTTGCTGAGGCTAGGGAGGCAGCAAGAATCTAGACTATGTTTTAGGCTGCTAGGCAGGCAATGGAGTTTGATCACAGAGAGCAAGAACTCATACACCATATTGAGGAGCTTCAGCTAGATGTTCATCATCTCAACAACATGGAGAGCCCAATTCTTCATCTAGCTCCAGTAGTGGAAGAAGATCCTAATGTGTTGATTGCTAAGGACAATGGCATGGAGGTGGACGCCAAGGCTGAGCTTGAGGAAGAGGTTGAACCTTTTGAGGATGACCATAGTGATGATGTGTCTGACATCGATAGTGACCACCCTGAGGAGTAGCTTAGCTATAGTACCTAGATAGATGCACTAGCTCTCTATCTTCGATCCTTTATATAATAAACTCATAATTTAGGTTTCAATCTCATGATGTACTCCCTTGATGTAATCTCAAAACATTGCATGTTTAATCTATGTCGTTGTGGAACCTTCATAAATGTGCAGTTTGTGTGCTGGCAAGTAATTGGCATGTATGGGAATGCATTGCGTGATTGCTAAGTAATATAATTGGTGATGTTGTGTTGTGGAAATGAATTATTATGCCTCTATTTTATTGTATGAATGTAACTTCTCTCCAGTAAATTTAGTTTGGCATAATTATATAATTTCTTTACAATTTTTCTGACATCATCAATAATTACTTGTTGTTGCAATTCTGCAGATAACACGCACTCGTAGGGGAGCTGGTGGAGATGATGCGGGTGGTAGTGGTTCATGTGGCAATGGCAATGAGGACCTCCCACCACCACTGCATCCCACGCTGGAGGAGATGATGGCCCAGCTCATGGAAACCCAATGTTCCATGGGAGAAGTGTTGCACGGTCTTGCGCAGAATGCTGGCCATGGACGAGGAAGGGACCAACACCAAGGACCTGAACCTAACCAGTTTAGCAATGTTAAGGACTTTCTTGACACCAAGCCTCCTATCTTTAAGGAAGCAGAGGAGCCATTATAGATAGATGAATGGCTGAATACAATTGAATAGAAGTTCTATCTCTTAAGGGTCATAGAGCACCTAAAGGCAAAATACGCTTCACACCAGTTACAGGGGCCTACATGCATTTGGTGGAGTCATCATCAATCCACTTTGCCTGAGGATGCTCAAATTACATGGAACCAGTTTAAGGCTGCATTTAGGGGACATTATATTCCCTGGGTCTTATGAGCAAGAAACATACATAATTAATGAGGCTAACATAAGGTACCAAGAGCCTAACTGAATATCTGCATGCCTTTAACAATCTGTCAAGGCATGCCACAAAGTTTGTTGACACTGATGCAAGGAAGATTTCTAGTTTCAAGAGGGGGCTTAGTTCGAAGCTGATGAAGACTCTAGCTAACAGCAAGTGTGGCACTTTCAATGAGTTTGTTAGTGATGCTTTAACTCAGGAGAATTAGAATAACATCTATTCAGCATCTAAGAGTCGTAAGAGAGCTTATGAAGCAGGTGCATCTCAGTCAAAAGCTCCTATTGATGTGAGACCTTAGTTCCGCCCACCCACTCCAAAGTATAGACCACCTCAGAAGAAGGTACAGACTAGTTCGACCTAGAAAGTGTATTGCAAGGCCTTTTCTGTTGCCCTACCAAAGGGTAGCATAGGACAAGGAAGCTCGAGCGTTCCACCTAGCAACATGCCATGCTGAAACTACAACAAGACTAGCCATTGGGCAAGAAATTGCCCCTATCCCAAGAAGAACAATAACCAGAGGCAGGGTAATCCAAATGCACGTCAGGGACACGTGCACTATACCACCCTAGAAGAGATCCCTTCAGGTGAAGTTGTTACTGCGGGTACGTTTCTTGTGAACCAAGACCCCGTAGTTGTTTTATTTGATTTTGGAGCTTCACATTCATTTATGAGACAAACATTTGCATCTGAGCATGATCAAAGGGTAGTTACTATAGATAAGGGTGGTTATTGCATATGTGCAGCCAGAAATAATATCTCTACCAACCAGATAGTCAGAGATGTGCGCATCTCAATAAGCAACCGAGAGTATACCTCAGATCTTGTAGTATTGCCAGGGTTCGGGATAGATGTAATCTTGGGTATGAAATGGATGAGTGGCTATGGAGTTCTCATTGACACTTCGACTAGAACCATCATGTTGAGGGAACCCTAGAGTAATGATGCTTTCCTAGTGCCACTTCCTAGAAGTTTTGATCTCCAAAACTTAGCCTGTGCTGTTCAAACCATGACCCTCCTTGATATTCTAGTGGTATGTGAGTTTTTAGATGTGTTTCTAGATGAATTACCTGGGTTGCCACCCGATAGGGATGTAGAGTTTAAAATTGAGTTATTACTAGGTACAACACCCATCTCTCAGAGACCATATAGAATGCCACCAAATGAGCTAGCCGAGCTTAAGGTTCAATTGCAAGGGCTCTTAGAGAAAGGTCTCATTCGACCTAGCTCATCTCCGTGGGCTAGGTCGAATGAGACCTTTCTCTAAAAGCCCTTGCAATTGAACCTTAAGCTCAGCTAGTTCATTTGGTGGCATTCTATACGGCCTCCGAGAGATGGGTGATGTACCCAGCAATAACTCAATCTTAAACTCTACATCCCTATCTGGTGGCAACCTAGGCAATTCATCTAGAAACACATCCAGAAACTCACATACCACTAGAATATCAAGGAGGGTTGTGGTCTAAATAGCACCGGTGAAGTTTTGGAGATCAAGATTTCAAGGAAGTGGCACTAAGAAAGCATCATTACTCTGGGGTTCTCTCAACATGATAGTTCTAGTCAAAGTGTCAATGAGAACTCCATGGCCACTCATCCATTTCATACCCAAGATTACATCTATCCCCAACCCTAGCAATACTACAAGATCTGAGGTATACTCTCAGTTGCTTATTGAGATGTGCACATCTCTGACTATCTGGTTGGTAGAGATATTATTTCTGGTTGCACTTATGCAATAACCACCTTTATCTATAGTAACTACCCTTTGATCATGCTTGGATGCAAATATTTGACTCATAAATGAATGTGAAGCTCCAAAATCAAATAAAACAATTGTGGGGTGTTGATTCATAAGAAACGTACCTGCAGTAACAACTTCACCTGAAGGGGTCTCTTCTAGGGTGGTATAGTGCACATGTCCCTGATGTCCATTTGGATTACCCTGCTTTTGGTTGTTGTTCTTCTTGGGATAGGGGCAATTCCTTAACCAATGGCCAGTCTTGTTGCAGTTCCAGCATGGCATACTGCTAGGTGAAACGTTGGAGCTTCCTTGTCCTATGCTACCCTTTGGTAGGGCAATAGAAAAGGCCTTGCGATACACTTTCTGGTTCTGACTGATCTGTACCTTCTTCTGAGGTGGTCTATACTTTGGAGCGGGTGGGCAAAACTAAGGTCTCGCAGCAATAGGAGCTTTTAGTTGAGACACACCTGCTTCATAAGCTCTCTTGCGACTCTTTGATGCAGAATAGATGTTGTTCTGATTCTCTTGAGTTAAAGCATCACTAACAAACTCATTGAAAGTGGCACATTTGCTGTTAGCTAGTGTCTTCATCAGCTTCGGACTAAGCCCCCTTTTAAAACTAGCAATCTTGTTTGCATTAGTATCCACAAACTCTATGGCATACCTTGACAAATTGTTAAAGGCATGTAGATACTCAGTTAGACTCTTGGTTCCCTGCGTTAGCCTCATGAATTATGTATGCTTCATACTCATAAGACCTAGGGGAATATAATGTCCCCTAAATGCATCCTTAAACTAGTTCCAGGTAATTTGAGCATCCTCAGGCAAAGTGGATCGATGATGACTCCACCAAATGCCTGTAGGCCCTTGCAGCTGGTGCGACGCGTATTTTGTCTTTAGGTGCTCAGTGAGTCTTAAGAGACAAAACTTCTGCTCAATTGTATTCTGTCATTTATCTGCCTACAATGGCTCCTCTACTTCCTTAAAAATAGGAGGCTTGGTGTCAAGGAAGTCCTAAAAAGAGCTGAACTGGTTAGGTTCAGGTCCTTGGTGTTTGTGCCTTCCTCGTCCATGACCAGCATTCTACGCGAGACCGCGCAACACTTCTCCCATGGAACGTTGGGTCTCCATGAGTTGGGCCATCATCTCCGCTAGTGTAGGATGCGGTGGTGGTAGGAGGTCCTCATTGCCATTGCCATGAGCACCACAACCACCCGCATCATCTCCACCAGCTCCCCTACGAGTGCACGTCATCTACAGATTTGCAACCACAAGTAATTATTGATGATGCCCGAAAAAATGTAGTGGAATTAAATAATTATGCCAAACTAAATTTAATAGAGAGAATATATATTCATACAATAAAATAGAGGCACAATAATTCATTTCCACAACCATGCATCACCAATTATATTACTTAACGCCATTCGTAATGCATTCCGTATATGCCAAATTGCTTGCCAACACAACGGGCATTCATTAAAAGTGCAACCACAATATGGATTACATGCAAGGTTTCAAGAGTACATCATGAGATCAAACTAAATTATGAGTTCATTACATAAATGATCGAAGATAGAGAGCCAATGCATTTAGCTAGATATTATAGCTAAGCTACTCCTCAGGGTGGTCGCTGTCGATGTCAGACACACCATCACCGTGGTCGTCCTCAAAAGGCTCAATATCCTCATCTTCAGGCTCATCCTCGACGTCCACCTCCATGACATCATCCTCAGCAATCAACACATTGGGATCTTCTTCCATCGCTGGAGCTAGAGGAAGAATTGGGTTCACCATGTTGTTAAGATGATGAACATCCAGCTGTAGCTCCTCAATCTAGCATATGAGTTCCTGCTCTCTACGATCAAACTCTGTTGCCTGCCTAGCAGCCTAAAACATAGTCTAGATTCTAGCTACCTCCCTAGTTTTAGCAAGGCGAATGACTTCATCCCTCTTAGTACGGACACCCTGTAACTCAGCCCTAGCTGCATCTCTTTCTACAACAGCATTCACCAACTAAACCTAGCAAGCTTCTAAAGTTGTAATAGCATTATCGATTTCCCACTGAGCCTCTTTAGCTGCCCTTTGATGCTTACACAAATGCCCTCACAGCTGGCATTGTGTGGCCCATGCTCGTTGGAGCTCTAGCATGCAGCTGACGTAGCTATCTTGGTGGGAGTAGAACATCTTTAGGACGGTGAACATAGTGCTCATAGCAGCACTAGAGCTCTCTGCTTGCTCATCATGGTCTCTTACCAGTGCATTGTCGCCCCGCTGCATCCAAGCGGTCACCGATGGATCCACTTGGGGAAAGGTTCTGGTTGGACCATTGACAAGCTCATCACCATACTCCTGACAGATCTCACTCAGTGCCTCCAAAGCTACCACTTGGGCACCTTCCCATGGAGACTGCCCATCTGACTCAATACTCCAACCCTGCCACTATGGATTGCCTACACGGGCCAGAATGGTCATTCGCACATCATACCACGGCTGCCCCTCAGCTGCCACTTCCCTCTAGAAGTAGCGGGGTGGCTCAGCGTACCCAACTGAGTTTAGCACTCTCCATAGCAAGGTAGGAGTGCCAAACATAGCCAGGAACGTGTCACTATGAGGCGGGGCTCCTAGTGCTGCCATCTGTAGCATGGTGTACAATTCTTGTGAGAGGTTATCATACGTGAGAAGAAATTCAATGAATGGGGTAAGCAATTATAAGTAAGGGAGGAATGCAAAAATGTAAATGCATGAGTGAACATGATGCATGCAGGTTCCATACGTCCTCATGAATCTTAGGAAAAATTTAAAATTCTAACGACATACACGGTGGCATACATATGTTCTTTCAATATACGTAACTAATCGGGCTACATGATTCGCTGTTAGTGTACCTGCACAAGAATTTCATTATAGCGCAACCCAACACTTATATATGCAAAAATGTAAATCTGGGCTCTAGGTTGCAACTAAATACTTCCATATATGTATACCCATACATATACTTCCGTATCAAAGCTACCCTATGACAATTTATTACCCACAATTAATTACGCACCATACACACATGCAAGCATGCATATATAGCCATATCAAAGCTAGCTCACCCCGACCGCACGCTCACATCTTGCGGTCATGACACTTATCAACTTACCTTCTTACCTTAGCGTAGAGGCATTCAATCCATACATTACCACTCAAGTGAAAGACATCCATACAATAGCATGCTGTATGGATGACGAAAGTAAAAAACCCCATGTTAGTACTTAATTAGCCACCTGATAGTCCTTAACTGGGCACAAAGGATATGACCATTGGCATACTATAAATTTAAAATTTCAAAATTTTAACACACTTATATATAGCTATAAGTTGTCAAACTAATTTTATAAAACAAAACCTTTGTTTTAAATACCCATATGACCAGTTTAGTGTTGAATCTTGCTCCGATGCCAGCTATAACAGAACCATCTAATTTATAAGAGCTCAAGTACAATAGCAATCGTTGAAGCGATCAAACCATCATACTTGAGCCCATATAAACCTAGTAGTCCGGTGAAATCATGAGGGATCTCAAACAAACCAACATACAAACCAAGATCATACATGATTCGACATAACCAGTCACATGTTACATCATGGTTCACAAATAGTTCACAGTTTTCTCACATACATCGGAGTTCACGTAGTTATTACAAACCAAGTTTAAATAGCAGAAGCAAAGTAGTTTAACATCAACATCACATGTAGTTTAAATACATGCTAGTGCTATGGTCATTCTTGCAAAAGCAGAACAGAGGGGATAACTCAGGAGTACCATGCCCCATGGTTTAGTCCTCATCCACGGTGGGATAAAGGCAGTTCTTACAATACCCATGATACATCATGGCATCTGCAACAAGAGGGAATAAACCCTGAGTACAAGAATATACTCAGCTAGACTTACCTATCATAAACCAAAAATAATATGACACCAAGGAGTATGTAAGGCTTTATCGATGGAGTTAGCTTGACAACATTTTACATAAAATCTTAAGTAACATAACTTGGAGATTTAGTATCTCTAGCATCAATTTGAATATCTATTCAATTAAGCATCTCTAGATTAGCATCTATACTATAACAATCACTTGATTAAGCTAACAAGCATTAGTAACCATATCCAGTTATAAGAATAATTTGAGAATCATCATAACCATCCAGTATCCATTAAGTTACTCTACGTAGCCGCTGCTCAGTTAAGTTCTCACAATCCGGGAGAGATGGCGATTCGAATCAATTCCTACCCAGCTAGGGAATTATTCCTAACACAAACCCATACTTCCCCCATTGGGGTCTCATCGGGTCACTTTTGGTACAATTCAGGAACCAACTTTATGGGTCTAATCAGCGCCGCACCCTCAGAGATTCTACCAATTTGCTAGGAAGATCAGGACTTGAACCCGCCCTTGGACTCATGCCACTGGCTCTCCACCCATCCTTACTACCTCTAGTGTGTGCACTTTCACTTACCAGGGCCCAGCCTGAATTGAGCTACTCGGCTTCACGGTTGGAATGACTTATCTGGCCAACTAAGTGCTAGGCATGCATTCAACATGACATGAGGACATACAGCGAATCGGTCCTTAACCGATACAGATGGGGATAAATAGGCACCAAGACCTCCATGCCTTGTGCTTCTTTATCACAATCCTGCCTGGTCTCCTTTTTATTCATCAACACATGGTTATTTCCATGATAGCAATTATAGCCAACCGTGATTAGTTATCTACCTATATGTTTCAGGTGACAGGAAATCACCTGAGTTCTACCTGACTAAGCAAGGCTAAGCATCAATTCAATCCTGGACCTACCAAGGATCCAAGATATATTTATCTGGATAAGGTAGTTCTATGCATCAAGTGGTTCCAATCAACTCCTATAACATAATGCATCAAACATAAAGGACGCAAGTGATATTTGTAAAAACATAGGAGGCTTATAATGCTCCGGGCCTTGGCTTTCAAGAATGAGGAAGGTTGGTGGTTAGGACACTCGGGGCAATCTTCTGCATTGACTCCTCCTTCTGCCTGAACTTCCTGCTCCTAGCCTGCCTGCTGCTCCTCCTGATGCTCAGGTTCGAACTCGAGAAGCGTCACTCCTTCTAGGGAACCTATTACATGCATATGCACAAATGAGTACCATGAATGCATAAGAGATGAGATGATATGATAAATTGTGCATGCATGAGCATGGTTATCCGCAAGGTGTATGATAAGTTTAACACTCGTTGACCAAGTAGATGCATAACTTTCTTCTTGTTGATTTTTACTGAGTAGGTGCATATCTCTCCTATAATACAAGAAACATACACTCACCAAGTTCTAGCAACCTAAGGTAAAGTTGTTCATCATCAGTAAGAGGTCTAGAACCTGCAGCTAACAACTAATCTCAATTAGCCTAAGTATCTACACAAGCATCACATAAGACAAACAACTACAATTGACTTAGTCATTTCCGGCTGTAAACAGCAGCTACGTAATTTGGTTATATCTGGAGTTCTACTCAACCAAATACTATGATCTTGGGTTTTCTGGAAAGCTTATAAAATTTCCTACAACTTTCATTTAATCACCAAAAGGTGATTCAACCATTATCCTAGTGAAAACAGGTAAACTTCCTAGGTCTATCCAGAAATTTCGAGAGAATAAGCATTTCTGGAGACCAAATTCTAACAGTTATAACTCTCTAACCATTTAGCCTATTACCATTAAAATTTGACACGAGTAAGATAAGTAAGTTATCTACAACTTTGTTATTGACAATATTCCCAGCAAACATCGTTTTAACCATGCAATTTACTTCACAATCGAAACTGTCCAAATAGTCACTAAAATTAAATTATAGAGCAATTAATATTTCACTGCACACAAGCAATCGAATTTGGGCACAACCAATGATATCAACAGTTCATAGGCATCACATACACTCTAGAAAACATGATGGTCAAGCTCAAATAATTTCTTTAAATGCATTTATTAATTTATTTGGACACCAAGGTGAAATAAGGAAAATATTAAAAAAATGCACCATAAATTCTGAAAAAATTAAAGTAGCTTACTTATGCTCCTAGAAGTCTACTGTACAAATTTCATACCATTTGGATAAATATAGCATTCTCTACAAAAATGACAAGTTGCATAGGCTGATTTTAGCAAAAATAGTTTAGCCTAGTGAAAAGTGTCAAACAACAGATTTTATATTTTTCTTACATGTATCCTAGTACCATAACACTGTGTAAAAATTTGCATGATCATTGGATACATATTTTTACCATGAATCTAGCATTTATTCAAGATAAATAGCAAACTCCTATTTTCACCAAGATCACTGTGCAACCAATATATTTCCTAGGTAGTACATGACAAGACAAAATCAACAAATTTAGAATCACATTTTTATCACTTTCCTAGCTCAAGTTATGTATTTTCCAAGATTGAAAACATTTAAAAAGCATTTATATAGCTCTATTTTATTCTCCTAGAAAAATACCAGAAACAGTGTATTTCATGTTTTTTATCAAATACTACACTTCATGAGGAATCCAATAAAATTTTGTTCACTCCATTTGGGCACCTATAGCTCTAGATATGATTTTCCAAAGTTAGCACAAAATTCTGGAAAAGAATAAAACAAAACCATAAAGCTACACCCGCTGACGCGTGGGACCCAGAGGTCAACGGGCCCCATTTGTCAGTCAAACAGAGGCAGGGCACGGTTGTTGACCGGCCACTGCTCGTTGATGGTGAAGCCACTGGTGGCGAGATCACCACCGCTGCACTCTCTGTGACCTCCCGCGCCTAGGGGTACCCTCAGTTTGGTCGGAGGTCCATCGGAGCATGCTCACCGGCGGCAATGGCGGGCGGTGGAGGGTGCACAGTGGTACGCCAGTGGTCTTTGGCCACCATTCGCTCTAGTGATGAGCCCTACAGCTCCGCGGTGCTTCAACGGAGCTAGTTAGGGTGGTTAGGGATCCGGCGATGCGATAGTGAGCTCTAACCACGTGCATGCCGCTGCGGCGGCGCATAGAGCATGGTGGCGCTCTCGGCGTTCTGTCTAGACAGCTATGAGAGGCAGGTCTCCATCATGCCATTAGCTAGGGTTAGGTCTACTCTACCTAAGGCGTGCTACAGAGGAGGAAGGCGATACGCCAGCTCGGCAGCGGTGAGCTTGCCTGTCATGGCAGCCATGGCAGGAGCGGCGGTGTGTTCCCGTGCGCTTGCTCGGTAGCATCTAACCTAGACTTCACCTGAGCTTCTATGACTTAGTGCGGTGCTGGACCGGGGAAGAGAAAAGTAGGGGGTGCGGTGAAATGGCTAGGTCATAGTAAGCCGAGCGCACGGCGGCGCTTCGATGAGGTCTCATGGCGGCGGAAAATGAAATGCGGCCTAGCCCATGTGCAATACGGTGAAGCAAGGGGTCAAGAAGGTGGTAGTGGAGATGGAGCAGATGTGGCCGAGACAGATTGACTAGTGAATCTACATCGACAGCGAGCGGCTATGGCGGAGCGGTATGGTGGCGCGGTGAGCTCGGAGCTGCTCTTTGGCAATGTAGAGCGGAAAGCAGAGAGCGAGTGAGGGCGTGGCGGCAAAACAGCAGACGCGAGATGCCTTTGTGCCCATCATGGCCTAAATGGTGGGCCATCATCGGTGTATGGCCGGCACACGGCAGCTTCAGCCTAGTGCGGTCAGCCACTGACAGCGCGGCGCCATGGCCATCAGAGCCCGACGGTGTGCCTGACAGCGTGACTTGAGGGTGATTTTGTGCTTAATCCACGGTGAATTGGTGTAAGATGTTTAAACAAACTTTGTAGAGCTATGATGGGCTACAAGATTGCTTTAGGAATCATCATGTAATTCACAATGGTTTGGAAGTTACATCATCTCAAAGTCGGATACATCGAAACTGTGAACCAGTTTTTGACTTAGAGAAAATTCAAGTTTGAAAATAGTAATTTGTTGATTCTTGTGAGGCCTATTTGACCATGTTAGGCACTGAATTAGCTCTTGACCCAAAAATAAAAGTTGTTACTCTAGTCAAGTACTACAACTTTGCTTAAGGGTGCACTGCCATGCAAACACTCGATGCTATAGTTCAACTTAGGTCAAACATACATCATGAAAATGGTAACTTACACAATAACCATGACTTAGAGGCCAAATGGGTCCAAGTCATGAATACTAAAGTTATTCCATATGACATTCTAAACATTTTAAGGTACCCCTAAGGTCCCACAAACATTTTATACCTTGGTCACATGTAAATCCTAGGTCAAACTAAGCATGTCATCACTTAGGAGCTTAATTAGGTAAGGTGATCCACATGAACATTGTTCCATTAGGCATCCTAAGTGTAGCTAAGGTGTTTTAGTGACCAAACATCACCACTTGCATTAGCCACACATGATCATAAAGCATACATACAATGAAACATAGAAGAACAATAGTATGTTTCACATGTTTCATAGCAATGTTTCATATGAAAATGCTTATGCATGAATGAATGATGCTTATGCTCATGCAATGCAAGTGCAATTATACAAACCTAACACCTAGGGTGTTATAGAAACCATAGATGGGGTGACACATGAAATTCGTCCGACCCCTACCGACCCCAATGGGGCTCAGGGGCTCGAGCCACCTGACCCTAACTCAGGAATCCAACTGACCGGGGTTCGAAGGTCGGCCCACGAAGGGCTCAAGGCCACCTCACATAGAACAGAGCCAGGGGAGAAAACATAGATGAGCCCCAATGGCCTTCGCCCGACCCACTTAGAAGTGGATAGGGTCATCTCAACCTTCTTGTAAAATCCTAACCTCGAGCCAATCCCATAGAACCTCTATCAAGGGGAGGCCAGCAGGCCACCTGAGTCGCTCTCCGAAGCCACATGGGCATCTACCGAGAGGCGGGTTAAGGAGTAGTGGAATGCCACATGAGGGCTGTGTCGACCTCATCATGAATGACGGACCCAGATTCCACTCGAACAGGCCCTCTAGCGAGCTCACCGAGTGCATGACTCGAGCCATCGAGGCAAGTGACGTTAGCTCAGCCCCTCCGGTTGTGGAAACCATGGACGGGGTGATGATCCCAAAGACGAGCCGACCCTCAACCGGACCCCCGCTACGCGTAGGGGCTCGAGAAAAGTTGGACTCACATGAAGACTGAACGCGCGCTCGTAGAACAACAAACCCCTGTAGGGGTCAAAATCAGGAAAGACCTTTTTTGACCCACCAAATCTCACGGCTATACCCCCAAGGGGTCCGATGTCAACAAAAGGGAATCACCGTCCCCAAGTCGCGCCATGGGCAACAAAAGAAGGCCAAGGCCCTTAGAGTCCTCCTGTTCGAAAAAGCCTCCGAAGGAGTATTCTACTCCTCCGTAGGCTCGGGGGGCTACTGTCGGGGACCAATAATAGGGTACCCGAACAGGAGTTAATGACCATCAACATTGATTCATCCAAGCAGTCAAGAGCATGACTATAGCTCCAATCGACCCCCAGGCATGCAAGCTCCACCTTGCCCAACCTCTAGGGGAGGGCTCCACCTCACCCGACATCAAGACCGCGGGCTTTGCCTCACCCAACACCAAGGATGTGGACTCCGCCTCTCTTGACACCAAGGCCATGGGCTCTGCCTCGCCCAACCCTGAGGTTGCGGTCTCTGCCCCGCTCGACCTCTAGGGGCAGGTTCTGCCTCGCCCAACACTGAGGCCATGGGCTCCGTCTCGCCTGACCTCTAGGGAGGACCCTGCCTCGCCCGACCCCAAGGACACGATCTCCACCTTGCTTGACCCCTCAGGTGCGGGCTCCGTCTCACCTGATGGGGTCCGATACTGCCACCAACCATTCTAGGTCCAAGCGTATGACCCTGGGTCAAAACTCTTGAAAGCATCTAGGCCCCTAGTTGGGTTTCGATGATTAGTGACAATACGTGATTACTATGACTAACATGTGTTTTGTAGAGGCAATTAAGTTAGGTCATGGTAATGGAGATCGATTGGGCTATCATGGTGGTCATGCCCCTATGATGGAAATCGTTTTGGTTTTCAAAGGATGAACGACAAGGTTAAGGTTGGACTTGTTCTAAGTGTCGATTGGAGTTGAAGAGACACTTAGAGTAGTTTAGGACTTTGTTTCTCTTTTGGCCATACTATTAAGGGGGGTATGGATAGGTAGCTTGACCTAGGTGAGTCTAGTGGGTTAGGTGTGGTGCACACTTGCTAAACCTAGCACTAGGTAGCTCCTAAAAAGCCCTTAGATCCATTAGAGCAAACTTCATTCATGTTTGATCAAAAGTTGGAAGTGTATGGAGGGTCAAATACTGACCGGACGCTAGCTTCGGTGTGACCGGACACTGGAGCAGAGTCCGGTTAGTTCATTTGATCAAGGCGAAGTCATCTGGAAGTGACCGGATGCTGAGGGCCAGCGTCCGGTCGACTCCAGTAAGGTTCCAGAGAGGGAAAATCTCGATCGGACGCGTCCGGTCAGTGCTGACCGGACGCTCGCCAGTGTCCGGTCACACTTTAAACACAGGAGTTCAGGGTGAATTGACCGGCGCGTCCGGTCAACATGACCAGAGCGTTCGGTCACCCCACAGAGGCACATAATGGTTCATTTTTTAGCCCATGTTATAAATACTTCCTCCATTCGTATGGGGGTACTTTTGCTCACTCCAATGGCTAAGAAACACCTTTGAGAGTGCCAAGAAGAGCAAGGTCCTAGTGAGGTGATTGAGATTTGAGAATCCCAAAGAGAGCCCTCATTAGTGAGATCAAGAGTAGCAAAGTGTTCATCCACCCTTCTCATTAGGCTTGTTGTGGTCAAGTGAGAGTTTGTGCTTGTTACTCTTGGTGATCGCCATCACCTAGATGACTTGGTGGTGATTGAGAGATTGGTGATCATCCGGCGGTGCTTGTCGATGACCCAACTCAAGTTGTGAGCGGTTGTGGGTGATTCACCATGACAGAGTGTCAAAGAATCAACCCGTAGAGAGCACTTGATCCTTGCGCGGATCAAGGGAGAGCTACACCCTTGTGCGGGTGCTCCAACGAGGACTAGTGGGGAGTGGCAACTCTCTGATACCTCGGCAAAACATCGCCGCGTTCCTCCTTCTCTCTTTACTTTGAGCATTTACTTTGAGCAATTCAATTCTTGTCATTTACATTCCTAGAATTGCCATGCTAGAGTAGGATTGAAACTTAGAATGCTAAACTTTTGTGCGTTAGATCAATAGAAACACTTTCTAGGCACAAGGGGTTAATTGGGCTAACTGTAGAGTTTAATTATTGCAAAGAAATTTAGAATTAGCCCAATTCACCCCCCCCTCTTGGGCATATTGATCCTTTCAATTGGTATCAGAGCCTCGTGCTCACGTATTTAGGCTTAACCGCCTAGAGAAAGATGTCTCATGGGGATAGACCTCCTCCTATCTTTGAGGGGGATGATCTTCCATATTGGAAAATTCACATGGAGGTGTACTTAGAAGCTCTAGATGTTGGAATACTTAGAGCCACCTCACAAGGCTTCCCAAAACCTCGGGATGCTACTAACCTACAAGGCGATGAGGTGAATTACGAGAAATGGAATGTAAAGGCTCGAAACACCATCTTTAGAGGTCTTTGTAAAGATGTGTTCAACCGGGTGAGGAACCACAAAGACGCCCATGCACTATGGTCAGACGTTTGTGCGCTCCATGAGGGAACAAAGAGTGAGCATGACGAACGCTATCATCTTGTCATGAAAAAGCTTAACTCTTTTGAGATGCTTCCTAAAGAATGTGCTAATGAAATGTATTCATATTTGAATGTTCTTGTAGAGGAAGTCAATGGGCTTGGACTCACTCAAATGCAACCATCCGATGTTGTAAGAAAGATCTTGAGTGTCCTCCCCATTGACAAATATGGGCATATTGTGACCGTGCTTCATCAAGGTGATCTTTCCACCGCTACACCGACACAAATCTTGGGAAAGATCAATGCTCATGAGATGTACATGCACATCACACCTCAAGATGGCTCATCCTCTAACAAGAAGAAAGAAAAGGACTTAGCATTCAAAGCTAGTCAAGAGAAGGGCAAAGCAAGGCTTGAGTATGAGAGCTCAAGTGATGATGAAGTTGATGATGCAAGCCTTGCTCTCATGGTGAGAAAAACCGCCAAGATGCTAAAGAAGCTTAACAAGAGTGGCATCAAGTTTGATGGCAAGAAGAAGAAGTTCTTCACTAGCTCTAGAAGGAAGCCAATCTCCGAAGATGGATTGCTACAATTGTGGAGAACTTGGTCATCTAGCTCACCAATGCACAAAGCCCAAGAAAGACAAGTTCAAGAATAAGAACAAGGGCAAGAAAGATGACTCAAGTGATGAAGATGAGAAGAAGAAAGACAAGCCATACAAGAAGAGAGATGGCAAGAAGAAGGACTTTCACAAGAAGAAGAAGAGTGGAAAGGCATACATCGTCGGTGATTGGCTCATGAACATTGATTCATCTAGTGGCTCATCCGATGATGATAGTGACAACGAGAAGGTGGCCGCCATTGTTATTAACTCTTCATCATCTTCACCGCCACCATCGCCATCATCCTCTACACACCTATGCCTTATGGCCAAGGGTGAACGCAAGGTATCAAATGATGATGAGAGTAGTGGTGATGACTATGCTAGTAATGATGATAGCGATAGTGATGATGATGAATATGAATCACCTTCTTATGATGATCTTGTTAAATTGCTAAATAAATACTCCAAGATCATTATAAAGACTATAGCTAAGAATGACAAGCTAGAAGCTAAAAATGATTCTCTTTTAGCTAAATGTGATATAGCCGAAAAAGGCTAGTGTTGAGCTTAGAGAAGCAAATGAAGCTATGTCATCCAAACTCAAGGAGCTCAAATCTTCTAAGAAAGAGCTTAAAGATAAACATGATAAACTTGAGAGGATGCATAAAGAGCTCATCACTAGCCATAATATGCTAAAAGATGAATATACTACTCTTAAGATTAATCATGATAATCTTGTTATTGCTCAAGAATATTTATCCAATGAGCCACATGATGCTACTAACAATGTTGTTAAGATTGATATAGCTACATCATGTGATGATTTGATCATTGAGAGCATTGAGCAAAGTTCTAGTAGCAAGGGCAAGCAAGTGGTTGAGGCTGATGATTATGATGAGTTTGTCAAGCTCAAGAATGACAATGAAAAGCTCAAGAAAGATCTTGAAGAGATCAAAAGTCACTACACTATTGTGCTAGAAACTCTTGATCATGATGGTGAGTTGATGCTTGAGAATGAGAAGCTCAAAGAAGAAAACAAGAAGCTCAAGGAAGAGAAAAACAATGATGCTCTTAAGGAAGAGAACAAGAAGCTCAAGTTGGAGAAAGAGCATCTCAAGATTGGATTGAGCAAGTTCACTAGAGGCAAGTATCTTCAAAGTGAGCTACTAATGAACACCATCATGAAGATGGATAGAAGTGGCAATTGGGTACATGGCAAACAAAGAGAAGAAGGCTCAAGCTCAACAACAACAAAAGCCAAAGCCAAAGAAGTGTTTTGAGTGTGGACAAGAAGGCCACTTTGCTCATGAGTGCCAAACTCCACCACCACAACCCTTGCCCAAGCATGCTAGACCTTTTGCCTTCAATGCTCACTACATGCTTAGAAAGGATTCTAGTGGAAAGATGAAAGTCATGTTCTTAGGACCTCCCAACAAGAATAGGCCTAAGAAAATTTGGGTTGCTAAGTCACTTGTTGAGAAGGTGAAGGGCCCTCAACAAGTTTGGGTTCCTAAAGCTTGATCTCTTGTGTGTAGGTGAACTACAAGACCGGTGGAAGTCATTGGGTTATTGATAGCTGTTGCACACAACATATGACCGGTGACCCTCGTATGTTCACCTCACTAGATGAAGAAGTAGATGGACAAGAAAGAATCACATTTGGAGATAATTCAAAGGGCAAGGTTACAGGATTGGGCAAAGTGGCAATATCAAATGATCATTCTATCTCAAATGTGCTATATGTTGCTTCATTGAGCTTCAACTTGCTATCCGTTGGACAATTGTGTGATCTTGGCTTCCAATGCTTTTTCACCGAGAAGGAAGTTGTTGTATCTAAGAAGGATGATGATCAAGTGATATTCAAAGGATTTAGATACAACAACCTATATCTAGTGGATTTCACCTCCGAAGATGCAAATTTGAAGACTTGCATATTCACCAAAACAACACTTGGGTAGCTATGGCATAAAAGACTTGCTCATGTTGGGATGAGCTCACTCAAGAAGCTAATGAAGAATGAATTGGTGAGATGGTTGAAGGATGTGAAGTTTGAGAAGGACAAGCTTTGTAGTGCATGTCAAGCCGGCAAGCAAGTTGCAAATACTCATCCAACCAAAGCTTTCATGTCAACCACAAGAGTGCTAGAACTCCTTCACATTGGATTTATTTGGACCAACAACATACAAGAGTTTGGGAGGAAATCTTTATTGTCTTGTGATTATTGATGACTATTCAAGATACACATGGGTATTCTTCCTTCATGACAAATCCAAAGTTGCTTCTTGCTTCAAGAAGTTTGCCAAGAGAGCACAAAATGAGTTTGAAGTGAAGCTCAAGAAGATTAGAAGTGACAATGGGAAGGAATTTGACAACACAAACATAGAAGCCTATTGTGATGAAGTTGGGATCAAGCATGAGGTCTCTGCAACATATACTCCTCAACAAAATAGTGTAGTTGAGAGGAAGAACCGGACATTGATCACTCTTGCAAGAACAATGCTTGATGAGTACAACACCCCTGAAGCTCTATGGGCAGAAGCTATCAACACCGCATGCTATGCATCCAACCGCCTATTCCTTCAAAAGTTCCTTGGCAAGACACCTTATGAGTTGCTCAATGGGAAGAAGCCGGATGTCTCTTTCTTTAGGGTGTTTGGTTGCAAATGCTACATCTACAAGAAGCAGCAACACCTAGGGAAGTTTCAAAGACGTTGTGATATTGGTTTTCTTGTTGGTTACTCATCAAAGTCCAAAGCATATAGAGTATTTAATCATGCCACCGGCTTGGTTGAAGAAACATATGATGTGGAATTTGATGAATCTAACGGCTCCCAAGGAGCACATGAGAATCTTGATGATGTAGGTGATGAACCATTGAGGGAGGCTATGAAGAACATTTCAGTTGGAGACATCAAGCCTAAAGATGATGAAGATGATGTACAAGTGATTGATCCACCTTCTTCATCAAGTGTGCCACAAGATGATGATAAAGATGGGAGAGTAGAAAATGAAGACACCCATGTCTCCCATGATCAAATGGTGGTACAAGCACAAGATGTTGATGCTCCACAACCTCCTCCTCAAGTGGTCAATAGAAGAAATACACCTCTACTATAAGATCATCCACAAGATCTCATCATAGGGAGTCCATCAAAGGGTGTAATGACTCGCTCACAAAAACTTGCTTCATTTATTTCTCATCACTCTTTTGTCTCTTGCTATGAGCCTACCAAGGTAGAAGAAGCTCTTCAAGATCCGGATTGGATAAATGCCATGCATGAAGAGTTGAACAACTTCACCTGCAATGAAGTTTGGACTCTTGAAGAGCGGCCAAAAGGAGCAAGAGTCATTGGAACAAAGTGGGTGTTCCGCAACAAGCAAGATGATCAAGGTGTAGTTGTGAGGAACAAGGCAAGATTAGTTGCAAAGGGGTTCTCTCAAGTTGAAGGATTGGATTTTGTAGAGACCTTTGCATCGATTGCAAGACTAGAAGCCATTCGTATCCTCCTTGCATATGCATCACATCATGAAATGAAACTATATCAAATGGATGTGAAAAGTGCATTTTTAAATGGCTTTATTAATGAACTAATCTATGTTGATCAACCTCCCGGGTTTGAAGACCCTAGATATCCTAATCATGTTTATAGGTTGTTCAAGGCATTATATGGGCTTAAGCAAGCCCCAAGAGCTTGGTATGAGCACCTTCGGGACTTCCTCATTGAGAAGGGCTTCACCATCGGGATGGTTGACACCACACTATTCACCAAGAAGCTTGATGGGCATATCTTCATTTGTCAAGTGTATGTTGATGATATCATCTTTGGATCATCAAATGAAGATTCTTGCAAAGAGTTTGGTGAATTGATGTCAAAGGAGTTCGAGATGTCAATGATTGGGGAGCTTACATTCTTTCTTGGTTTTCAAGTCAAACAAATAAGAGAAGGGATTTTCATCTCTCAAGAGAAATATACAAATGATCTTCTCAAGAGATTCAAGATGGATGAATGTAAGCCAATCAAGACATCAATGCCAACTAATGGACATCTTGACCTAGATAAGGGAGGTAACACGGTTGATCAAACTATCTACCGCTCTATGATTGGTAGCTTGTTATATTTAACCGCATCTAGGCCCGACATCATGTTTAGTGTGTGTATGTGTGCAAGATTTCAAGCCAATTCTAAGGAAACTCATTTAATTGTCGTAAAAAGAATCCTTAGGTATCTTAAGCACACACCAAGCATTGGCCATTGGTATCCCAAAGGAGCTAGATTCGAATTAATTGGCTATTCCGATTCGGATTATGCCGGTTGCAAAGTTGATAGAAAAAGCACAATCGGAGGGTGCCATTTGCTTGGTAGATCACTTGTGTCTTGGTCCTCCAAGAAGCAAAATAGTGTGGCTTTGTCCACCACCGAAGCGGAATACATTGCTATGGGTGCTTGTTGTGTCACAAATACTTTACATGAAACAAACTTTGCTAGACTATGGTGTAGTTCTAGATAAAGTACCTCTTTTGTGCGATAATGAAAGTGTGGTAAAACTTGCAAATAATCTGGTTCAACACTCTCGCACCAAGCACATAGATATTCGCCACCACTTTCTTAGAGATCATGTTGCTAAAAATGATATATCATTAGAAGGTGTAAGGACCGAGGATCAATTAGCGGATATCTTCACTAAACCGCTAGATGAGGCAACTTTTTGTCGATTACGGAATGAGCTCAATGTTCTTGATTTAGTAACTTCACTAAAAAATGAGCTTGTGTTGTCCCTTGCATTACATTGTAATATACATCATGTTCAATTTTTGGAAATGCATATAGGGCTTGTCTAACATGGTTAAGATAACTGCCATAAAGCGTGTGAAGAAGTTTAACCTTGGATCAAACTTGACAAGCAACTAGATTTATCTTCAAGTATTGCATTGCATATGCATGAATGTTGCTTTATTGTTTATCTTCAATTGCCCTCTTATTGCCTATTTTCATAAAAAGAACTATAGCCTAAGGCAAAATATTTTTGAAAAACATGAGAGTTTGAGAGAGGTCACTCACACCAGTCCCAATTTGTGTTTATTTGGATCTTATTGGAGTTGGGACTTGATTGGGAATAGGCAGCATGAAGGACTTTGAAGATTTGCTGGAAAAGGAGTGATCGGACGCTGCACCGGACTCTGATGTCCAGCGTCCGGTCAGTTCACAGGAGGTGAACCTGCTGTGAAGGAGTGACCGGACGCTAAAATAGTGTTCTCCTAGTATCCGGTCAGATGGTGGCTCTGCGTTCGGTCGATTGAAGATGATGATGGCTGCTTGCACCAAACTCTGGCTGTGTCCGGTTAGTGTCCATCGGACACTGTCCGGTCGTGATTCTAGGGGATTTGGACCTCTCTGGAATCGATCGGACGCTGGGTGGCAGCGTCCGGTCGCTGCCATCAGAGCGTCTGGTCAGTTGAAAACGTGCGGGATTCAATTTCTTTTCTCTATTTTGATGAGGACATCACTACTTCGTCGCATACAAGCCAAGGAGAGGAGGAGGTCCAGCATGGGCGTCCAATTCATCTTTTTCATGGTGGAAGCCCAGTCCAACTGAAGTTGGAGCCCATCTTGGGTTCCAGGACTAGTCCACCTTAAACTGGTCACCCAGGACGCATCCGGACTCCGTTTTCAACAATCCACATATGGTTCGAAAGATAATTTGATAAGGAAGCCAATCCAAGTGGTTTTACGTCAAAAGACCTTCGGAATCAACGGGAATCATCGAAACAAGTCAGCGTCCAGAATCTGCCTAGGTGCTGCAACACCGTCTTTTGGTCCGTTGGACCGTGTATCGTGTTTGGGCCCATTAGGGGCCGCGTCTAAGGGGGTGACGCCCAAGACTCTATAAATAGCAGCCAGTCGCTCTCCTTAGGGTTTGGGTTTTGTTTAGTTCTTGATTTCCTCGTGAAACAGACGTCGTTTTGCTGCAACTATCGCCGCCAAGGCTGCTTGCTGTGAACAAGGGACCCAGTTCATGATCTTGTTCACTTGTGGCGATTAGTCCTTTTGAATAAAGACTTGAACTCCTTGTTATCATAAGCCTTATATTTATTTGCAATTTTAGATTGCGTTCATCCCATTCTTGCTTATGTTCTCGATTCGCTTGCAGGAAAGCCTTCTCGGCGAGGTCAATCGCGTTCGCGTGGTTGATAACCAACGGAGCAGTGGTGTAATGGTTGTGGGGTCCAAATCAGTCTTGGTTCAAAGCCTAGATCATGAACGTCGAGTCTCCACCAATCGACGCTATCATACCTTTCAGAAGATTCGGCCTAGTCTACATCAAGTGGTATCAGAGCCCTTGTTGCCTGTTAGGTATAACTTTGTTTTCCCCTTTAGATTGTTACTGTTTTTGCATTACCTATAGTCCATAAAAAGCCAAAAATATATATATCATTACATATTCCCTGTCCTATAGCCTCATTGTGCCGTGCAATTTCGTCTCTGTTTCGCGTTGTTGAGTTTGTGCCCTAGGTCAAGTTCTGGTTGCTGATTTTAGATCGTTTTTAGTCCAGTTTGTGTTTTACCCTTTGTTTATCATCATAATTCGTGAACATCTCCAAGTCTTATTGAGTTTCCTTTGTATCCATCAAACCCTAGTCCACGCCATCTAATTTCCTACACTTGTCTTCACTGTTTCCATCAAATCATTGCTGTCATGTTCCTATTTTGTCCTCTAATTCGGAGTGCGTTCGTAAAACTGGTCTAGTTTTCGCATATGAACTCGGATTTCGACGTTCCATATATCAAAATTGATCAGAAAAAAATTTCGGATCCATCCATCCCCCGCATTGTCGAGGTCCAAGATTTTTTTTGGTCAAAAAGTGGTCACAAGATCCTCTTTTCGTGGTCACAAGGTTTTTGTCGATTTCGAGCACGTCTTCTGAAAATTCCACAGACCACGTCTTTCACTTGTTTAAGCTCATATTTTCTATGGTTACTTCTTTTGTGCTCCTAAGTGAAGAAAAAATATCAAAAAAATAAAAAGAAGAAGTTGAAATTTCTCAAAAAAACAACGACAGCCCAAAATAATAGAAAAAAGAGGGGCAAAAGAGGAACAATATCTAGAGGAGCACATAGAGAGCGCCATTTGAGCTATGTTTGTGTGTGCTGATTTCTGCCTTGTTCCTAATCATATTCTTGTTATTCACATCACTTAATACATCTGGTACTTGGAATGTGAGTATGCCAGCAACTAAGACAAGTACTTGGGATACTTATTCAGCTTTGCTATTCGGTTGCGAATTTTGCTATTCCTTGCTACTATATTGTGCTCTAGCTTGGAGATGAAAGAAGTTTTATTTGCCTAGATTGTGAATGTTGAGTCTCCACCAATCGACGCTATCATACCTTTCGGAAGATCAGGCCTAGTCTACATCATGTTTCCTTTCTCGTCACGTTGGGGGCCACTATTTAGTCGTAGCTCCATTTGACCTAAGGCCGCCACCGCCCTGCTCCCATGCCCTAGCAGCCATAGCACCGCTGCAAGTCACCGCCCACGCTGCTCACATCTCCACGCCCATGTTGCTGTCACCACCGCGCCACGCCTCCACACGCCGCCGCCCACGCTGCGTCGTGCCCAAGCCGCCGCTACCGCCGTGCCAGCCTCCCCGTGTCACCTTCGCTAGAGCCACCTGCGCCTCACCCATGCTGCACCAGAGCCACCTGCATGCCACCTTACCTGCGCCGCCATGCCCACGTCATGCCAGCACGCCATCGAGCTCCCACTATAGCCATGCCGCCTCGCTAGAGCCACCGCCGTGCCCTAGCGCCAGCACCTTCCATGCCGCACCGTGCTACACCGCCCATGCCTCTGCCCTAGCTACCGAGCTCGTGTCCCTAGTTAGTTCCTCCACATCATCTCAGTCATTGATTTTCGTTGAGCCGGAACCCTAACCCTAGCCGATTTGGTGGTTCCCCGCGTGTCGCTTCTCATCTCTTCGGATCGCCGGTTCGTCAGGTAGCAAGCCCTTGATTCAATTTCATACCTAATTGCTTGCTTTCTTATGGTTTCATATCTCTAGATGAATAATTAAGATTATCTATATATCCTCTATTCTATCGTGCAGCGTGTCGGTGCCGTTGAGGTCCTATTTGCAGTTGTCAGTCAACTCGGGGCCAAGCTCACGAGTACGGATCGAGGCCAAGCCTCAGAAGTGACAGTTGACAGTTGTTTCTTGTCAGCAGCAGTTGTTCTTTTTAGATCCAACCTATGGTTCACATCAAGAATGTTGGAGGTGGTCCCGGTGATGAGGATCCGAGACACCCTGCCTCGCTTGCCTACAGATCCAAAAGGCAAGGCGACGAAGAAACTTGCAACAAAGAAGTGGAAGTATCTAGATACAGACACAGCTAGAGCAGCCGCAGTTGTAGAGGCCATAGAGCATGCCGAGAGAGGAGGTGCTCGTAGTGGTGTTGTTATTGCAGATTAGCTCTCTCCATCTACGAGGGCCGCACTAGAGCAGATTGAGCGTCGTCATGGTGGTTCAGCTAGGACTGTCATGGTTGTGGGACGGTGAGTTATCTTGGATGAGAGTCAGCCTCAGGGGGAGTCACAGCAGGAGCCACAGGTAGTAGAGCAGACTCAAGAGGGATAGCAGGCCAAGGAGACAGAGTAGGCACCTCAGCCACACCTTCGCCGCTCTGGTCGTACTCGTTCTCTAGTCACACCGAGGGTAGATACACAGCGGAGGGGTTCTCGTCCACCACCTAGACCACTAGGGTCCTGCCTCTAGTGACTCATCTAGATCTGAGGGCTGCCACAGCCTAGCAGGTGCAGCAGCTCAGATTCGTAGACTTTGAGCAGTGGTTCCTACTGAGGAGGGATGACAGAGCTTCTAAGGGCTTCTACACACCACTGTAGGAGGATTTCTATAATGCATATCTTAACAGTGGAGCTGTTTTTAGATCTCAGGGGATGTGCAACATAGAGTCTATTGTTGCAGCAGCTGGAGAGCACATTCGCCCCTACCTTTCTTTCCTGCCAGGGCTAACAGATTCACTTGGATGGATAGGCTTATATGTTCCATCTTGGGTCCGTCAGTTCCATGCTTCTCTCTGGATTAACCCGCAGCACAGATTCATACACTTTGCATTCAGTGGCAGAGATTATAGGCTGACAAGCACTAGGGTCAGAGAGATACTCATGCTTTAGGAGCAGCCCGTCCAGCTACATGAGGTTTGCTTTGGATAGACAGTGCCCCCCAGACGTCCTCATGGCAGGATGGTGCCCCCTACAGATCTAGTCTGCCACTGCTTAACAGAGCCATTCGGCGAGGGGTCTAGCAGGACACCCAGTGATCTCACTCCCACTGCTAGAGTGATTGATGCCATTACGAGGAGGACACTGGTTCCAAGGATGGGGTATCGCAAGGGCTTGACTCGCATATAGTTGTGGCTACTAAACTATCTGATGTAGCAGATAGTGTTTGATATTTGGGATCTTCTTCCATTAGAGATGGAGGATACTATTGCTAAGGGGTTTAGAGGTCACCGACAGTTGCCCTATGCCCACTAGATCACGTTTCTTATTCACAGGGCAGTTACAGTGAGGCCACCTGAGATGTTAGCTGAGTATAGTGGTGCGACGACAAAGTTCCCTGCATATAACCTGACTCAGATGATCTGCCATAGTACACCGACTGCACCTAGCTAGCCGCGCCATCATCTAGAGGTGCTAGAGACTATAGCCTAGTAGGATGATACTATCAAGGGCATAGCAGCTATTGAGGAGGAGCAGTTAGATGCTCAGCAGGAGAGGATGGTCGAGAGCGACCCCAGTGACAGCTCAGATGAGGACTACCATGATATTCCTCAGAGGCCTCCACGACAACATGATCATGAGGCCAGTAGCTCCAGTTCAGCTTCATCTACACCGTAGACTGACCCCGCTCTACTTGCCATACTTGAGCAGATGAGGTAGGATAAGGCTCGCTAGGCTCAGGAGACCGCCGCTACTTTTGCACAGTTCCAGGCTCTGACAGGATGAGTTTCAGCTGGTAATAGTAGGCCATATAGCAGCAGCAGCAGCAGGCCATGCATCAGCAGCAGCTCCTCATGCAGCAGCAACTCCTTGGATTTATGCAGCATATAGTGACAGCTATTGGGGTTCCATTGCCACAACCTTCACCCCAGCTCGGTCAGCCTGCCACCACTTCTTTGACTCCAGCATTATAGCCTAGTGGGCTTCAGAGTCAGGGACAGCCACCAGCATAGTTTGCTTCACCTATAGAGCAGGTGTCCTAGTGGTTTGCTTTACCCGTGTTAGCCCCATAGTTCACACCTCTCCAGACGGGCTTCACATCAGCTCAGACTTCTTCGGTACTAGTGCTAGACACTTCAGTCTCCAAGAGTCTTGGAGCGACATTTAGTGAGTTGACAAGATAGCCTACTCCACCATATTTGCATGTCCCAGGTCCTTCTATAGTTGCACTTATTACCGGGACTATAGAGATGCTCCCTTCCTCAGTGGCATCATCAGAGCCGGCTGTTCCAGTCATACCTGCATAGTCTACAGCCACTGTTCACCTAAACGGCCGTTTAGCCCATTTACACACCATTTAAAACGCTACATGGTGGTACGCTATTTCTGTTTAATCGGTTGTTTTGACCGTTTAAATGGCCATTTTTCCTGTTTAAACATCCATTTTGCCCAAATAATGGGCTAAACGGTAGGTGACCGATTGATTACCATTTAGCGTTTATGATAACACTGTCTATAGTAGCTCTAGTTGTTGATCCGACCTAGACCGCTTAGCGTCGCTTCCAGCTATAGAGGGTCAGACTACTTAGAGCTCTGGTTCAGATGATGATGGCACTCAGTTCTAGCTTGCTCCTCATACCTCAGTGCCTGACTCATCCGCTGCAGCCCCACCGACCGACCCTTAGGTTTTGGTGTTTGACGCCAAAGGGGGAGAGGGATCGAGTATGTTAGTCTTAGGGGGAGTGACATATCTAGGGGGAGCTTAGTTTACTTAGACTATCTATCATATTTGGCCTTTATGTGTGATACACTATTATGCATTCATGTGTTTACTTTTATGCATCAAACTATTTCTATGTGATAGTGATATCTACGTAATTGTGATATATGACATGTGTGCTCTCTACTTTGAATTACTTATATGTCATATCACTTGTGCTATGCTCATTTGCTTTGCTTCTGCATTTCACTCTGATGCAAATGAGCTTTATTACTTGTACTCATGCTTATTTCATATCTTTTGAGTACATCATGTTGGCTTGGGTCATATAAGCTTGCCTAACTTTTTTGTTCTTATTGTCAAAAGCTTATATGAACCAAGCATGTCAAAAACCTCAACTCTTTCACATACTCGAGGTAGTATTATCATCAATCACCAAAAAGGGGGAGATTGAAAGCATCTAGGCCCCTAGTTGGGTTTTGATGATTAGTGACAATACGTGATTACTATGACTAACGTGTGTTTTGCAGAGGTAATTAAGTTAGGTCATGGTAATGGAGATCGATTGGGCTATCATGGTGGTCATGCCCCTACGATGGAAATCATTTTGGTTTTCAAAGGATGAACGACAAGGTTAAGGATGGACTAGTTCTAAGTGTCGATTGGAGTTGAAGAGACACTTAGAGAAGTTTAGGACTTTGTTTCTCTTTTGGCCATACTATTAAGGGGCGTATGGACGGGTAGCTTGACCTAGGTGAGTCTAGTGGGTTAGGTGTGGTGCATACTTGCTAAACCTAGCACTAGGTAGCTCCTAAAAAGCCCTTAGATCCATTGGAGCAAACTTCATTCACGTTTGATCGAAAGTTGGAAGCGTATGGAGGGTCAAATACTGACCGAACGCTGGCTTCGGTGTGACCGGACGCTGGCGCAGAGTCCTGTCAGTTCATTTGATCAAGGCGAAGTCGTTTGGAAGTGACCGGACGTTGAGAGGTCAAGTGACCGGACGCTGAGGGCCAGCGTCCGGTCGACTCCAGTAAGGTTCCAGAGAGGAAAAATCTCGACTGAACACTGGCCAGCGTCCGGTCACACTTTAAACATAGGAGTTCAGGGTGAACTGACCGGCGCGTCCGGTCAACATGACCGGAGCGTCCGGTCACCCTATAGAGGCACATAACGGTTCGTTTTTCAGCCCATGTTATAAATACTTCCTCCATTCGTGTGGGGGTACTTTTGCTCACTCCAACAGCTGAGAAACACCTAAGAGAGTGCCAAGAAGAGCAAGGTCCTAGTGAGGTGATTGAGATTTGAGAATCCCAAAGAGAGCCCTCATTAGTGAGATCAAGAGTAGCAAAGTGTTCATCCACCCTTCTCATTAGGCTTGTCGTGGTCAAGTGAGAGTTCGTGCTTGTTACTCTTGGTGATCGCCATCACCTAGACGGCTTGGTGGTGATTGAGAGATTGGTGATCATCCGGCGGTGCTTGTGGATGACCCAACTCAAGTTGTGAGCGGTTGTGGGTGATTCACCGTGACAGAGTGTCGAAGAATCAACCCGTAGAGAGCACTTGATCCTTGCGCGGATCAAGGGGGAGCTACACTCTTGCGCGGGTGCTCCAACGAGGACTAGTGGGGAGTGGCGACTCTCCGATACCTCGGCAAAACATCGCCTGCGTTCCTCATTCTCTCTTTACTTTGAGCATTTACTTTGAGCAATTCAATTCTTGTCATTTACATTCCTAGAATTGCCATGCTAGAGTAGGATTGGAACTTAGAGTGCTAAACTTTTATGCGTTAGATCAATAGAAACACTTTCTAGGCACAAGGGGTTAATTGGGCTAACTGTAGAGTTTAATTATTGCAAAAAAATTTAGAATTTGCCCTAATTCACCCCCCCCCTCTTGGGCATCTTGATCCTTTCAACTCTGACGCCAAGGAATTGACCGGCACGTCCCGATGTAACCCGTGCCCTTGATAGGCCAGTGCCTAGGGATTCACATCAGGAACAGCATCGGGTGTACCGGTGCTGTTCCGCCTAATCCTCGTACGAACACTAACAGGCATGTTGGTTCACCACGATGTCCGCCAGGACGGAGTGGAGCGCCGTGACCAGGCAGACGACGCCTGCGCATGGCGCCAGTGACGGACAAGACCGTGACGTGGCGCTATCCCTGTTGACATCTATTGTATCGGCGGAACCCGCATGAAGGAGAAGGACCCGGCGACCCTAAGGGCCTTCAGCTCTCTCTTTCGTTCTTCTCTTTTCCTCCGCTATAACCCATGCTTTTTCTTGGCCTATAAAAGGGAAAGCAAGGCACCCCACGAAGGGCATCGCATCGATCTAGGCCAACCCGATCGAACCACCACGAACACATCGATCCTCGAACCGACCAGAACACAACACAAGCATACGACTGAGCAACAACCGAGCTCTCGGCACCCGTTCATTCTTTCCACCAGAGACCTGGGACCTGTCCCTCTCTCGCCCGTTTATAACCCCTACTAGAAACTTTCAGTTCTAGTAACACGAGCAGCAGCAACGAACTGGACGTAGGGACATTTTGTCCGAACCGGTATAAACCTCATGTCCTCTAAGCACACCATCCGAGCCAGACGCACAATACTAGAAATTTACTCGTTGGTGGTAACTCGAAACACCGACAGGTTGACATAAAAATGACATGCTTACATTAAATATGTTCTAACCACATTTAACCATAACCTGCAGTTTCAAATAGATGGCATGAAGTACGGAATGCATTACAATATATTAGACATAATGGAATACACCAGGTCACACCAATGATTATTTCTGGAAGCCCTACGAAGACTTCTTCTCGATCAAAACTCGTAGAGAAATCAGGTAGATAAATTAGAACAGTTGAAAGAAGGGACACGGACACCCCTTATAATTGAATTATTTTCTTTCGAAAAAATCCAGGGTTGAGAAATTGAGAATCAACTCTTATCTTGCCCAAATATAGTCAGGATGCATAGGCGCAGTTCTGTTCCACTGCATAAGAACGGAAGGTGAGTCATTGTGATTGCTACAATTGTGGTTGAAGATCATTAAAAAAATAGGAGATTGCCATAACTAGATCCAGTCAATGCAAAACAAAGTTGCTCAGGTGGACAGGAGAAAAAAAATAATTATATGTATACATATATTTGCATGCCGGCAGTTTAATATGTTGTATTTCCATCTCTAGGTGTTTTTCATTTCAAATCTTGGTGAAAAAATAAATGTTCCTCACAGATCTGCTGCTATATCTATAAATTTCGAAATAAGAATGGTGGAATGCAGAATTAAAAATATATATTCTAGCAAAATTAAGTGCCCAGACCTCATTACGAACTCAGTTGCCGCTATTATTCGTTAACCTTTCAGAAAATCTGTATAGAATAAAAAATGTTTAGAAGGTGTGCCCAGAAACAGGAAGAGCACTCGCATCTAAGGGAAATCAAGGATTACTGAAGCATGAAAATAGTAAAGAATGTGGAAGAACAGCTTGGAAGATCATATTGCCCCCATGCATCATCACTACACCAATCCCATTTGCAAGGCTGCAGTTACGACCCTCCCTCCGCCTATGTTTCATTGAAAGATAAATAAGAAATCACATATCAAAGGTAACAAATTGTAACATCTCTGGTGTTTTAAACACTAAAATATGTCATGTCATCATATGTATTGCACATCATTCTTGTGTTAGTGAAAACTTTGATATGCATTCACTAAAACAAGTTTACTTTTATGTTTATATGTGTTGACTTGTATGGGATGAATAAAGTTCAAAACCTTAGTGTTAAATTAGAATTCCAAAACCCTAATTTCTAGCATTTAATTCTACCCTGGAAAAAACCTAATTCAAAATCTAAGCACAATTTGGGGTTGAGCCTAAAAGAAAAAGTGTAGAGTTTGTCAATGTGTACAAAGTTGGTTTTTGGAGTTTTCAAAGTTGTTATATAAAATTTGAAGTAATTTGAAAGGGGATAAATTCTTAAAGTGTCCCCTTTTGATTTTAAACTTATATTGTTAAATGTAGATAGAATTTTAGTATGGTTATTAAAGCAAAGTTGTAGAACTTTGAATTTGGAGCAACTTTTTATTTTTGGAGATTTTTGAGTTACTATACAAATTTGAAAGTAATTTGAAAAAAAATAAAGCGAGTGGCAATTCGGTAAATAGCTTGAACAGTGCAAGCAGGCAGCTCTCGCCGTCGGTGAGCTTCCACCGGCTTCCACGCGCGCCTGTGAGCGACACCTCCTGCATCGACGTGTCCGCGTTGCCGCTACGTGTCAAGCGCACCTCTCCCGCCGCTCTCCGCTCGCCTGTTAAGTCTGAGAGCGCCCTCCGTCGCTCTCTCATTTCCTCTATTTCCCGTCAGCGCTGCCTAACTCCGACGAGCTTGCGCCGGAGTCGTAGAGCCATCCTAGCCTCAGCTGAGCACGTCACCATGATCGCCATCACCTAGCGCCTCCATATCACCCACTTGCGTAGCTTCTAACTCTCTGGTTTGCCCGGCGTAACCTCATCTCCTCCAACTCCGGTGAGGATCCGCCGAGATACATTCCACCATGGATAGGTAGTTCGGGTGGGTCTCTTGCTTCATCTTTTGCTGTTTCTTGATCTTCATTCTCTCGTGATGTTCATGAGCTTAATCGTTGATCATTTGGTCAGTTGCTTTCCTCAGAACGGAGCTTTGCCGTGAGTTCACGTCGCCGCTATCGTCCCCAACGCCGATGACTTAGCTCCGCCTCGCCTTAGCTGTCATTCTCGCGCGCATCAGCTTTGGGGTGAGCCACTGATCATGCATGTGTGATCTATTTTACCTCTACCACACCGTAGCCATGGGACCGCGGGACGCCGGCGAGTTTTGCTCCGCCGTGCCGCTGCGCGCGTCGCTGCTAGTGTTATGTAGTGTGGTTGGTTCAATTGAGTGCTCGGTTAAGTCCGTTAGGAGGTGCTGACTACGCCGGAGACTTTTGTTTTGCTGGCGAAGTCGTAGATCGCCGTTGCTATCTCGACAGGACACCACCGTGCCGCCATCATCGTCGGCGAGGGCTCTGCAGTAGTCTAGATGTTCAACCAGTACCCTTACTCGAGGCGCAGCGCTGGGGAGGGCATGTTGGTTCCATCCATACCGTCGGAGACCTCACCGCCGGTGAGTAATCGCCGGTCAGAGGGCCTCGCCGTCGTGGTCAGAGAGGGCTGACCGGTGGGGACACCCTGTCAGTGGTTGTTTAAGTAAAAAGGACATTTTTCTATTTTGCAGAAATGGTTAAATAGTGTTGTGATTTGTTTATTTTGTGTAGAAATAAATAGAGCTCCAAAAAATATGAAAATTTTTGTGTGACCTCTCTGAGATGTGAATTATTTAGGAAAAATATTAAATGTTACTTTTCAGTACATTTTGAATCTGATAAAAATTGCTCAAATTAATTAATAAATAAGATTCCATGATTTTTCTAGGCTTAAATAATTATTCAAAATTTATAAAAATTGTTTTTACACTTAGTTATCATGTGATGAGCCTTCAAAACATTTGGGGCTCATTTGGAAATAGTTGATTTATTTCATAATTTTGAATTAATTAATTAATTAATTAAAACAAATAGTAAACCTTAATGACTTAGGTTTTGTTTGAATTTAGGATTAAGTGATGACCTTGGGCCATTAGCATAAAATGATCCTTGGTACTTTAAGTAAGTAAGTGTTTGAGTTTACGATCAAGTTGTGTTTAAGAAATGTTAATTTGTATAACCCCACTAAGGTCATCAGTGTTAATCTAAGTAAACCCTAGAGGAGGTTTAGTTAGTTGTTAGTTTGTAACTTTTCCGTGAAGCAAAGTTGTATTCAAGTTATTAACTTTTGCACCCATCGTCAAGCATCATGTTTTGTATCTCGCATCATATTAAACATGGCATTGTTGCTACGTGTAGTGAACGAAAGTGAGAACTTGGTAGTCAACCAAGTTGTTGAGGAAGTCAACCCACCTGTTGAGGTCGGGTTTGATATCTGTGGAGCATCTCCAGAACCTGACTATTCCGACAACCAAGGCAAGCCCCGGATGCATTTAAACCTACCTTGTGTCTTACAAATTATATCGCTTTTGTTTTTAAATGTTGCATTAAGTGATTAGGAGTTGAGTGGAAACCTAATTGGCGCATTACCAACCTTGTTTTTCCATATCAACCTTGTTACCAGCTTTAATTCAAGAATGCCTGATTATGCTTAGCCATGCTTAGTCCGATAAAAGTCGGGTGATTACTTGACACCTGCGAGATACAAAGGGTTTATTGGATACGATTGATTATTTATGAATCATGAGATATAATCATGTGGAGTAATAAATCTAGACCGGGCGGACTCGGTGTATGAGAGCCACAAGACATGGATGCCTTGTGAGCGGGTTTTTCCGCCTGTGTCGATTAAGAACCGTCCGTTGTTGAATTGCATGAGGTGAGACTTTTTAGTATTGGCCACATACTCCAGTAAGCCTTAACTCGGCTATTCTATTACGAGAATGGCTACTCAGTGCACTGGGAGTGGAGAGATGGCGAGAGTAGCGTGTACCCACATGGCAATGGGCTCGATTGGTGGAGTACTGTGCTCTCGGGTGGCGCGGACCCGTTCTTATTTTAGAGGATCTGAGGGTAGGTTGATATATGTAGGTCAGGGACCTGCATATGTCGTGTGGTTGAGAATCCCCAGCTGGGTTATAATCGGTTTGAATCGTTGTTGCTCCTCGGTTATGGAGACTCAACTCACTGTTCATCATCGTAGTTAACAAATAGAACTTGCGTAAGATTTGAGAAAGAGTTTGATATGAAGTTCATGATCTCAATATAGATCATGTCAGCTTTATATATGATCTTTATGAAGATTTAATGTTGAAAGAAAGAATCTTGTAGAGAGCTTTTACGTAAAAGAACTTTGATTCTTGCTAAAGCCTTACCGTGAATCCCCGAGCCTGCATTCCTGAGTCTTCTCCGTTTTTACGCCGGTTAAGTCTTGTTGAGTACTTTCGTACTCAGGGTTCTTTAACCCTTGTTGCAGGTGAGCCTCATGAGCAGGTCTGCTTTGGACCGTGCTGCATGACGGTTGTCCAAATCGAAGATGACAAGTAAATGGGTGGCCCTTGGGTAGGGCACTTTTATTGTGTGTTTTGTTTTATGTTACTAATGCTACTCCACTACTATGGTTTGTAATAATAATCGTACCTGGTTTGTAAGCTTTGAAACAACTGTTTTGTAACTAAGTTATTGTAAGACTTCCGTTATTTTACTCTGATGTAAATTAATGAATAAACTGTTGTAATAATGCAATGACTCTTTAATGGATCCTGCTCGGAAGAAATTGTGGATGATTCGGGTTTCCCGAGGACACCCGACAGACTTCTTAAGTTACCGGAAATATATGCAAAGTCGTCAGTGGTCATTGGACAATGATAGGTGCATGTGGGCCCTATAATTTAGTAGGTTCTGCCACACAAATAATGTCAACGAAATTAACAGAAATGAATAAGGGATCAGACTGAATTTAAAGATTTGGGAAAGACATCAGTTCCTCAGATTCCACATTCTCCCGCTACTCGATCTATTGGAGAAAAGATATGGAGAGGAGAGACAAAAATACTGTTATGAATGAACAAAGCACTTCGAAACAACAAAACATAGTGCTGTATGCTGTCATGAGTAAATTGAGACTGAATTGTTCAAAACATGTACTATTGACCACCTCAACAAACTCATGGATTCAGTCGAGAACTCAACAGTTTGTCTAGCTGAGAAGCATAAAATCTAGTGGTGTGGATAAAAGCTGGATACATGATTTACACTGGATAAAAGAAACACAACATATAATCGACATGAGAAGGTAGAAGGACTTTGTGTTTTATCAGTGAAACGTTCAGTCTTTATAATAATATAATGTAATTACAGTAAACAATCAGCATATCCTATGCAGGTTTTACGCTAATAGAATTCATTTAAAATATGTCCAAAATAATCCTTGCAATGATCAGGCTGCAGATTTATCAGACAACCACCAGAGTAACTTCAGTTCTTAGTTTCAGGTTAACTTCAATTCACAGTTTCAGGTTACAGGAAATTATGTATAATTTCAACTTTCAAGGGACATGATGACTATCTCAGGTCTCAGTTTTCATGATTTATATTTCAAGTCTCAGTCTGATTTATATTTAGCTGAAATAGCAGAAAATAGTCACGGCCTCACGGCACCCGTCTTCTTCGCCGAGGTTGACGCCTCCCCTTTGCTGCGCTTTCCTCTGGTTGCCCGAACCTCCAATGCCAACTGCATTGCAGCCGGATCAACGTCGACGTCAGTGTCAGATTCGACGAGGTACACCTGCGCGCGGGGGCGAACTGGCCGCGCGAGTTGCGCGCTTGGGTCCGGGCGTTGCGGCCGCGCTTGCCGCTTATCATGGTCGACGACTCTGCCGCCGCCTCGGTCGCCGCCGTGGGGATTCAGTCCGCCCTCGCTGCCATCGCTCGTGGGAGTCACACGGGTGGGGGAATGTGGGGACTGGGGAGTCACGGGATGGGGAGGGTGTACGGGAGAAGGAAGCGGCAGGTGTGGGTGTCGGCCCATTAAGGGGGTGTGTTGGCTGTTGCCCAACTTTAGAACATTAGTATCACCTCGCCAATTTAGAGAGATAAAACACAGCTTAAGAATGAACCATGTCGAACTATCTCCATCATATGTCATTCTAAACATGATGCACATTGATGGACCTTCTTAGGCCAGTTGCTTTGCTGGGCTCCTGATGAGGCTACCGGCCCTAGGCAAACTTTTAATTCAATTTTTTACATTTTTCATTTAACTTTTAAAATTGAACATTCCGACTGCATTTAAAATTTTTGAAAACCTATTTATATCATAGTCATATTGATGACGAATAACATACATGTATTTTTGGAAAATTATTTATATTTTTAAAAACATACATGTACAACATATGTATGCCCTTGATTTCACCAGCTGGAACATAGTGAGCACGGAAACTGCGGCAAAATTGCTACAAAGTGATAGTTTGGGGATCTTCATGAGGAGCAACGTAAGCAGTCGACCAGTTCTTGGCCTGGCCTTGTAGTTTGTGAGCAGCATAAAGGTCTCTGCCACGTCCTTCACAGTGAGCAATCTCCAGCTTACTCTCAATGGTTTGGAGCCAATCATCTGTATCCATCGGCTAAACAGCATGCTGAAGATAGGAGGTTCGCTACGTAAAAAATGATTTTTAGCAACGGTTCGATTTTTTTAGGGGCGGCTGGTGATGGAGCCGCCCCTAGAGTGGCGTGCTCGGATGCCCAGACACCAGCCGCCCCTACAAATGCCCCCCATATAAAACATATGCAGCACCTTCTTCCACCTCGGGTCACTCACTCCAACCCGTGAAAAAAAAGGTGGAGAGGCTTTGGGCACCTCCCAAAAATTGCTCTACTAAGGGGGGAATGTTTTGGTCTCAAATCCTTTGGTGGAGAGGTTGTAGAAGGTAAAAAAATGCTATTCCATACTTTTTTTGAAGTTTTAATGGTTGGTTAGTGAGTAATTAGAGTTTTGTTTTTCTCTCTCTTCTATGGTGCTTGAGCTACTTATGAAGCAAATTAGATCCAAGTTTTAAATGTACTAGGGTAATTAGGGAGGGGAACAAGATCATACCCTTATTTGGTCCATGTTTCTTGATTTTAGTGAACAATTAGTTAGTTTTATAGATGTTTCATGTGCATGTGGATCTAGATCTAGGGTTTGGTTTTTTATTAATTTCATTTTTGTAAATTTATGTTTGATGAAATTGGACTAGGGTTTGTATGAAAGATATTGGGTAAAGTATAATTGTTACTAATTGTTGTCTTTGAAATTGTTTATTATAATCAATAATTATGTATTTTAACTATTTATGGATAAATGGGCCATTAATTAATTTTTCTTTACCATGGTGTGTTTGTATGCTTCATGTAATTATTTTAGATTTATATTCATATATATCTGAAGTATATACAATTATTCTCAAGTAATTATTAATTTGTTTCATTTTTATATATATCTGAATAAGTAGTCCTTTAATGTTTGTTTTGTTGTTGTTGTAAAAGATGGAATGTAACACCTCGGGTGTTAGCCTTGCATAACTTGATTTGCATAACATGAGCACGATCATCACGCATTCATAAACAAGCATTTACAATTGAAACATTGAATTGAAACATATGCAACGTTGCTTGATATTGCATGTTTCTTTGTACATATGCAAATGATCATGAATGTAAACATGTACTTGGTAGATTTGAGTCACCAAAATATTGTTGGCAATGCTTAGGTTCAAAATTGGAACATTTTTTCAGGAATGTCATTTTTCATAAGTCAAGTCCTTAAGGCATATTTCATGTGATTACTTTCAATAGCTCTATGAGTGACTACTACATGAAATGATTAAATGACCTTGCAAATTGCTTAAACATGTTTAGAGTATCATTATAAACAACTTTGATATTCATGGTTAAGGGTAAATAGGTCATTAAGCCATGCTTTGATGTGTTTCATCTTTTAAATGTGACATGTTTGACCAATTTGGAACTAGATGTTAGAGACCTTGCATGGAGGAGTTCACTAAAGCAATGTTGTAGTGTTTGACATAAGGAACAACTTTGATTTTTGGGTCTTTGACTGATTCAGCTCCTAACATGTTTGAAATTGGATCACAAAAATCAGTAAAACACTCATTGCAACACTTAATATTTTTCTAAGTCTGGTACCCTAACCGTGCTGACAGCCGACCTTTGGGAAGACATAACTCAGTTTCTGTTGCGAATTAGAACTATGTTTCCTTAACAAGAGTTGGAGATGGTACATAGAGCTACAAGTTTGTTAATTACGGTTTTCGATTTTGTAGCACGGTTTAAGTGAACGAACGCCGTCAAAACTGGCTGTCAGGCGTCCATTGCGGTGTCTGAATCGGCCGATCGGCTGTGTTCGGTGGCCGACCGTTGCCAGGACAGAGCCGCCGCGTGGAGCCAGTGGCTGGCCACGCGTCGCCGGCGTCCTGCCCCGCGCGGCAGAGCCAGGCCCAGGCCGCCTTTATCACTCGCAGCGCTCGCCCGCTCCCACCCAGAGCCCCATTTTTCATTTTCGCGGCCTCCTTCCTCGCCCACAGCGGCAGCCGAGCCTCCGCCATTACGGCCAAGCCATCACCGCCGCGTAGCTCCGTCGCCGACCCACCACCTCGCCACGGCTTGCAACCGTAGACGCGTCGTGCTTCGCCCTGACTCCTTGAACCCCTTCGCTGCCACATTAAGCCAAGGTAAAGGCCCATTGGCCGTTTCCATCGCCGCCGCCATCTCTGGCACCTCGCCGGAGCGCGAGCTCGTCAGTGGCCGGGACGCCTCAGTCCGTCATGTACCACGACCATGAGTTTACGAGCATCCCCATAGTCGGTAGGGCCTAGGCCGAACCTTAGACGACGCCACCTCGGCCGGCTCCTGGTGTGTCGCCATCATCCCGCGCCACCGCTCCTCCATGGTCGCTGCCGCCGTGTTTAGCTTCAGCAATAGGTCGCTCTAAGTAGCCCAATCAGTGCGGAAGGTCATGAGGATTCTTGTAGTGTCGGTGAAGTCGCCGGAGAAGCCATCGTCGGCGAGCTCCGCCGTTCCCACGTCAATTCCGCGCCGTTGCTCTATTCCGTTTCATTGACATGTGGGCCCAACTGGCTGGAGGGTCCCGCCTGTCAGTATCGGTTAAATAGAAAGCTAGTTCATTTTTTTTAGATTTAAACCCTGATTTCATGTGTTTTGTGATTTTCATATCTTCAGTTTGGTATCTCCTAAATTTGTGAAATAAATATGGTTGTGTTCCTTAGGAAGTGTAGTATTTAAGAAAAATATGTTCTTGGCTTCAACAGTAGAAATTTCTGGAGATTTAAATAAGGATTTGAAATGTGCTTTTGAATGCATTCAAATTTGTTTATTTTATATCTAGAGTTCCTGTGCTCCAAAAATTATGAAATTTTTGTGGTAAGCTAGTCTTAGCATATATGAACTCTGGTAAAAATTTGAAGACCAGTGCATGTGTAGATCTATAGTTATAGATTTTTCTTTTATAAATAGTTAATCCTTGCATGAATTTTTATAAATTAATTATGAGTCCAAAATTCATGAAATTTGTTGGAGGTAATCCTAGTACCATATGGATGTTAAGAAAAATAGGAAATCTGTTGCTTGACACATTTCAATAGGATTTTCCATTTATGCTATTTCAAGCCTTGCTTCCTTGTCATTTTTGTATAGGATGTTCTACTTGGTAAAATGACATGAAATTTTTATAGTAGTCCTTTGATAGCAGTAGTAAGGCACTGTAAAGTTTTAGGAATTTATGAAGTACATCTGATATATGTTTATTATTTAACCTAGATATCTAAATAAAATAATAAAGGCAATTAAATAAATAGTTTGGGCTCCACCATTATATTATATTAAATGTAATTAGTATGCTTAAACTGTTGGTAGATTATATGTTGTCAAATTTTGAATGATTACCTGAAGTAGAAGTATTCTTACTTTATATTGCATGTTAAATAGTTTCCGGACTGATTCTAGAGTGTGATGAGTTGCATGTTGAAACTGATGTATACTGTAAAAATGGTTAATAACAAAGTTGTAGAGAATTTGATAAGCTTTCCAGAAAGTCCAGGATCACTGTTTTTGGAATAGTAGAACTCCAGTTATGAGTGAAACAAGTAGCTACGGTTTATGGCATAGTCGATGCATAGTAGAAGTAGTTAAGTAATAATCGAGAAGAGATATGCACCTACTCAATAAACATGATGCACTTGTTAACATTATGCATTCGTAATACTTATGCCATACTCATGCATCTAGGATCGGAGGAAGAGATCACATTGCTGGAATTCGAAGAAGCCGAGGAAGGGAACCAGCAGGAGGATCCGTAAGCCGCAGCTCCCGAAGGCGTGGAGCAGAACCCTGAAGAGCTTCCGGAGTGTCCTGACCACCGCCCTACTTCCTTTCTACGAGGCAAGCCCCGGAGCATTATAAGTCTCCCAGTAATTTACAAATGTTTACTTATGTACTTATGATTGATGCATTAGGTTATAAGAGTTGAATGAAACCACTTGATGCATGTAAATTCCTTGTCCAGATATTAACCCTTTAACCGGTATAGGTCCAGGATCGAATATATATGCTTAGCCATGCTTAGACCGGTAGAAGTCGGGTGATGTCCTGTCACCTGCGAGATATAGGTGGATAGCGGGGCACGGTTGGCTATATCTGCTATCGTGGAACAGAACCATGTGGTAAAAGTAAATCGAGACCGGATGGGAAGTTGATAGAGAAGCAACAAGACATGGAGGTCTTGGGTGTGGATCTATCCCCGTCTGTGTCGATTAAGGACCGTACCATTATTGGCGCTTCTGACAAGATTGAACGCATGCCTCTCACTTAGCTGGCCGGATAACTCATTCCGACCGCGAAGCTGAGTAATTCAACTCAGGCCAGGAACCGTTCTGTTGTGCGCTCCTTCCGGGGAACTGATCAGACTAAGCCCAAGGGCAGGTTTGGCCTGAGCATCCTGGCATCTAGTGTTCTAGATTGTGCGGTGCGGTACGGACCCGCGAAATGTGTACCTGAGTTGTACCAAAGGTGACCTAAGACTATCGTGGCTGGTAGATCTGGGTTTGTGTTAGGAATAAATTCCTAGCTGGTTGAAATCGATTCGAATCGCCGTCTCTCCCGGATAGTGAGAAACTTGGCTAGTCCCAACATCGTAGCAACTGTATTATGAAACATGATGGTTCAGATGAACATGGAATTACAATACCTGCTATGGTTACTATTGTATGCTTCTAAATGATATACCACATGTTTGGCACAGGATAGTTGCTAATCTAGAAATGGATAGTTATAATTAACTTGATAAAGGAATCATAATTGTACAACGGGTAATTGCCTTTTACGCAAAATGTTGTCAAGTTACGTCCACTTATACAGCCTTGCATAATCCTTGGAGTCATTTTATTTCTGGTTCATGACGGGTAAGTCTAGCTGAGTACCTTCTCGTACTCAGGGTTTATTTTCCCATTGTTGCAGATGGCACTGTGTATCATGGTTATTGCAAGAGTTGCTTCTATCCCGCTGTGGATGAGGAGTAAGCCTTGGGCAGGCTTCCTTAGTAATTCCTATCTTTGCTTTTGTGGACCGTGATCTGGCTTGGCACTGTATCAAACTATGTTGGAAACTTTATCTTTGAACTTATTTGCTTCCGCTTTATTTATCAAACTCAGTTTGTAATAACTTTTTATTCGTACTCTGATGATGAAAAGTATCTGTGAACTTTATGTAATATGTGGCATGTATGTTGAATCCTGTACGATCTTGGTTGTTGTAAATCAGTTTATCGAGACCCGTCGTGGTACTCGACGGACTACCGGGTTTATATGGGTTCAAGTATGACAGTGCGACCGCTTGCGGATTGCCATTGTACTTGTATTCTTATAAATTGGTCGGTTCTGCGACAGCTGGCATCAGAGCAAGATTCAACGTTAATTGTCACAAGTGTATTTAAAACAAAAGTTTTTGTTTTCCAAAAACCCTTCTCTAGCAACTATTAGTTATATAATAGGTATTTGAAAGCTAAAGTGTGCCAATGATCACTTTCCTTATGCCCAAATTAAGGACTATTAGGTGGCTATTTAAGTACTAACATGGGGGTTTTTACTTCGTCGTCCATACGGCGTGCTATAGTATGGATGCCATTCACTTGAGTGGTAATGTATGGATCAAATGCCTCTACGCCAAGGTAAGATGAGTGTATGACCGCAAGATGTGAGCGTGCGGTCGGAAAGAGTTAGCTTTGGTATGGCTATGTATGCATGCTTGCATGTGTATATGGTACGTATTTAATTGTGGGTTTAAATTATTGTCGGGTAGATTGATACGGAAGTATATGTATGGGTATACATATATGGAAGTATTTACAATTACATTCTGCATATTCATTATGGGTTTAGGGCTGAAATGAAATTTTATGCAGGTACACTAACAACGAAACGTGTAGCCCGACTAGTTACGCTATTTATGAGAGAACGTATGTATGCCACCGTGTCTACCATTAGAAACAAATTTTTCCTAAGTTTGTGAGGACGTACGGCACGAGCATGCATCATATTAAATTACCATTCACATAATTACATTGTTCCTCCCCTTATAAAATTCTTACTCGGTTATGTAACTCTTATCCATTATGGCGTTGTCTCACCAAAGGGTACATGTTAAATGGTGCAGATGGCACGCACCAAGCAGACTGCTCGCAAGTCCACCGGAGGCAGAGCTCCTAGCCATCAACTTGCTCCACGTACCCGTCAACGTCACACGTTCCTTGGAGAGTTTGGGATGCCTACACTCTTGTGGAGAGTGCTCAGCTATGTAGGCTATCCTGATGGAATGGAACCCCGCTACTTCTGGGCGAATGAGCGGTTGGGAGAAGGTCTCTTAGTTACTGTGGAGGCCGTTGTTCGTCCCCGAGGTGACGATTCTGAGTGGACAGGTTGGTGTTATGAGTCGACTGGCAGGACTGCTGAAGAAGCAGCTGGCAGGGCAGCCTTTGGGATCTTGAGGAATATCATGGATCGTTTTCCTCAGGAGCTGGCAGCCGCTTTGGTTGGAGTTTTTCCGAGGGGCAATCCCTCCACTGACTCATGGCAGCAGGCAAGAGGAAGATCCTTGGAGATGGGTGCAGCAGAAGGGTAGAACAGTGATAACCCTTCCATGAGCGCCATGTTCGCAGTAATGAGAGTGTTAGATGGAGTAGAAGGTATCCTCAGACGTGTGTCTAGTGCTCTTGGTCATGCCCGCGAGGACCGACGTCAGCTTCAAAGGGAGCATGACGCTGAGATTGAAAGGCTCACTGAAGAGATGACTCGGTTAACTCACCAGCGAAACGTAGCTTGGTCCAGGGAAGATGTCCTGAGGGCTCGACAGTTTGAGCTGGGACAGTAGCTGGCCAATGCGGAAGAATACAACGATAATCTACATGAAGAGGTCCATCTACTGAACAATCAGCTCCACCCTTATGTCCCACCTGGAGCCGCAGAAATGGATCTAGAAGGGTACGAGGAAGAAGAAGAAGTGGAGCCTAAAGAAGAAGTAGAACCTGAGGAAGGAGATGATTCTGCGTCTGACCTCGATAGTGATCATGATGAGGATTAGATCGCTTAGCATGGAGTGAGAAGACTAATGTATCACCTTTATTCATGTAATGGACCTGTAGTTCCAAGTTGGCATTAGTAACCAGACTATCATGTAATGTTATCGCACATTTGTTCGAACATCAATGCTATTTCAATCCTTTGTCGGTGATCCCACTTTAAATTTGCATGCGTTATGAGCACGATAAGCGATCAAATTGGTGATGTCATGTGGCGAGAATGAATTGTTATGCCTCTATTTTTATTGTGCTTTTGAGAATTTTCTCCAGTAATTTCAGTTTGGCATGAGTACCTAATTCATCTGCAATCTCTTGACATCAACCAATAATCGCTTATTGTTGCAACTTCGCAGATGACGCGCACCCGTGCTGGAGCTGGTGGCAGCCAGGATGGCAACCAGGATGACTTGCCACCCCCACCGCCACCGTCTGCTTAGGAATTCTTTACCTAGTTCCTGGGTAGCCAGAGGACAATGGAAGAAGCTTTGTGCCTCATCGCGCAAAACACTGCTCGTGGCCACCCACATCAACCGGGGGCCGAGCCAAATCAGCACAGTTCATTTAAGGAGTTTCTAGGACACGAAGCCTCCGATCTTCAAGGTGGCTGAGGAACCACTGCAGGCCGATGAGTGGCTTAATACCATCGAGCAGAAATTTCAGTCTGCTAAGAGTCACAGAGCACCTAAAAGCTAAATATGCTTCTCATCAGCTGCAAGGACCAGCAGGAATCTGGTGGACGCACTTCCTGTCGTCTCTGCCTGCTAACGTGAGAGTGACCTGGGAACAATTCAAGCTGGCTTTTAGGGGACACCATATTCCCCCGGGCCTGATGCGCATGAAGGCAGCCGAATTCATGAGGCTCACTCAGGGAACAAAGTCACTCACAGAATATATGCACGCATTCAACAACTTGTCAAGATATGCTCCCAGTTTCGTGGATACGGAAGAGAAAAAGATAGAAAGTTTCAAGCGAGGGTTGGGTACCAAATTAATGAAGACTATGGCAAATTCTCGATGTGCCACGTACAATGAGTTTATTAGTGATGCCTTGACCCTAAGAAAACCACAACAACATGCATGCAGTTGCTAAAGGTCGCAAGAGGGCATATGAGGCCGGTGCATCCGGATCTTTCTAGTCGAAAGCGCCTGTCATAGCTAGGCCACAATTCCGTCCACCTGCACCCAAGTTCAGGCCTCCACCACCGAAAGCTTAGAATAATAGGCCACAGAAACCATTTCGTAAGGCATTCACTATTGCCTTACCAAAAGGGAATGGTAATCAGGACAGCTCCACCGGATTCAGAAGTAATCAACCCTGTTTCAACTGCAACCAACTAGGTCATTGGTCCAAGGAGTGCCCCCACCCCAAGAGGAATGGCAACCCAATTCAGAACAATCAGAGGCAGGTGAATGCCAGGGCACGTCAGGGACAAGTGCATTATACCGCTGTGGAGAAAGTGCCCGCCGGAGAAGTTGTCACTGGCTGGTATGTTTCTCGTCAACAAGCATCCCGCTGTTGTTTTATTTGATTCGGGAGCTTCTCATTCATTTATGAGTCAAGCATTTGCATCTAGACATGATCAAGAAATAATTGAAGTAAGCAAAGGGGGTTTTAACATAAGTTCAGCAGGGGGAACTGTTACTACCAAAAAGATAGTCAAAAATGTACTCATCTTGATACAAGGGAGGGAGTACACAACAGATTTGATAATATTGCCAGGGTTGTCGATAAGTGTAATTTTAGGCATGAATTGGATGAAGGATCATGGTGTTCTTATTGACACTAGCACCCGTACCATTATGTTGAGAGAACCCACGGGAGGGAATGCTTTTCTAGTTCCACTCTCCCGCGATTTTGAACCCCAACATTTAGCCTGTGCTATCTAAGCCACCACCATATGTGATATTCCAGTGGTTTGTGAGTTTCCGGATGTATTTCTAGAGGAATTACCAGGTCTACCACTGGATAGGGACGTGGAATTTAAGATTGAATTAGTGCCAGGTACCGCACCCATATCCAGAAGGCCCTATAGAATGCCACCCAATGAGTTAGCAGAACTTAAGGTTCAATTGCAAGATCTATTGGACAAAGGTCTTATCCAACCTAGCTCATCGCCGTGGGGATGTCCAGCATTGTTTGTGAAAAAGAAGGATAAGTCACTAAGGATGTGTGTAGATTACAGACCACTCAATGCTGTGACCATCAAGAACAAGTATCCGTTGCCCCAGCATCGACATCTTGTTCGATCAGCTAGCGAAGGCAAAGGTATTCTCCAAAATTGACTTGAGATCAGGTTACCATCAGATAAAGATTAGACCGGAGGATATACCTAAAACTGCTTTCTCTACTAGGTACGGCTTATACGAGTATTTGGTTATGTCTTTTGGACTAACAAATGCTCCAGCCTATTTCATGTACCTAATGAACTCGGTATTCATGCCCTGAACTTGATAAGTTCGTGGTCGTGTTTATCGATGACATATTGATTTATTCAGAAAATGAGTCAGATCATGAAGAGCATCTGAGGATTGTCCTATCCAGATTGAGAGAGTATAAGCTATATGCCAAGTTTAGCAAATGTGAATTTTGGATGAGCAAAGTACCTTTCTTAGGTCACATTTTATCAAGAGATGGAATCTCAGTAGACCCATCAAAAGTACAAGAGGTCATGGATTGGAAAGCCCCAACTTCGGTCCATGAAGTTTGGAGTTTCCTAGGGTTAGCAGGATACTATCGTCGGTTTATTCTAGATTTCTCAAAGATAGCTAAGCCTATGACCAGACTACTTCAGAAAGATGAGAAATACAAATGGACACCAGAATGTGAAACAGCTTTTCACACCCTCAGAACTTTGTTGACTACAGCACCTGTGTTAGCACAACCAGACATTGAAAAGCCTTTTGATGTATTTTGTGATGCATCAGGAATAGGTTTGGGATGTGTGCTTATGCAAGAAGGGAGAGTAATTGCATATGCCTCACGGCAATTGAGAAAACATGAAGTCAACTACCCTACACATGATTTGGAACTGGCAGCCGTTGTCCATGCACTAAAGATATGGAGACATTACTTGTTGGGCAATGTATGTCATATCTATACTGACCACAAAAGCCTCAAGTATATCTTTACCCAGCCAGAACTGAACATGAGACAACGTAGATGGTTGGAATTGATTAAGGATTACAATTTGGAAGTGCATTACCATCCGGGTAAAGCTAATGTAGTAGCCGATGCACTTAGTCGGAAGTCCCATTGCAACACTGTGGAAGCACTATTGGAAGATGGATTCAACTTGCTACATCCTGCTGTACTACACAATATCACAATCAGTTGTTCGCTTGAGGGCAAAATCATAGAGCTACAACAGACAGATGTAGGAATAAGTCACATCTAGAGAAAAATGCAAGAGCAGGAAACCAAACATTTTAGATTGGACAAAAGAGGAGTATTATGGTTCGAGGACCGATTAGTGGTACCAAAAGACCATGAGCTAAGGAATCAAATTTTAGAAGAAGCTCACTCGTCCAAATTGTCTATCCATCCGGGTAGTAGTAAAATGTATCAAGATCTAAGAACCCGTTTTTGGTGGACCAAGATGAAGAAAGAGATCGCAGCCTATGTTGCTAGGTGTGATAACTGCAGTAGAGTGAAAGCCGTCCATATGAAAACCTCTGGATTACTTCAGCCATTACCTATTCTAGGATGGAAATGGGAGGAAATCAGCATGGATTTTATCACAGGCCTTCCAACAACGCCACAAGGTCACGATTCAATCTGGGTCATTGTTGATCGTCTCACCAAGTCAGCACACTTTATACCCGTGAACACGCGGTATATAGTTGGGAAATACGCTGAGATATATGTATCCCAGATCATGAGATTACATGGAGTACCCAGGACCATCATCTCAGATAGAGGACCATAGTTCATAGCTCGTTTTTGGGAGCACTTACACCAGGCTTTGGGAACCAAGCTAATCAGAAGTTCAGCTTATCATCCGCAAACTTCAGGACAGACTAGAGCGAGTGAACCAAATCCTAGAAGATTTACTTAGAGCTTGTGTTATATCTTCAAAAGGTTCATGGGAGAAATGGTTACCTTTAGCTGAATTCTCCTATAACAACAGTTATCAAGCGAGTATAAAAATGGACTCCATTTGAAGCCTTGTATGGCAGAAAGTGTAGAACTCCATTGAATTGGATTGAGCCCGGTGAAAGGAGATACTTTGGTATTGATTTTGTCAATGAAGCCAAAGAGCAAGTACGTATCATCCAACAACACATGAAGGCAGCTCAATCAAGACAGAAGAGTTATGCCGATAGAAGAAGAAGACCACTAACTTTTGAAGTGGGTGACTATGTATACTTGAGAGTATCACCCATGAAAGGTGTGAAAAGATTTGGGATGAAAAAGAAGCTTTCACCAAGATATGTAGGGCCATACAAAATTTTGGAACGAAAAGGAAATGTTGCGTATAAGCTACAACTACCACCAGAGATGAGTGCAATCTTTGATGTGTTCCATGTTTCTCAGTTAAAGAAATGTCTTCGAGTACCTGAAGAAGCGATTGCACCCACCAACGTGCAGCTTCAATCGGATTTGACCTATGAAGAAAAGCCAATTCGAGTATTAGAGGAGATGGAGAGAGTGACAAGGAGTAAGATTATTAAGTTCTATAAGGTGGTGTGGAACAATCATAGTGAACAAGATGCTACGTGGGAAAGAGAAGATTATCTACGAGAAGTTTATCCCGCCTTTTTCCAAGAATGGTAGGTCTTGCAAATCTCGGGACGAGATTTTTATAAGGGGGAGGGGCTGTAACACCTCAGGTGTTAGCCTTGCATAACTTGATTTGCATAACATGAGCACGATCATCACGCATTCATAAACAAGCATTTACAATTGAAACATTGAATTGAAACATATGCAACGTTGCTTGATATTGCATGTTTCTTTGTACATATGCAAATGATCATGAATGTAAACATGTACTTGGTAGATTTGAGTCACCAAAATATTGTTGGCAATGCTTAGGTTCAAAATTGGAACATTTTTTCAGGAATGTCATTTTTCATAAGTCAAGTCCTTAAGGCATATTTCATGTGATTACTTTCAATAGCTCTATGAGTGACTACTACATGAAATGATTAAATGACCTTGCAAATTGCTTAAACATGTTTAGAGTATCATTATAAACAACTTTGATATTCATGGTTAAGGGTAAATAGGTCATTAAGCCATGCTTTGATGTGTTTCATCTTTTAAATGTGACATGTTTGACCAATTTGGAACTAGATGTTAGAGACCTTGCATGGAGGAGTTCACTAAAGCAATGTTGTAGTGTTTGACATAAGGAACAACTTTGATTTTTGGGTCTTTGACTGATTCAGCTCCTAACATGTTTGAAATTGGATCACAAAAATCAGTAAAACACTCATTGCAACACTTAATATTTTTCTAAGTCTGGTACCCTAACCGTGCTGACAGCCGACCTTTGGGAAGACATAACTTAGTTTCTGTTGCGAATTAGAATATGTTTCCTTAACAAGAGTTGGAGATGGTACATAGAGCTACCAGTTTGTTAATTACGGTTTTCGATTTTGTAGCACGGTTTAAGTGAACGAACGCCGTCAAAACTGGCTGTCAGGCGTCCATTGCGGTGTCTGAATCGGCCGATCGGCTGTCTTCGGTGGCCGACCATTGCCAGGACAGAGCCGCCGTGTGGAGCCAGTGGCTGGCCGCGCGTCGCCGGCGTCCTGCCCCGCGCGGCAGAGCCAGGACCAAGGCCGCCTTTATCACTCGCAGCGCTCGCCCGCTCCCACCCAGAGCCCCATTTTTCATTTTCGCGGCCTCCTTCCTCGCCCGCAGCGGTAGCCAAGCCTCCGCCATTACGGCCAAGCCATCACCGCCGCGCAGCTCCGTCGCCAACCCACCACCTCGCCACGGCTTGCAACCGTAGATGTGTCGTGCTTCGCCCTTACTCCTTGAACCCCTTCGCTGTCACATTAAGCCAAGGTAAAGGCCCATTGGCCGTTTCCATCGCCGCCGCCATCTCTGGCACCTCGCCGGAGCGCGAGCTTGTCGTGGCCGGGACGCCTCAGTCCGTCATGTACCACGACCATGAGTTTACGAGCATCCCCATAGTCGGTAGGGCCTAGGCCGAACCTTAGACGACGCCACCTCGGCCGGCTCCAGCGTGTCGCCGTCATCCCGCGCCACCGCTCCTCCATGGTCGCTGCCGTCATGTTTAGCTTCAGCAATAGGTCGCTCTAAGTAGCCCAATTAGTGCGGAAGGTCATGAGGATTCTTGTAGTGTCGGTGAAGTCGCCAGAGAAGCCGCCGTCGGCGAGCTCCGCCGTTCCCACGTCAATTCCGCACCGTTGCTCTGTTCCGTTTCATTGACATGTGGGCCCAATTGGCTGGAGGGTCCCGCCTGTCAGTATCGGTTAAATAGAAAGCTAGTTCATTTTTTTCAGATTTAAACCCTGATTTCATGTGTTTTGTGATTTTCATATCTTCAGTTTGGTATCTCCTAAATTTGTGAAATAAATATGGTTGTGTTCCTTAGGAAGTGTAGTATTTAAGAAAAATATATTCTTGGCTTCAACAGTAGAAATTTCTGGAGATTTAAATAAGGATTTGAAATGTGCTTTTGAATGCATTCAAATTTGTTTATTTTATATCTAGAGTTCCTGTGCTCCAAAAATTATGAAATTTTTAGTGGTAAGCTATATATGAACTCTGGTAAAAATTTGAAGACCAGTGCATGTGTAGATCTATAGTTATAGATTTTTCTTTTATAAATAGTTAATCCTTGCATGAATTTTTATAAATTAATTATGAGTCCAAAATTCATGAAATTTGTTGGAGGTAATCCTAGTACCATATGGATGTTAAGAAAAATAGGAAATCTGTTGCTTGACACTTTTCAATAGGATTTTCCATTTATGCTATTTCAAGCCTTGCTTCCTTGTCATTTTTGTATAGGATGTTCTACTTGGTAAAATGACATGAAATTTTTATAGTAGTCCTTTGATAGCAGTAGTAAGGCACTGTAAATTTTTAGGAATTTATGAAGTACATCTGATATATGTTTATTATTTAACCTAGATATCTAAATAAAATAATAAAGGCAATTAAATAAATAGTTTGGGCTCCACCATTATATTATATTAAATGTAATTAGTATGCTTAAACTGTTGGTAGATTATATGTTGTCAAATTTTGAATGATTACCTGAAGTAGAAGTATTCTTACTTTATATTGCATGTTAAATAGTTTCCGTACTGATTCTAGAGTGTGATGAGTTGCATGTTGAAACTGATGTATACTGTAAAAATGGTTAATAACAAAGTTGTAGAGAATTTGATAAGCTTTCCTGAAAGTCTAGGATCACTGTTTTTGGAATAGTAGAACTCCAGTTATGAGTGAAACAAGTAGCTACGGTTTATGGCATAGTCGATGCATAGTAGAAGTAGTTAAGTAATAATCGAGAAGAGATATGCACCTACTCAATAAACATGATGCACTTGTTAACATTATGCATTTGTAATACTTATGCCATACTCATGCATCTAGGATCGGAGGAAGAGATCACGTTGCTGGAATTTGAAGAAGCCGAGGAAGGGAACCAGCAGGAGGATCCGCAAGCCGCAGCTCCCGAAGGCATGGAGCAGAACCCTGAAGAGCTTCCGGAGTGTCCTGACCACCGCCCTACTTCCTTTCTAGCGAGGCAAGCCCCAGAGCATTATAAGTCTTCCCAGTAATTTACAAATGTTTACTTACATACTTATGATTGATGCATTAGGTTATAAGAGTTGAATGAAACCACTTGATGCATGTAAATTCCTTGTCCAGATATTAACCCTTTAACCGGTATAGGTCCTAGGATCAAATATATATGCTTAGCCATGCTTAGACCGGTAGAAGTCGGGTGATGTCCTGTCACCTGCGAGATATAGGTGGATACCGGAGCACGGTTGGCTATATCTGCTATCGTGGAACATAACCATGTGGTAAAAGTAAATCGAGACCGGACGGGAAGTCGATAGAGAAGCAACAAGACATGGAGGTCTTGGGTGTGGATCTATCCCCAGTCTGTGTCGATTAAGGACCGTACCGTTGTTGGCGCTTCTGACAAGATTGAACACATGCCTCTCACTTAGCTGGCCGGATAACTCGTTCCGACCGCGAAGCCGAGTAATTCAACTCAGGCTGGGAACCGTTCTATTGTGCGCTCCTTCCGGGGAACGATCAGACTGAGCCCAAGGGCAGGTTTGGCCTGAGCATCCTGGCATCTGGTGTTCCAGATTGTGCGGCGCGGTATGGACCCGCAAAATGTGTACCTGAGTTGTACCAAAGGTGACCTAAGACTATCGTGGCTGGTAGATCTGGGTTTGTGTTAGGAATAAATTCCCAGCTGGTTGAAATCGATTCGAATCGCCGTCTCTCCCGGATAGTGAGAAACTTGGCTAGTCCCAACATCGTAGCAACTGTATTATGAAACATGATGGTTCAGATGAACATGGAATTACAATACCTGCTATGGTTACTATTGTATGCTTCTAAATGATATACCACATGTTTGGCACAGGATAGTTGCTAATCTAGAAATGGATAGTTATAATTAACTTGATAAAGGAATCATAATTGTACAATGGGTAATTGCCTTTTACGCAAAATGTTGTCAAGTTACGTCCACTTATACAGCCTTGCATAATCCTTGGAGTCATTTTATTTCTGGTTCATGACGGGTAAGTCTAGCTGAGTACCTTCTCGTACTCAGGGTTTATTTTCCTATTGTTGCAGATGGCACTGTGTATCATGGTTATTGCAAGAGTTGCTTCTATCCCGCTGTGGATGAGGAGTAAGCCTTGGGCAAGCTTCCTTAGTAATTCCTATCTTTGCTTTTGTGGACCGTGATCTGGCTTGGCACTGTATCAAACTATGTTGGAAACTTTATCTTTGAACTTATTTGCTTCCGCTTTATTTATCAAACTCGGTTTGTAATAACTTTTTATTCGTACTCTGATGATGAAAAGTATCTGTGAACTTTATGTAATATGTGGCATGTATGTTGAATCCTGTACAATCTTGGTTGTTGTAAATCGTTTATCGAGACCCGTCGTGGTACTCGACGGACTACCGGGTTTATATGGGTTCAAGTATGACAGTGCGACCAGCTTGCGGATTGCCATTGTACTTGTATTCTTATAAATTGGTCGGTTCTGTGACATGGAGTATAGGAACTCTTGGATGTATGGTTCGTTAAGGTTCAAGGTAGGTTTCCGTGAAGAGGTGGATAAATTTATTGAAGCCGCAAAGAAGCATGCAACGACATTGAAAGAGAATAAGGATACAATTATTTGTCCATGTAAAGATTGCAAGAATCGTATGGCATGGACAGATGTGACTATCATCATATCACATTTGATTATGCGAGGATTTGTTGAGGACTACACAGTGTGGATTCATCATGGTGAAATGGTTATTGTTAACGATGAGGATGAGGAGGAATACGACGACGAAACCATAGAATCACTGTCCTAATATTCAGCAGAGCTTGATGCACGAATGGATTTCGAGTTTGGTAATGAATAAGGTGGTGATGTTGGTGGTTGGGATGGTAACGACGAAGGTGGTGCCAATAATGATGGTGGAGCACGTGTGGGGGATGAAGATGATTTCGAGGACATGATTCGAGCCCTTGGACCAGAGATTTTACTAAATAGCTCGAAAGGTCTAGAAAATTTGGAAAGGGTGACAAAAGCATCGAAGGAGACTGTGTATGGTGTTGAAAAGGGTTGTCCAACACATTGGGCATTGCTACATTTTGTGCTTGAGCTACTCATTCTGAAGGCTAAGTACGGCTGGTCAGACTATAGTTTCAATGATCTATTGCATCTCCTATCATGGGTGCTGCCACAACCAAACTCAGTTCCCACCAACACATACCAAGCGAAGAAGGTCATAAGTCCATTGACAATGGGGGTTGAAAAAATCCATGCATGCACCAACCACTGTATACTTTTTCAGTGGCCAAATGTTCAAGTCACAAGATAAATGTCCCTGGTGTGGGGCTAGCCGGTACAAGAACAATGACCTTTACGGTGGGGATGAAGCCTCCATGGGGAAAAAGAGGAATAAGAAGGGTACAAAAAAGGTGGTACAAGAATCTCAGCCCTCAGAGGACACTCCATTAGGCAACGATGCAAAGCAGAGAAGAATTCCTGCCTTGGTAACGTGGTACCTGCCAGTGACCGACCGCTTGAAACGTATCTTCCTAAACCCTAAAGAAGCCACACTCATGACATGGTGGGATGATGAGCGCAAGGTGGATGATGATAAGATTGCACACTCGGCTGATTGTAGTCAGTGGCAAAGGTTTGATGAGAAGCACAAAGAATTCAACGATGACCCAAGGAATGTACGGTTTGGCTTGAGCACCGATGGAATGAATCCCTTCAATGAGAGGATGAGCGACCACATCACATGGCCAGTGATCTTGACTATGTACAACATCCCAACATGGTTGTGTCAACATGGTTGTGTAAGAAGAGAAAGTACCTTCTCCTCACTATTCTTATTTCTGGCCCTAAACAACCAGGCATTGATATAGACGTGTTCCTCGAGCCTTTGATGCAAGAAATGGAGAGGCTATGGAGGCATAGGGAGTAGATGTACGATGCATTCTGAAAGGAGGACTTCATATGTAGAGCAATAATATTTGTTACTACCAATAATTACCCCGCGTTGTTTGCTTTGTCTGGACAGATCAAAGGAAAGATGGGATGCTTGGTTTGCTTGGATGGTACTACATGGGTGTACCTGGATGCATCCAAGAAGATAGTTTACCTAAGGAACCGATGCTTCTTAAAGACAAGTCACAAGTACCGCAGTAAATTGTTCTTTAGATTTTATGACAACGCCCCGGAGATTGAACCCCCTCCGAAGAGACGTCATAACGGAGAACACGTGTACAGAATGGTGAAAAACATACGCATCAGTCTATGGAAAGAAGAATTCGGATGGGACAAACAGAGATAGAAGCACATCTCCTGTCGAAGGAGTACCTTTCAAGAAACAATCGATCTTCTTTCAGTATCTACCATATTGGCCAGACTTGGAGGTCCCCCATGCCATTGATGCTATGCACATGCAGAAGAATGTCTTTGAGAGTCTCATTGCTACCTTGATGGACACAGGCAAGTCATAGGATGGCCTGAAAGCATGGAAAGACATGGTGCAGCTAAACATTATGCCACAGCTTCACCTGGTACCTGAGGCTAATGGAAAATACACTCTGCCGCGGCATGCTTCAACCTAACACCAGACGAGAAGAGAGCTATATGCACTTTCCTGAGGGGGATCAAAGTCCCGACTGGGTTTTCAGCAAATGTGAAGAAGCTAGTGTCGATGAAGGACTTGTCAATAACACACTGCAAGGCTCACGATTGCCATGTGATGCTGACAGTGCTTTCTACCTATTGCAATCAGGGCTATAAAGCCAGAGTTCTTGAAAATGACCATCACCCGCATGTGCTACTTCTTTTCAAAGATCTCACAGAAGATGATTGGCAAGCAAGAGCTGAGTGACCTACATGAATTTGTGGTGGAGACACAAAATCAACTGGAGATGTGTTTACCTCCTGCTTTTTTGATATAATGCCACATCTCATGATTCACATGGTTCATCAGATACAGGCGTTGGGCCCTTGCTACTTGCATGAAATGTGGTCCTACGAGCGGTTCATGTCGGTTCTAAGTCGATACGTGCATAATCGAGCATACCTAGAGGGCTCCATGATAGAGGGTTACAGTACTGAAGAAGTCATCGAGTGCTATCAAGAGTACCTAAAAGTACAGAAAGGGATTGGTAAACCCGATTCTCGTCACAAGGGTAGGCTGGCTGGGAAGGGCACCAGTGGTAGAAAAGTGTTCATCGACCATGATTACAAAGAGGTGAGTCGGGCGCATTACAGTGTCTTACAGAGTACACAACTGATGCAACCGTACATTGATGAACACTTGGCTATCATTATGGCAGGAGAGAAATAGCCGTTCGGATAATTGGGTCATGAAACAACACAAGCAATGACTAACTACATGGTTGAAGGACCAAAACATACCGCCTAGAGAAACCATAGACTCTATTACCATCAGTAGGTTAGCGGAGGGGCCATCGAGACAAGTGACATCTTGGAATGCTTATGACATCAATGGGTATACGTACTATACCCACGCAAAGGATAGTAAATATGTGAACCAAAACAACGGCGTTCGAATAGAGGCTATCGATGGATTGGGGCGAAAGATCCAATACTTTGGCATCATTGAAGAGATATGGGAACTTGACTATGGAAGGGATATAACGGTGGCCCTGTATCGATGCTGCTGGATCAAACAACACCAACTGAATGAGATCAGATTGAGAGTCCTGGACCTTGAGAATCTAGGCTACCAAGATGACCCTTGGGTGCTCACTTCACGTGTCGCACAAGTTTTCTATATGTCTGACCCACAAAGTAACCTCCCCCCGAAGAAGAAGACAAAGCACGTGGTTGCCTCCGGAAAACAGCACATTATTGGAGTTGATGGCGTGGACGATGTTGAAGCTTACAATAACTACGATGAGATGACACTATTCACAGACTTTCCTAAAAAGATTAGTATTGTGGAAAAGAACCTCCCCAAAGACATAATACCATGGGAATGAAAATGTGTCAAGGGGAAAGTCGTTACAGCGGGCTAGCTAGTTGTTGAACGTGTAGTGTTTGTGTAAGTGTGTGTTTGTAAGACTTTATTTATGCATGCGTGTGAGACTATATATTTATGTACGTGTTTAAGACTACATATTTTTGTATGTGTGTGAGACTACATTTTATGCATGTGTGAGACTACCACTCTATTACTACTAAAACTTTATGAAATCACTTAACACTTTATGAAATGAAGAAATGACCAAAACAAAAGTAGGAGATCTTGATGAGTTATACAACTTTTATATTCATCACCTTTACAGCTGAAATCATTTAGTGTTTGAAAATCAGGTTTGAAGCTATCATTTTCTGAAATTTAAAATTTGAATTGTTCAAAATTAGTGACAAAGTTAGTGTGTTGATTTGGTCATTCTTTTCATTTGACAAAGTTTGAGCACTTCAAATTTTCAAATTTAAAAAAATGATAAGTTCGAACGAGATTTTCAACCATTAATGATTTAAGCTGGAAAAGTGATGAATACCAAAGTTGTATAACTCATCAAGATTGTGGGGGTATTGACCCCTATACCCTTATGGCTAGGCTTGGGCCGGCCCGGATCAGTGGGTTCGGTCCACCAAAAGACGACGCGTGGCCCGGCCAACCTGTTCGGAGTCCCGCGCAAGGAGTCAAGGCAGATTTGGCGGTCAAGCAAGATCCTGGTCGGTTAGAATAGGAATCCTTATCTGGCCACATATGGCAATTGTAACTGGCTAGGATTAGTTTCCAGATCTATAACCCTACCCCTCGGACTATATAAGGCGGGCAGGGGACCCCTCTAAAAAACATCTCTCATTGACATACAGCAATACAATCAGACGCAGGACGTAGGTATTACGCCTTCTTGGCGGCCGAACCTGGATAAAACCTCATGTCTGTCTTGCGTCACCGTCTTGTTTGTGGCTTGCGCATCTGTCTGCCGACAATCTACTTCCTTGGGCATACCCCTAGGTAGACTACCGACCATATTTCATCGATAGTGGCACGCCAGGTAGGGGGTGTGCGTACTGCTCTCTAAGCAAACAAGATGGTCATCATCTCTGGCTCCATGGCTACGCCGAACGGCCTCATGTTCACCGTCGGCCAGATCACCTGGACCACCACCTCCAACGACTTCATCACCATGACCACAGAGGAGGCGTGGACTCAGTCTGCGCCGACCACTGCTTCACCTGCATCAGCTACGGCTCCGACCACGGTGGATACGGCTCTGACCACGATGGATACAGCTCCGACCACGGTGGATATGGCTCCGACCACGACGGATATGGCTCCGACCACAATGGATCTTGCTCCGACCACGGTACATCTGGCTCCGACCACACCTACATCATGTTCAGCCACGCCGACAACCCATCATCCGCTTCCCCACTACAAAGGGAAGCAGATCGACAACACCGACTTGCTCGACTCCATCGATCGGGTCGGCACCAAACTCGTTGAAACCCTAGCTCTGGTAAGTACGATTCAAAGTCAACCCAATGAGCAGGTAACCGCTTCCCACAATAGATCTACCCTGACCAGCTCAGACCAGTCATCCTACATGACTTGGTACAGATCTCGTGGTCATATCTACTCCTGAAGGGCGCTCCGCTCGTCGCCGGCCAGCCTCTGCGACGGGTCTCCAGCTCTCCGAGTACGAAGCCTCGACGGAGAACTACCAGGCCCAGCTCTACGGCCTACGAAACGCTGCCTCCAACTACGCGTACAACCTACAACGCCGCTCGAATCTGTGTTTTATGCATCGACCTCGGCCGAAGCCACGCAACTTCGTCAACATGATCTGGATTGAAGATTATCAAGAAGGATCCGTCCACACGGTCCAAGAGGGTGACTCCAGCTCCTCGTCTGGCATCGCATCTGATGCCTCCGTCCACACCAAGCTCCAGCATCATGATGATGAAGGCGTCGAATACAATCTGGATATCCCAGACCACGCCCCGGGGTTCCCGCAATTCCCGTCTTTCCCGCCAAGGCGAGGGGGTTTGATCAACGTTGTCAGCAATGACGAACCACCGGCAGTTGGCAAAACAGAACAAGAAAGGACTGCACGCGAAGCACGCAATATTAACCGGTTTAATCGCCAACAAATCGAAGCCGAAGCAGACCAGGAGGCATGACGCATAAGGGTCCAGCCACGCGACCTTAACGATGCTTTCGACAGGGTAGGGGACAAATAGGTCTTCAGGACTCCAAGCGCCAACATAGCCGTCGCCATGGCGACAATGCAACAGCTACCCAACACCCCGGAAACCTAAGCAGTTCGCGATGAAATACAAGCCTATCTGACGGCTACTATGGCCCAGACCGCAGAGATTGTAAATCAAGCCCAGGCTCCATCCGTCTTAGTCGAGTCAAGCCATAGCTGGCAGCACCCAAGTCGCTCACAGCCACTCAACCAATGTGGCTCGCGCAACAATGACCCATCCATTAAGGCGGAAATGGTGGCCATGACAGTGGCCAGGATGACAACCGCCGTGACGTCCAGGACGATAACCGCCGAGACAACCATGACAATCGCTGCGATAACCACGGCCGCAGGCCTAATCCAGATGGCAATCGAGATCGCCACGATGGCAATAACGATCTTCGCCATTACCTCGGTGGACACGATCTGCGTGCTCGCATCAACCAAAGAGCCGACGATCGAGCATCCCATGAAAGTTATCGCCGTATGGAATATGACACTGCCCACGGCCTGCCGGGTTTGAAGTAGTTTACTCCACACCTTCGCCAAGTCATATGGCCCAAGAATTTCAAGCTTGAGAAACTTCAGAAGTACGACGGCAAGGAAAACCCCGAATTATGGGTCATGCTCTACGAAACTACATGCAGATCAGCCATGGCTGATGAGCATGTCATGTCTAACTATTTCCCAGTCGTTGTTGGCCATGCAGGTCACCAATGGCTGGTCAGCTTGCCGGCGAACTACTTTGACTCTTGGCAGGAGCTCAAGCAAGCCTTCATCGACAACTTCATTGCTACTTGTGAACAACCAGGCAACAAATACGATCTGCAACGGATTCGAGATCGAAAAGATGAGCCACTGCGCGAGTACGTCCGGTGTTTCTCGGAGATGCGCATCAAGGTCCCATCAATCTCCGACAACGAGGCAATCGAGGCTTTCATCACTGGCCTCCGCTTCCACGACGCCCTAAGGGACAAGCTCCTCCGCAAGAGACCTGAATCGGTCACAGCGCTCCTGGCCACCACTAAGAAATATGCGGACGCCGACGACGCTAAAAAGATAATTATTGAAGAAGCAGCAAGGGTTTCACGCTCTGACCACCCCCCACACTGCGACGACTACCACGACAACCGTGGTTGGAACGACAATTTTGACCGCCGCAACCAGCGCAACGACTCCCGTGACCACCGCGACCAACGTAATCAGCGGCGCAACCGCCGTGATGATTACAGGAGCAAGCGTGCTCGGGAAGACGACGGCGAGGTCAACACTGTTAAAAAGGGTGGCGGATGTCGTAACTATGAAGACGACTACGCCAAAGCATTGAAAGGGCCCTGCCAACTCCATCCTAAGTCAAACCATACCATGGAGAATTGCTGCGTTCTCAAGTCTATCTACACACATCAACAGGCTCCAGATACATCTGACAAGCCTAACGATGCAGGGGAACAGCGCATTGAGGATAATGACGATGATGATGCAGAGCCTCGTCACAAGTACGTCAAGCCAACCGATCGCGTGCACACCATCATCGGAGGCAAAGTGTCCATCGAGACCAAACGAGAACGCAAGCTGCTCGCCCGCGCTTGCTTGAACATGGCCAACACCGACAACCTCCTCACCGATCCGCGGTTCCCTCCGTGGTCTCACCGCAAAATCTCCTTCAGTAGAAAGGACCAATGGGCCGCAATACCTGAGCCAGGGCATTTTCCCCTGGTCCTCGATCCTTGTATCAACAAGGTTCAGTTCGATAGAGTACTAATCGACGACGGCAGCTCCATCGATATACTGTTCAGGAATAGTCTACCCGCCTTGAAGATAGCTCAGGCGGATCTCAAGCCGTATGAGGCATAGTTCTGGGGTGTTCTCCCCGGATAGAGCTCTACACCTCTCGGGCAGATCACGCTACCTGTGCAGTTTGGGACCCCGGACCACTTCCGCACCGACTACGTCAACTTCGTGGTCGCTGACTTCGACAGCACCTACCATGCTATTCTTGGTCGACCGTCGCTCACCAAGTTCATGGCCATACCTCATTACAGGTATCTGGTGCTCAAGATGCCTACCGAGAAAGGAGTTCTAACCCTCCGAGGCAACGTGTACGTAGCTTATACCTATGAAGATGACAGTTTCAAAATAGCAGAGGCTCACGACCTCTCTATTCACATGGCCGAGACCATGCTCGACACCAAGAAGACCTCGACCGACCACCTAGAGATCCCAGAGCTCGAGGCTCCACGCAAGAACATCAAGTCCAAGGAGCACAAGGTGATCCAGCTGGTCGACGGTGATCCCAGCAAAACAGGCCCTTATCGGGCCAACCTGGATCCCAAATAGGAAGACGCGCTCATCAGGTTCTTGAGGAGCAACGTGGATGTGTTCGCATGGAAACCTGCTGACATGCCCAGTGTACCTCAGAACTTGATCGAGCACTCCTTGAATGTCAACAGCAAGGCCAAACCTATCAAGCAGAAGCTACGACGGTTTGCTCGCGACAAAAAGGAGGCGATTAGGGTAGAAGTTACACGGCTTTTGGCAGCTGAATTTATCAAAGAAGTGTATCATCTAGAGTGGTTAGCCAACCCGGTTCTTGTACGCAAAAAGAATAATGAATGGAGAATGTGCGTTGATTACACTGATCTCAACAAACACTGCCCTAAGGACCCCTTCGGCTTACCTCGCATAGACGAGGTCGTAGATTCAACCGCCGGTTGCGAGCTGCTTTCCTTTCTCGATTGCTACTCTGGTTATCACCAGATCGCTCTCAAAAAGGATGACCAGATCAAGACGTCTTTCATCATGCCTTTCGGCGCCTACTGCTACACGACCATGTCGTTCAGGCTCAAGAACGCCGGGGCTACCTACCAACGCGCTATACAAGCTTGCCTCAAAGACGAGATAAAAGGCGACCTCGTCGAGGCTTATGTTGATGATATAGTTGTCAAAACCAAGGAAGCACATACCCTTGTTGACAACTTGGAACGCACCTTTGTAGCCCTTAACACATTCCAGTGGAAATTAAACCCAAAGAAGTGCATCTTTGGTGTTCTTTCTGGCATACTACTTGGCAACGTCGTCAGTCACGACGGCATATTCCCTAACCCGGAGAAAGTCAAAGCTATCTTGGACATGAAGCCGCCCAAAAAGGTGAAGGATGTTCATAAGCTTACCGGATGCATGGCCGCCCTCAGTCGTTTCATATCAAGATTAGGCGAAAAAGGATTACCGTTCTTTAAACTACTCAAAGCATCTGAAAAGTTTGAGTGGTCGGAGGAAGCAGACGCTGCCTTCACACAGCTGAAACAATACCTTACGTCACCTCCGGTCCTCACTGCTCCAAGAGAAGACGAAACACTCCTGCTTTACATTGCGGCTACTAATCGAGTGGTCTCCGTGGCCATGGTGGTCGAGCGCGACGAGCCCGGCCACGTCTACAAGGTACAGCAGCCAATCTATTTCATCAGTGAGGTACTCAATGAGTCCAAGACCAGGTACCCACAGATTCAGAAGTTGATCTATGCCATACTGATAACATCCCAAAAGCTGAAACACTACTTCGACGGATATCGTGTGGTGGTCATGACTGAGTACCCGCTGCGAGACATCATTAGCAACAAGGATGCGAACGGGCGCATCGTTAAATGGGCAATGGAGCTATGCCCCTTCTCCTTGGAATTTGCAAGCCATACTACAATCAAGTCTCAGGCACTCGTTGACTTCATCATCGAGTGGACAGACTTAAGCACGCCTGCCTCTCCGGGATCCGACGAGTATTGGACGATGTACTTCGACGGCTCTCTCAACATTGACGGTGCGGGAGTAGGAGTCCTTTTCGTGTCACCATCCAAGGAGCAGCTCTGGTACGTTCTCAGGATTTATTTCCCAGCATCTAATAATGCCGCCGAGTACGAAGCATGCCTACATGGTCTACGCATTGCGGTTGAGCTTGGTGTTAAACGTCTCTATGTCTACGGAGACTCGGCTCTGGTCATCAACCAACTTAACAAGGACTGGGGCACAACCAGCGAAAAGATGGATGCATACTGCAAGTCTATCAGAAAGCTAGAAGGCAGGTTCTATGGCATCGAGTACATACACGTGGTCCGGGACAAGAATCAAGCAGCAGATGCGCTGTCCAAGTTAGGATCATCCCGAGCCAAAATCCCACATGGCGTATTTGTCCAAGACCTGCTCACACCTTCCATCGAAGAGGAAGATTCCATGGCAGACAAGCCTCCAGACCAGCAATTGGTGGCTACGGTTCTGGCGTCGAGCACCATCGAGCCGCCTCCGACCACTCATGAGCCCGACTGGAGAATACCTTTCATCAAATACCTAACAGATGGCAGCGGTTATACTGATCGGACAGAAAACGAGCGCCTGATGCGTCGCAGTAAGCAGTACCTGCTCGTCAATGGCAAGTTATGGCGCAAGAACGCAAAGGAGGAAATCTTGATGAAATGTATAACCCAGGAGGATGGCGAACATCTCCTGGACCAAATCCACTCTGGCTCCTACGGCAACCACACAGCCTCAAGAACGCTGGTCGGTAAGGCTTTCCGAGCAGAAATCTATTGGATGTCAGCAGTAGCCGACGTAGAGAAGCTAGTCCACCACTTTGAGGGTTGTCAGTTCTTCGCCAAGAGAATCCACGTACCAGCACATGAGATCTAGACAATACTAGCCTCTTGGCCCTTTGCATGCTGGGGACTGGATATGATCAGGCCTTTCAAGCCAGCTCTAGGGAAATTTACATGCGTCTTTGTGCTGATCGACAAATTTTCTAAGTGGATAGAATACATGCCTTTGGTACAGGCATCCTCAGAAAAGGCTGTCATGTTCCTCGACTAGGTCATCTACCATTTCGGCATACCCAACAGCATCATCACTGATCTAGGGTACTCAGTTCACCGGGAACGCTTTTTGGGACTTCTGCGATGAAAGGAGCATAGTAGTAAAATATGTCTTGTGGCGCACCCTAGAGCTAATGGACAAGTCGAGTGGGCAAATGGCATGATCTTGGACGCATTGAAGAAGAGGATGTATCGAGAAAATGACAAAGCTCCCGGAAGATGGCTCAAAGAGTTACCAGCCGTGTTCTGGGGCCTCAGAACTCAGCCTAGTCGTAATACCGGCGTCTCACCATACTTTATGGTTTATGGCGCTGAGGCAGTCCTCCCAGCAGATATAGCTTTCAGATCAGCACGGGTAGAGAATTTCGACGAAGGCAAGGTCAATGAAGTACGGGAGCTAGAAGTGAATAGCACAGAAGAGAAGCGGCTCGATTCTTGTGTGCGTACGGCCAAATACCTTGCTGTTTTGCGTAGGTACTACAACAAGAACGTTAAAGAGCGGTTCTTTGTGGTCGAGGACCTGGTCCTGAAGTGGAAGATGAACCAGGCTGGTGTCCTTAAACTCGCAACCCCATGGGAGGGGCCCTTCATGATCAAGGAAGTCACACGACCAACGTCTTATAGGTTAGCTCACCTGGACGGTACGGACGTACCAAACTCATGGCACATCAACAAGCTTAGACGTTTCTATGCTTAACTACTGAGATATGTACTCCTCTTGTACTTTCGATCTACTTCAATAAAGCTATTATGATTTCTCCGACCACTCTAATGTGTAACTTCGAATTTTATGGTTATTCTAACTTAGCGAGTAAGAGCCGACCACCATTCCTTCTACAGTTTTTGGAGTAGGCCCTGTCTCTGGTTCCTCCCAACACGTGCATGGGATCCGCTCTCTATGTTACGAGTGATCGGCAGGTCCCCCTTGGTTTGACTTGTCCATGTCTACGTGTGCACAGGTCACGCACCTCACACTCCGACCACATGGCAAACTAGGGCTGCACAAACTTTTCGGGATGTAGTATCGAGCAAAATGGTACAACTAAACAGAATGTTAACATGTTCTCACTTAGTTACACCAACATGAGTTTCAAGCTTAAATATGTTTTATACAAAGCAAACAAGCTTATGATGATATACAGTTACGTTATTACAAGCTTGCCTGAAGAGGCCAAAGTTTACAATAACACAACTATGTCCTCCTTCTACAGCTCTAAGCCTATTACATTGGCTGGTTGGGGCACGCGGCACCTACTGCTCGCTGCTTTCGATATCCTACTCGAGTCTCGGGGACTCTTGTGCTGGTCGAGCTGAAGGGGATGGCCCCGCCGATGCCTGGCTGGTCGAGACCGCAGGCTTTGACGGTTGGCTTGCAACTGATGGCATCCCCAGCTGGCTTGTCGATGGCGTACCCTATACAGGTGCTGTCCTGCCTCCACACAGGTTAATATCGCCAATTATCTTTGACGATAGGTCCAGCTAGGCCATCCGAAGTTCCTCAGCCTTGTCTAGGTCTACCTCCTTTAGGTATCCAGCCTCCAAGCGCTTGAGATCGATCAGGGGGTAGTGGGCACGCACCATGCTCAGCACATGTGCACCCGTGTACTCACCCGCCTCCTTCACGAACTCTTGGAACCATCCCCATGCCTTTTTGCATCTCTCGACCAGTCCAAGCTGGGGCGTCCTTGGCTCTTCCTCTGTGAGCGCCGGGTCGATAAGGTCGAGGACGGGCAAAATGCCAGTTGCCACTTCTGGCACCGGTTCTTCCATGTGTCCCAATCCTCGGTGGTCTCTAGGCATCGTGCCTTCTAGCCGTCACGATCTTTCATCATAGCTTCTAGATGTTTCTTGGCATTGACTTTTAAAACTGCAAACCGTACAAGACATCAAAATGTAACGGCACGACAAGATAAGGCGGGCAACAGAATGAGAAAGGTGGTCTGGAATACTTACTTTTCAGTTCCTCCTTCATCTTGGTTGTGCGGTCCTAGAGTTGAGACTAGTTGCGCGCTAGTTTTTCATTGTCCTCCTTCAGGCGACCACACTCAGCGGTCACACGGCTATTCTCCTCTTGTAGGCGGGTTACTTTGGCCTCTAAGCCTGCACTACAGCTGTCACTACCAACAATGCAACAACACGTGTCATGCACTTGCTATGATAAAATGAAAACTTACTTGTTTTTTCCTGCTCTTTGTTACTGAGCTGGCCGACCAAGTTCTGGTTCTGTGCCTCTTGCTCCGTCCTCTCCTGGTTGGCGGCTTCAAGTTGGCGACACAAGCGTTCCACCTCGGCCGCCAGTTCTCTATTGTTGGCCGCGATTCCCACAATCTGGTCGAAGCACCTCTTTTGGTACTTTGCGGTCTTCATCAAGTCCTGTATATAAACAAGCTAAGTCAGACAGTATGACTAAAAGCAGGATCAATTGGTCAAGCCAAACATACCTAGACTTCTGTCACCAGACGTTTTGCCGCTCGTTCAACTTTTAGGGTCTCTTTGACCTCTAGAATTTCCTCATGCATAACCCACTCGTCGTTCCGCTAGTGCGACACATATACATTTTGTCGTGTGTCTTGGGGACGGCCCAGGATCTCTTCCACTTCGTCCTCTTCAGTCTCTTGTTCAGGAGGTGGCGCTGGTGTGGAGGATGTAGTCTCTGCGACCACTATGGCTTTCCCACGAGCCATAGCATCGGCAAGCATGCTCTGTGCCACCTCCGGCTGCTACTCTTCGGCTTGGTCTGGCCCCCTTGGCGCCGAAGTATCCCCCTCAGTAGGGTTAGTACTCGGAGCACTTGTACTTGGCTCAGCTCTCTTCTCGACTAGCTGCTCGGGGACTGTCGTCTGGCCGCTCGTCTGCTGAGGTTCCGGTTGATTTTCTTCCACAGGTTCCTCCACAGCTGGCTGCTGGGTAGTTTTTTCCGCTGTTGCTGGCGAAGTCATGACGCACCCGGCTAGCTGGTCAGGATTTTCGGTGGACGCCGACCTAATATATCAGAGAAAATTCAGAAGACAATAGTACTCAATACAAATTGTAAGCTTACATCAAGGTTACAAATACTTACAGCTTGGAAGCATGGAATGACTGTGGCGAAGGAGCGTCTCTTCGACCGTGCTTGCTCCACGTGCTCGGTGGGTTCCACCGGGTCTTTTTCCATGACCAGTATCGGCACCGGGGTTTGGTGCTCGACCCCTTCTCCGCTTGTCCTCTGTGTTGCAGTGGTCGGTGATGCGATCCCTGCTGGCATAGAGGAGCCACCCTGCTCCGTCGACTCCATTTGTTTCCTCCTCTTTCGAGGGACGAGTCGGAAGATGTCTGCATTTTCTATTTCATCATCTGACAGAGGGAAGATAGCCTGACGATGTTTGTTGGGCGCCGGTCACTTGCCAGCAGCTCTGGCCGTTGCCTCCTCTCCAACCCCGAGTACGGCCCAGTCGACGTCTTCGGCCCTAGCACTAGTCTAGGTGGTAGGGCCGGCAACTTGCGGCCAATCCACACCAGGGGGTGGAGACACGAACACAACTGCCCTATCACAACCATTACTCTGGGAAACGTAAAGACGACAACACAGTCAATTTTTGTTCCAACATAACTCTATAGCTACAAGGAAGCATAATTTACCTTTGGGGGAGGTCGGGCCAGTTTGAAGGCGTGCTCGATGTCGCTTAACCTAACATAATTAGGATTGGCTAGGTTGAATAGCTCCCCAATCCTGGCCTTGACTTCGATCTTGTCAAGCGCCTCTTTTCTGGTCCTCATTGGATCTCTCATAGCCAGGATGTACCCTCTTCTGGCAGGGCTGGATCCTTCGGCTGATGAAGTTCCCGACCATGCTTGGACCGTCCAGCTTCCCCCACGGGATCATCCTGAGCAGTTCTGCGATCTGTTCCAAGTGCTCGGGCTTCTCCGACCAGCTGTTCTTCTTCTCCGGAATCAACCCTACGTCGCACAGGGTGATCGTGTTCGGCTCTTCACGGATGTAGAACCACTTCTTGTACCATTCATCCAGTGATGTGTTCCAAGGGCAGTGCAAGTACTGGGCCTTCATCCCGTCACGCAGATTGAGGTATATGCCTCCGGCTATCTTCGAGCCGCTGCTCCCTTTCTTCCGCAGACAAAACAGATGGCGGAAGAGGTCGAAATGGGGCTGGAAGCTGCCATAGGCTTCGCAAAGATGGATGAAGGTGGAAACAAGAAGAATCGAGTTGGGATGCAGATTGCAAATCCCAATCTCGTAGTACAAACAGAAGCCCCTAAAGGAAAGGGTGCACTGGAACCCCAAAACCTCGCTTGAAGAAATCCTCGAAAACCACAATCTCACCTGGTTGTGGATCGGGGAAACTTTCTCCTTCTGGCGCATGCCATCCCACGAGTGCCTTGTTAGTGGAGCACTCCCATGGCGACGAGGTCTTCGATGGTCTGCTCGTTGCTCCTTGACTTCCACCACTCCTTCAGCCATGACTCCTGGCTTTCTTCTGGGCATCTCTCTTCACCATTAATCTGTCCTTGCTTAGGGGGTGGATGCGGTGGAGGGGGGATTGGTGATGATTTTTGGAGGTATAGGGTTTCGGCAAGAGGAAGAAGAAGGTTGCGGCGGCGAATGACAATGGGGATCAGTAAAAAGTAACTTGCCAGTTTTATATTATAAATAACCAAGAGCTCCATCGTTTCATCTGCTCGAGATTCTTGGGAGACGTGCACACGCGCCAGCAGATGGTTGCTTTTCACAACCTCAAGATCTACGCCAATAAATGCGCCCCTTCGTTATCAGAGTACGCGCCTCTTCGTTGATAGTGTGAGAGGGCCCACACTGACGTGCCTCCATACAGGTGCCAAGCGACTGTTTGCCAGAAAGAGTAAGAAGACAGAGTGACGTGCTATACCCTGTCATGCTTTTTTGACCAGACGTGTCAGATTGGACTTGACAGAGTAAGGAGATAAATAAATACACCAAATAATAGTACAAGGGGCGTTCATTTTTTCGCTGCATATCTTGTGCTCAAGGATGGACCAGACCACTGCCATGCTCGGAGACTACCCAGACCACTGCCGTGCTCAGGGACTACTCCGACCACTGCCGTGCGCGGGGACTGCTCCGACCACTGCCGTGCTCGGGGACTGCTCCGAGCAATGCCGCGCTCGGGGACTGCTCCGAGCAATGCCGCACTCGGGGACTGCTCCGACCACTGCTCGGAGATCGTTCTCCTCGGCTACATGTGATTTGTACTCACATACAGTTGAGAGACATTTATTTAGACCTTGCTACAAGGCTCATACTTTGCCTTCCAGCAAGCCCGGGGACTACATCGGTACGATGCACCTGCCGGTGCATCTCGTATCGCCTGCATGACGATTGGATTCTTAACATCAGTGGAAATTCTTTTTTAGACCCTGGCACCACGTGCCTGCGTCACCTATTACCTAGGCTCGGGGACTAAGTGGGCATACTTCACCTTGCGGCGAATGTGTTTATTTAATCGACCCCTATGCTTTGACTGATTGTAAGGATTACTGCCGTGCTCGAGAACTGTCCCGACCACTAATCGGAGATCATTCTCCTCGGCTACATGTGATTTGTACTCACATACAGTTGAGAGATATTTATTTAGACCTTGCTACAAGGCTCATACTTCACCTTCCAGCAAGCCCGGGGACTACATCGGTACGATGCACCTGCCGGTGCATCTCGTATTGCCTGTACGACAATTGGGTTCTCAACTTAACTGGGAATTCTTTTTAGACCCTGGCACCACGTGCCTACGTCACCTACTACCAGGCTCGGGGACTAAGTGGGCACACTTCACCTTGCGGTGAATGTGTTTGTTTTTTGACCCCTCCGCCTCTGATGATCAAGGATGCTACGCTTCAAGATTCACTTACATTTCTTTTCAGAAATACAAGTGGGCACACTTCACAGGATGGAAATCTTTTTCTTTTTTTCTTAAGAGCACCATACATTCTTCGGACAACCTATTTTTCCGGCGATGACGGTGGTCAGAGATGTCCAGGACTCAAGCCTTACTTGTCAGAGAAGGTTAAAATGGCGTGTCGTAGCATAATACATGGTGCTCGGGGACTAGCTGTGGAGGTATTGACCCCTATACCCTTACGGCTAGGCTTGGGCCGGACCGGATCAGTGGGTTCGGTCCACCAAAAGACGACGCGTGGCCCGACCAACCTATTCGGAGTCCCGCGCAAGGAGTCAAGGCAGATTTGGCGGTCAAGCAAGATCCTGGTCGGTTAGAATAGGAATCCTTATCCGGCCACATATGGCAATTGTAACTGGTTAGGATTAGTTTCTAGATCTATAACCCTGCCCCCCGGACTATATAAGGCGGGCAGGGGACCCCTCTAAAAACATCTCTCATTAACATACAGCAATACAATCAGACACAGGACATAGGTATTACGCCTTCTTGGCGGCCGAACCTGGATAAAACCTCGTGTCTGTCTTGCGTCACCGTCTTGTTTGTGGCTTGCGCATCTGTCTACCGACAATCTGCTACCTTGGGCATACCCCTAGGTAGACGACCGACCATATTTCATCGACAAAGATCTACAACTTTTATTTTGATCATTTCTTCATCTGACAAAATGATGGTAAACATTGTTCACAAATCAATATGTTTCTCATATAGTTCATGAAACTATGAGTCATATGTGAATTTATGAACAAAGTTTACTAATACTTTGTCACATGAAGAAGTGACCAAAATAAAAGTTGTAGATAGTGAGGATTTCAACAACTTTTATGTTCACGACTTTTATTGTTGAAATCATTTAAGGTTTCAAAATCTTGTTTGAAGTTGCCAATTATTAAAATTCAAAATTTCAACTATTCAACTTTGGTCAAATGAAAATATGATCAAAATAAAAGTTGTACATATTGATGAGTTCTACAACTTTGGTATTCATGAGTTTTTCATCTGAAATCATTTACTCTTTCAAAATATTGTTTTAAGTTTAAATTGTTTGAATTTCAAAATTTGAATCATTCAAACAAAGTCACATGACAAGATGACCAAAATAAAAGTTGTACATATTGATGAGTTATACAACTTTTATGTTTACAACATTTTCATTTTATTTCATTTAATGTCATAAAATTATAGTCGAAGTTTTAAAATTCAAATTTTTAATTTTTGTTTTTTTGTTTTCTATATTGTTTTGACCACAATTGTTTATATATATTTCTTCATATATAGAATAATACAAAATATTATATTTGTGCATATACACAATTTTTTTTAAATTATTTTGTGTGTTTTCTGATATAAAAAATATAGAATTTATTACTTAAAAAATAGAAACTATTTGTAGGGGCGGCTGGATCAGGAACCGCCCCTACAAATCATCCCGTCTATAAAACAGAGGGCGCACGGGTGTCGTCTTCATTTGGGCACTCTCTTCTCCTCCGACGCCATCAGGCTGCCCCACCGACGCCGGCCCACGCCCCTTCCCCGCCGACGCCGTCACACGCCCCTTCCCCGTACTCGCACGCCCCATCTCTGCACATCTCACCGCACCCGCGCCCCCTCGCCCCCTCCCGCGCACCCGCCCTAGGGTTTCCAGAGGAGCGGCGACGCCACCGGTGAGCGAGGAACCTTCAGCCTCCAGCGGTCCCGCACCCGGCCCCCAGCGCCCGCCCCCATCTCCACGCATCTCCCCGCACCCATGCCCCCTCCCATGCCCCCTCCCGTGCACCCGCCCTAGGGTTTCTAGAGGAGCGGACACCGCCGGCGAGCGAGGAGCCTTCAGCCTCCAACGGTCCTGCACCCGCCCCCCCATGCCCACCCCCCACATGCCGACGACGTAGGCTCCCAGCGCCCCACACCCAGCCCCTGGCGTCCCGCCCCCACACACCGATGACGCATCGTCGGTGGTTGATGGGCGTCTTCAACCTGTGCGTGTCGCTGGCACCTCGTCTCCAGCCTCCACTAGTCCCCACCACATCTCGATCTACAAGGACGGCAGGTGCTCATTTTCCTCACCCTTTCTCTCCCTCTTCTCTATTGCATGCATACAAGGACGCCTCCAGTAGGCCTTGTTTTTGTTTGTCTCGATAGTAACCACGCCATGTTTGTGATAGCCTGCATTACCTTCTCCTCTCTTCTCTGTTATGATGCCTTGATGCTCCAAGTTCAAGATCAGATGATGATTGACATGTTTCTGAGGCCTCTACCACTGCTACTACTCTTTTTTTGATATATTGTTGTTTTATAGGACTACTTTGGTTTATAGCCCTTTTTGATTTCTTATACCTTCTCGCGTACCTAAAGCACACTTTCTTGCATCTATTAGAACAAAGCGCGAAATAATGTCACGCACACCAGATAGTGCAGCCCGATGCCCCGAGCATGATGAGCACCCAACCAATGAGGAGAAAGCACTAGAGGACCAGCTAACTCAGGAGCAGTTCGATAACGAGTTAGAAAAGGATCTAGAAGTGATGCTTACTTAGGAGCAGTGTGACGAGGAGGACAGGGGAGCAGAAGGAAGAGCAGGAGAGTCTACTGAAGACAAAAAAGAAGAGGATGACTCAGAAGAGGGATATGAAAGTCCCAAGGATCCTTTCCCACGTGAAGCCAGAAGGAGGCCAACGGAGGAAGATTTGGACAAGGATTTTGACCCGAACGAGGAGGTAGGGAAAAAGCTTTAGCTTGTAAATTTTGCTAAAGCTTTGGCTGTGTTACCTCTGCTAACACTTTGACCTGTCATATATACAGGTCCCTCTTGAAACTCGGAAAAGATGACGTCGACGTCCGCGACATCTCGCTGGACAAGACGGAGTAGAGGAAAGGAGAGTAGAGGCAACAGCCACAGAGACGGATCATGATGCCTCTGCTCTACAAACTCAAGACACAACCACGACTACCAAGCCTATGAGGAAACGAGGGGATAGAAAAGGAAATCTATATCCAGATAAGGCATGCTATGTGATAACGGAGGTCGGGTCAGCAGGGGAGATCCTTGAACCGAAGGAATTAAGAGGAAAATTCTGTAATGCGATCGGGGCCCTAGTAAGAGATAAATTGAACCCAGCAATCCCTAACTAGAAAGAGGTACCAGAGAACATAAAGAATGCACTATGGGATAGGTAGCTGAAGGTCAATTTTAGATTTCTGGAGGGTAAGCACGAATTGGTAAAAAAATGCTATCAGGATGATGGGAGAGTCATTCCGACATTGGAGGTCGAAGCTCAACATGAAGTATATCCAAAACGGGTTAACTCCCTTCAATGAGTTCGGCAAAATAACTCCTAGTCAATGGGAGGAGCTCGTGGCTCAGAAGACTTCACCGGAGGCATTGGAGCTCAGTGCCCGTAACACCGAGCTGGCGAAGAGGAACAAACACCACCATCATTTAGGCCCCGGTGGCTACTATGCCAAGGAAGAACAGTTTAGGAAGATGGATGAAGAGGCCGTAGCTGCTAGGAATATCGATGTGATGAATTTGAAGGTACGCTCAAGGAACTAGATATATGCAAGGAGTACAGAATCATCCGGCAATAATCTTAAGTTTGATAAGCCAGAGACCCAAGAGGCGGTATCAAGGATACTGAAATATGCTAAAGACAAGGAGAAGGGCTCATTCAATCCTTCTAGAGAGAGGGACGAGCTTAGCCTTGGCTTGGGCAACAAGGAGCACACAGGCCGCACCAGGGGGCTAGGGAAAAGGATGACCTGGAAGCAAGGATTCAAAGAGGACAGACACATGTACAAGAAACATGGCCGAGACCGGGAGACTAGTCTTGAGCTCCAAGTGAAGGCTCTAGTTGCGAAGGCGCTGGAGGAGCAAGGACTGTCTATAGAGCCACGGATATTAGAGACGCCGTCGGGAGAACTGGCATTAGTTGACAGCCCTCCGAAAGTTCCTAGCAGCCAAGGTTCCACTGCAGCCACAACCCTAGTCGATCACTGTTAACACTGGATTTTGGTCAATTCTGGAAGATGACAGGTAGGCCCACATGCGGGGAGAAGGGTGTTCGGCAAACAACGCAAGCGGTCGGCTAAATGCTTGTGCGGTCGGTTATTCTGGAAGGCGGTAACTCCATTCGGGAAAACAGAAGATGGCAGGCAAGACCGATCGGAAAGATGAGAGTTGTATTAATAAAGGAATTTATAAGTTTAGGGTAAGGAATCGTAAGTTTCCAAGTTTGTTTAGAAGTTCCTTTGTAGATCGTAGTCCTTTGGGACTCACATTTTGTCTAGGGTATAAATATTGACCCTCGACCATTGTAATAAGGGTACACAATCAAATCAATACAACCGGCCCCGTGCCAACTTTCGAGTCCTCTTGTCGTGTCGTCGAGTTCTTCGAGAGGAGTCATCGATCCGTCGACCTCCGTAAGTTCCGACAACCTTGTTATCATGTTTAGTATCATGCGGTGGATTTAGACATGGTGCAAGTAGTCTTGTTTGCTTTCAATGGTCGTGCGGCGGATCTTTGCTTGACAATCAAGAAGTCTTTGCTTATGCTTCGTTTATGAGTGGATACCGTGCGGCAGGCGTTTACTCACATGCTTAGTGAAAGCGAGATAGTTATCGGCTCTATATTAGATATGGCAAATCTAAATAGATTCATTAAGTTATCCAGTGTTGCATGTTCTAAACTTCTTATATATTTGTAACACACTTCTGCCCAATCTAGATTGATATTGTTCGGCCTTCTTTCTCTTGTGGTTTTATTCGTGCTTCAACGATCATTGTTTATCTTTATATTACCCTTGCAAAATAGATAACATGCTCATAGTGGCTGAATTGTCTTAATCTAGGTTGTCACATGTTGCGGGTTCATGCATGTTAATCACGTTTAAGCTTTAACGAAACTAGGTGTCGTGCGGCAGATGCAGGTTTTAGTTTAGTTTAATCGCTTTTATTTGTATGTTCCTTCTTCATGGATCCCAATTCGGCTGGATTGCCGAGTTTGGTTATGCGTTAACTCATAATTAATTTCACTTGTTCAAACATGTCTTCCCATGCACATGCATTCGGCAATTAGGTCTTTACGTGCATTTACCCTACGATTCGCTGAATGGTTTATGAACTTGTTGGCAGACAGCTCTCTATAGCCGTATGTCGTTGTAAGTGGCTTCAGGGCCGTATATGTGGAACTGTCCGGTATTACCTGACATGTTCCGGTTTGACATTTAATTGTTTTATCTCTTGTTAGTTTTTAGGTCAAACTGACTGGCACGCTTCCGGATCACGAAACACCCGGGAACCCGATTGAAGCTACGCTTTTCGGCTTGCTGTGTGTGAGACACAGTGCGTCACATTTTGTGTCAACACACTTTTTGGCACGCCCGGTGGGACCATCTGCTAGTTCAAGATGGCATCTGAGATCAACAATGATCATGTTCTGGATGTAAGCATGGCAGAATTGCCAGATAATTACAAGGAGTTAGTGCTACAAGCATGTGAGCAATACCAACGGAAGTGCTTGATGTCTTTTTCCAAAAACAAGAGCAATAAAGTATTTCAAAAGCAATCAATGCCAAGAGTTCTTCTTCCGCATCAAACTGATTACACTGAAGAGGAGGATGCTCAGAAGATGGCAGCCCTGGTTTATAAAGCTATGGGAGAAACCATGACAAACCATCACACAGCTTTTCTGAATACCTTTCGGGCAATCATGATCAGTACTTTTGGCCCAATGGTTGATAAATACTTCGAGGAAAATGTTGGACCACTCAGTGGGCCGACGCTTTTCAATGTTCCAAAGCATCAAGAGAAGCCTGTTGGAAAAGAAGTAGCGTCGCCTTCAAATATAGGTGGATTGACTCACACTGAAAAGCAATCACATCCCACCTATGGCCAGGTGACATTTGGTACCACAGGAGAAGTGCCACTTTCAGCTTATAGAGTTTCTCCAGCATCAAACAGATTGCAGAAGAATATGTATGGAGATGGATATCAAGAATTTACTGATTACAGTGCTATCAATGCTGTGCCAAATCCAGGGTATAGAAGTGTTTCAGGATTGCCTTCTGGAGTGCAAGTGCAAGGAAATCAGGATCCAGGCATTGATGTTTTGATGCACAGGATGGCTGATATGATGCAAAATCAGTTCGGCTTGAAGCCAAAGAATCAATCCTATTCATACAAATCTCCTTATCCAGAATGGTACAACAGAGTGGCATTGCCTCCAAGGGTGAAGCCTCCAACAGATTTGACCAAGTTTTCTGGTCAAGATGATACTAGTACCATAGAGCATGTCAGTCGGTACTTAATGCAGCTTGGAGAAGCTGCTTCAGATGAAGCATGGAGGATTCGATATTTTCCTTTGTCTCTTACAGGACCGGCTTTCACGTGGTTCACATCTCTACCAGCTCATTCCATTGGTACGTGGGCAGAACTAGAGCAGAAGTTTCATTCATATTTCTATACGGGTACTAATGAGAAGAAATTGGTTGATCTCATGAGTCTGAGGATGAGAACAAATGAAACACCATTGGAGTATCTTCGTAGATTTAGAGAGACCAAGAATATGTGTTATTCTCTAAATTTACCAGATGATCAACTACCTGGGATTGCTATAGCAGGAATGCTGCCGAATATCAGGGAGAAGTTGTTCGGTTTAGAGTTTGATGATCTCGGTCAACTTGCACAGCGTTTAGCAGCTATGAGTAATCAAGCCCAAGGATTCAGGAGAGATAATCGCTTTCAGAAGAACAATGCCACTAATGAAGTGTATCAGGGCTTTCTGGATGAAGCGACTGAGTATATTGATGAAGATGAGATAGCTGCAGCTGAGTTAAATTGGGCAAAGGAACCCACTCAAGTTAGTCAACGCTGGTTGAAACAACAAAAGGGAACCTATGATTTTGATGTTACTAAGGCAGATAGACTTTTTGCATTGTTGATAAAGGAAGGACGCGTCAAGCTACCAGAAGGACATCCTATGTTACGTCCTGAAGGAGTGAAAGACAAAAAGTATTGTGGTTTCCATAACACTAATTCTCACTCTATCAATGATTGCCGAGTGTTCAGGATACGGATCCAGAAAGCTATCCAAGAGGGACATTTGAGGTTTGATGGCAAGATGAAAATTGATGATCAGCCTTTTCCACAAAATATGATTTCTTTCTCTGTGAATATGGTCTCTGCCAATGATCTCAAAGGTAAAGGCAAGGTGAAAGTGTTGACTTCCGATAGAGCAAAAGAAAGTGGTGCTGTTGACCCGGATCGGCAAATCACCAGTAGAGAGCTGCAGCATCGAGTTCGGTTTCAGAATAGCCGAACCGAGAAAGGTCAAACTTCCAAACCCAGAGTCACATCACGTATCTTGCTAAACAAGTGGCAGAGAGAACAAGAGAAAGAATACTGTAAGAAGCAATGGTTTATGGAAGAATGCCGGAGGTATGAAGAAGAAGTATACCGAAGGGAACGAGAAGAATACATGACAGAACAGGAGCAGTCTCATTGGGGTTGTTCGTTCTTTAGGCATTGTTGGAATGAAGGTTTGAGGTTGCCTGCAAGAAATAATTGTCCGGAGTGTAGTGCTCAGTACTCCGAGTATAGGCAATCTCGAGTCAACCGCCGTCCCGTCTATGAAAGACTTGGAACGAAGGTTCCTGAAGATGATCGGCGCTTAAAAATAGGTGGCTTTGAGAATCAGCAAAGGAAAAGAGTTGCAGGTTCAGGTTGGATTCATGATAGAGTGCATGATGAAGAAGCTGACTTCTGTGAATACGTGTGGCAAAAAGGACAGTGGTGTCCTCCAGGCCTAAGGAAAAGCCAGAAAAGAAGAGTACAACGATTGAGGAATAGGGAGTTGGGACAAGAAGTTACCGAAACAAAGCAAATTTGGCGTCCTAAAAAGAAGCCTGATGGATGTGGTCCTTCGGCTAATACTTGCATGGCTTTCTTCCTCCCATCAGAATTTATAGCTCCCGAAAGCCAAGATGTCCAAGAGGAGGTGTACTCTGATTTTGATGAAAGTGAATGTCAGGATTTGATGGCTCAGCTTGTATTAACACAGCAAGCTGTTTTTGACAAACCAATCAAGAATCGTCACTTGAGACCACTCTATTTAAAAGGATATGTTAATGGCAAGCCTTTGACCAAGATGTTTGTTGATGGAGGGGCTGCTATCAATATCATGCCTTATACTACCTTCAGGAAACTTGGGATGACTAATGAAGAATTGTTGAAAACTGACATGGTGCTCAGGGACTTTGCTGGCAATCCTTCTGATACCCGAGGTGCTATCCATGTCGAGTTGACTATTGGGTCGAAAACTCTGATTACCACCTTTTTTGTCATTGATGGCAAGGGGGCATATAGTCTACTCTTGGGCAGAGATTGGATCCATGCTAATTGTTGCATTCCTTCAACTATGCATCAAATTCTCATTCAATGGATTGGAGATGATGTTGAAGTTGTACATGCTGATAATTCGGTGAGTGTTGCTGCCACAGAGTCTACCTATTGGGAATATGAAGGCGTTGATTGTTTCTCCGGAAAAGTGTGGAAAGAAGGTCCTGTGAATGTTTTCAGCAAGGACCAACAGCCGATCCAAGCAGTCGGCTCTCATAGTAATTTTTAATGGGAAATCCTGTCGATGGCAACAAAGGAAAGTTGGGACGTGGTTTCATGTCGGCTGATAAATTGGAAGAAATTGATGTTGGTGATGATTCTAAGCCAAGGCCGATGTATATTAGTGCGAAGTTAGACCCAGAATATAAATCAAAGTTGATAAACCTGTTGAAAGAATTTAAAGATTGTTTTGCTTGGGATTACACGGAAATGCCTGGATTGGATCGTTCCATTGTTGAGCATCGATTACCCATTAAACCTGGATTTCGTCCTTACAAACAACCTCCACGGAAGATATACAAAGAGGAGGTATTGGCCGATGTAAAGAAGGAGGTTGAAAGATTAATAGAAGCAAACTTTATTCGGCCATGCAAGTATGCAGAATGGATTTCAAATATAGTACCGGTATACAAGAAAAATGGAAAAATGAGAGTTTGTATAGATTTCAGAAATCTTAATAAGGCAACTCCCATGGATGGTTACCCAATGCCAGTTGCCGATTTACTAGTAGATGCATCGGCAGGATATGAAGTCATTAGTTTTATGGATGGTAATGCTGGCTATAATCAAATTTTTATGGCAATAGAAGATATTTCTAAAACAGCTTTCAGATGTCCTGGTCATATTGGTTTGTTTGAATGGATAGTCATGACGTTTGGATTAAAGAATGCCGGTGCAACTTATCAAAGAGCTATGAATTATATTTTTCATGAGCTGATCGGCAAGATTGTAGAAATATACATCGATGATGTAGTAGTCAAGTCTAGAGATCATGAAAGACATTTAGCCGATTTAAGAAAAACTCTGGAGTGCACAAGAACGCATGGTTTGAAGATGAATCCAAACAAATGTGCCTTTGGAGTTTCGGCTGGTGAGTTTTTGGGATTTTTAGTTCATAAAGGGGGAATTGAAGTTGGAAAGAAGAGCATGGAAGCAATAGACAAAGTTGTGCCGCCAACGAATCTCACAGAATTACAATCATTGTTAGGCAAAATCAACTTTGTAAGAAGATTCATATCCAATCTATCAGAGAGAGTTTTACCCTTTTCTCCGCTATTAAAGCTCAAGAAAGATCAAAAATTTATATGGAGCGACGTGCAACAAAAGGCTTTTGATGAGATCAAGCAATATATGAAGGCACCACCTGTACTGGTACCTCCACAACTTGACAAGCCTTTTAAGTTGTATGTGGCGGCCGACAGCCTAACAATAGGATCGGCCCTTATGCAAGAGTTTGAAGGAAAAGAAAGAGTCATAGCTTATCTTAGCCGAAAGCTGCTAGACCCGGAGACAAGGTATTCGGCTATAGAAAAACTTTGCTTGTGCGTGTATTATTCATGTGTCAAATCTCGGCACTATTTATTGAATGCCGAATGCGTGGTAGTTTCTGGTTTTGATGTGATCAAACATATGCTATCAATGCCAATTTTGAATGGAAGAATTGGTAAATGGATTTTAGCATTGTCAGAATTTAATTTGAGATACGAATCGGCTAAGGCGGTAAAGGGTCAAATTATTGCCGATTTTATTACCCAACATCGGGATCTTTCTGTTGAGGCGATAAGCATTGTGCCTTGGGCCTTGTTCTTCGATGGATCATCTTGTAGCAAAGGTGGTGGTGCTGGTATTCTCTTGATTTCCCCACAAGGAAAGACTTTTGAGTATGCAGTTCCTATTGACTTTCATGTCACTAATAATCAGGCAGAGTATGAAGCGTTGCTTAGAGGGCTTCGGCTTCTTATAGAAGTAAAGGCCGATGCTGTTGAAATTTTTGGAGATTCTGAGTTGGTGATTAATCAACTGAATGGTCAGTATGAATGCAAGAACAATGTATTAAGAGAATATTATGAGGAGTGTAGAGAACTGTTGAAGAATTTTCTGGTAGTGACCTTGCATCATATCCCTAGAGAGTGCAATGAAGAAGCAAATAAGTTAGCTCAAGCTGCTTCTGGATATCGAGAGAGTCGGGAAATTTTTGCTATAGAAGAAGGTGTTTTAAATACTGATCAAGTGGATGGTGATTGGAGATACGAAGTTACCAATTATCTGAAAGATCCATCTCAAAAGGTTTCCCGAAAACTCAGGTATAAAGCTCTCAAATTTGTGTTTCTTGATGATCAGTTATATTACAAGTCCATCGATGGAGTATTGCTCAAATGTTTAAGTCAAGAAGAGGCCAAGAAAGTGATGTATGAGGTTCATGAAGGATTGTGTGGTGCACATCAGTCGGCTTATCGGATGAAATGGATAATTAGGAGAACTGGTTATTTTTGGCCAACTATGCTGGAAGATTGTTTTGAATATTACAAAGGGTGTCACAATTGTCAAAAATTCGGCAATATTCAAAAAGTTCCAGCGTCTGCTATGAATCCTATAATCAAGCCTTGGCCGTTCAGAGGATGGGGTATGGATTTAATTGGTCAGATCAATCCTCCTTCTAGTAAGGGACACAAATTTGTACTCTTGGCCACGGATTATTTCACCAAGTGGGTTGAAGCTATCCCTTTGAAGAAGGTAACGTCAGAGAATATGATCAGTTTTGTTAAGGAACATATAGTTCACAGATTCGGGATTCCTCAGACTATAACAACTGATCAAGGAACTCAGTTTACTTCTTCAGAATTTTGTGACTTTGCCAAAAGTATGGGGATTAAGTTGTATAATTCTTCTCCTTATTATGCACAAGCTAATGGTCAGGCAGAAGCATCAAATAAGATTATGATTAAAATTATCCAGAAGAAAATTGATGAAAAACCAAGGAAATGGCACTTGGTTCTTAATGAAGCATTGTGGGCTTACCGAATGGCTTGTCATGGGTCCACTCAAACATCTCCCTATGAACTGGTTTATGGACATCATGCTGTGTTACCATGGGAACTACGGTCAGGATCAAGGCGAATTATTTTACAAAAAGAATTGGCAGAAGAAGACTATAAGAATCTGATGATGGATGAATTGGAAGATTTACATTTGATTCGTCTTAAGGCATTAGAAAATATTGAGAAAAATAAATTACGCGTCGCCAAGTATTACAACAAAAGGGTTAGGCTGAAGCAATTCGCAGAAGGAGATTTGGTTTGGAAAACTGTATTGCCGGTTGGAACAAAGGATAGAGCGTTCGGCAAATGGTCTCCAAATTGGGAAGGTCCTTTCCGAATAGTAAAGTGTGTACCTGGCAATGCATATATATTGAAGACCTTATTTGGGGAGGAATTTACCAAAGCTATCAATGGAAGATTTATTAAGAAATATTACCCCAGTGTTGAGGTTGGTTCATGAATGTAAATCAGAAAAACCGACAAAGAGAAAATCGCCTTTAGCCTAAAGATTGGATACAAGACTGAGAATAGCCGATATTGTTCATATCGCCTTTAGCCTAAAAATCAGATACAAGACTGAGAATAGCCGATATCATTCATATCGCCTTTAGCACAAAATAGCCGATGCAGTTTGCATCGCCTCTAGCACGAGAATGTTTATCCGAAAATGGGTTGTTTTCGGCATTTTTCTAACAATCGCAAGTGGGATTTTACCGAAAAGAATCAAAGAAGTAAATGTCATTCCAAAGGATGAGATTATTTATAAAAGTTTATCCTAATACAAACTACTCCTCAAATAACTTATTGAGGACGGATTGGGGGTTTGTGATTTCGGCAAGGACCGCAGCATGATTGTCGTAGGCCTCCAGACGCTCATCGATGTCGTCGACTTCATCCGGGCGTCCTCCAACAAAACCAACTGGCTGGGAGGAGTAGTCCTCGTTGGTTTGGGAGGTCATTGCCGCCAGCCCGAGAGATGCGCCGAGGTGCACACCTTGGATGACGGCCTGATCAATGCGGCCGTCCACAGCATCAAGGCGTGCCTCGGATGTCTCCCCCTGAGCATTCACCTTGTCGGCAATCTTGTTCGCCGCCGTCTTCAAGCGGTCATTCTCCGCGGAAAGAGCTGGGCATGAAAGAAGAAATGAGTCGGCAAGCAAAGGAAGTCAGGATGATAAAACTAAATGAAGATATCAAACCGGTAATGGCGTCGCAGAATTGTTTCCGCTGATCCTCCCATTCGGCTTGATCGATGCCGAACTTCTTGGAGACGTCGCCTAGCTCCTCCCGGGCTTCGTCCCTCTCCTGACGAAACTTGAGCGCCTCCTCGTGGGAGTATGGATGGTGTGCATCTGCTGGCTCTGCCGAACCCCAAGGGTTGGAATGATAAGAGCTTGAGGAGCTGGAAGACCCGGAGGAGCCGGATGGTGGAGTTCCCGGTTGAGCTGCCGACACCGGAGGAAGGAGATGATATTGGCTGGAGCTGATGACTCTTATCCTGATGAATGAGGAAGGAGAAATCGGAATTAAGGGATGAACGAGGAAATTGCAAAGGGGGCAAAGAACCGAATCATACCCACGACGCCGGCAGCGCGATGCTCTGCTTCCTTCAGCCTCTCCGTCGGCGGGACGCTTGCCACGGTTGCCGCTGTTCGTCATTTGCTTTGATGGAGGTTAGGGTTTCCTTCTGGAATGAATCGAACGGAGGAAGTAGAAGAGACGGATGTGAGAACGCTGAGGCAGAGATAGTGATGAAGGCCGGTGAAAAGGTCTATTTATAAGCCGAAGCGAAAGATCGTGGCGAATTCCACGGGGTCGTGGGACGAGAATCCCGAACGGCGGAGTAGGTTTGTTCCCTTTCGAATGGGCCGTTACTGGATTGGGCCAGGCCTGAGTTAAGTCGAACGCCGCTTGAATATCTCCATGATTTATTGGAGCCAACATCGTTCGGCTATACCCTCACAGTATTTGGATTGGATTCGTTCGGCTATCGGAAGGATGGAGACAATCGGCTACATTCTAATCGAGTAATTTAAGGGGAAATGGCCGATTACTTTTTTCCGAACGAATGAAAATAAATGAACATAAGGTTGTTTAATCAAGGACAAAGGGTATCACACTTAAAGTTTATTACAAGCCTAATGTCTACTGGTTCAGAAGATGATTGATTGCTTCTATGGCCTCGGTCCTGATTCGGCTAACATTATCTAGCACTTTTTGATCTTCATCTTCAGAACTCTGGATGCTGGATAACTTGTGTTTGATCTGCTGGTCTTCTTTGATGGTCGAAGCTATCTTTAGTGAAGTTGCTTCTATGTTCTTCGGCAGATTGGCTATATGTGCCCTGTGAGACTGAATTTTGGCATTCAGTTCGGCTAGTTGAGCTTCTAGTCTGATTTTTTCATCCTCCATGGATCTCAGTTCAGGCTCCAAGGTTGCCAAAGAATTTCTCGTAGTCTGGATATGAGAATGAAGATCTTTAATCTCCAGTTTTTTCAAAGATCTATCCTTCTGCAGAGCGGCCCTCGAAGATATGTTCTTGGTTGCCCTTCTCACCATAGCGAAGTGATCATCAAGATGGGCTGCAGATTCTAGGGGAGCCTTGAGAGCAGAAGGAATATCTTGATCAATGAGTTCAAGGAGGTCTTTTATCTGGTCTGCATCCTGAACCAGACTAATGGTATCCTTATTCAGCAGAATAATCACTTCTTTTAGCCGAGCCTGATTCTCCAGTGACAAAGTTTGATGAGAAGTGATCTCTTCACCTTTCTCAATAATGTAGTCCTCAATAGAGAAGGAGTAACTGGTGGTCGGCTTAGTGATGTTCTTCTAGACAAAGAGGAAGAAAGAAGGTGTTAGCCGATTGGGTAATTTTGCTAAAATATAGTATGAGACAAGGCATTACCTGTTGGGCTGATTGGTCATCAGGATGGGTTATACCCTGGCTTGCTGGAGGACTTGATTGAAGGTTCAGAGGAGATGGATCTGGAGATTGATCAGGAGAAGTTTCCCTTGCTAGTTCATCTAAGATCTCATCTATTCTCAGTAAAGTAAATGATAAAGTGCATAAGGGATAGATGTTGTTGAAAAAGAAAGGGAAGGAGAATTGGTTGAACAATGTTACCTATAGTCTCATCAGGTTTATGAGCCTTTAAACCTTCAGCCTCATGAGTCTCTGAAATTTCTCTATCATGAATTTCTTCATCTTCAGTAGAGACTTCAGGGGTTGGTTCTGCAGGTGCTGAGGTATTGCCCAGTGTTGGAATTTCAACTTGTGGCTGCAATGGAAGTAATGGATATAAAGGTAGTCAGGCTTACTGCTAAGTGAAATTGTTGACCTGATAAAAAATAAAAGATTCATACCTTAGGAGGTAATCTGGCTTTCTTGGTCCTTGGTTTCTTGGGTAAGAGGAAACTTTCAGGTGTTTTCCTTTTGCTTTTTCCTCTTGAAGATGCAGCAGCTGAAGTAGTAGGAGTTTTCATGAATGCCTTTAAAGGTGCTGAATCCAAAGTTACAGGAGTTTTCATGAATTCCTTTAAGTCTGGAGCATCAAACCCCAGAGCAGGTTTGGGACCAGCCGGATAATACTGAATTGCTTTGGCAGGGGGAGTGAACTCAAGATCCTGTGCATGACCAGATGTTAAAATAAGAAGTGGATTCAAGAACAAGAAATGATGAGCATAATAAAATTACCTCACTGTCAGAAGCAAAATCGGGTTGCAAGTTTTTGCATAGAGAATGAGCTGATATATTGAAGATATGAGCATGCCATTCTTGCCACCAAGAGACAAAGAGGGGATGAGCAGCATCTATTAGCCCAAATGGAGATGGTTCATATATGGGTAATTCCCATCCTAGTTCAAAGACCTTCTTGGCTTCCATTCCTTCTGTTATTACTTCCCTTGATTTTATGATTGTTGAGAAGAGGAATTTTGGAGGCAGTTGGCCGCACCCTAATTGTCTGGCCACCATGTTTGGATAATAAAATTCATAGGTGGACTGTACTAATCTCCCATGATGAAATTCGGCTGGCAAAGTGCAAGGTTTGATAAAAGAATTGAAGATCTCTGTGGATTCTTGGCCTGAACAACCAATTTCATAGCTAAACTTGCAGGGTAGAGTCAGATCTTCATTTTCTCTGTAAGGAAACCAGAGCACATTGCCGAATCCTTTGAAAAATAGCTTGAAGAGATGACCAATGTCTATATCAATGCTTATAGATGCTGCTGCTTCCCCATAAGTCTGGCAAGCCTTAACCTTTGCTGTGCTGCCTTCAGCATAGTTAACTGAGGGGAAACTTAGGTTGATGAGGCTCACAGGGGTTATCTGATGCATATATAATTGGAGCCACATTTGAATTAGCCACCAGGGACCATTCACACAAGAAATTTCTCCACTTTGGCGCATCTGAAGGGTGATTTGATGCATCATATGATAGGCCGACCCTAAAAGATATTTGCCTAATGGGATCTGGGTGCCTGCAGCTAGGTCTTCAGCCATTACCATGTGATTCAGGGTTGGTTCATTGGATTTTCCACAGAAGATGAATCTGCATAACCACATGTTCATGAAGGCTTTCAACTCTTTGTCAGAAACGGTGCCGGATGCATTCATATAGTTCTGGATATGTTTGACCCATCCACATCCAGAACTGACGGCTCTTTGATTACTCTTGCTCTTGTACTTATGAGGATATACTGGCAATGACACATTCAAACCAGTCATCATGAATATGTCGGCTAAAGTGATGGTCATAATACCATGACCAAAGATGAAGGCATTGGTAGCGTCAGACCAAAAATGAGAAGCTGCTATCAGAAGGGAATCATTCCTGGGTGTTTCAGCTAAAGATAACTCCAGACAATGACTGATGTCCTGACTTTCCCAGTGGCTGCTGCTCTTCTCCAACATTCTCCTGTACCAGTTGCGCCATCCGGTGATTGGGGGAAATGGCCAATTCTTGAATGTGTTTGGCCATCGGTTTGGTGAAGTAATCCCAGACTTGAAAAGAATCCTTTGGGTTTCCTTCTCAATGATCTCGGAGGGGTCAGGATTTCCCATTGGGCCGAGGAAATAAGAATCGGGGTTGGCAGCATAAGGGATCAAAATCTGGCTCTTGTACTCCTGTAGAAGATGATTGAAATCAGAAGGGAGTAAATCAAGAAAGGAGCGGAAGAATGAAATGAAAAAATTGCCGAATATAAATAAGGTTTACCTCTGGGATTTCATCCTGGGTCGCCATTGAAGATTTGAGGAAGGTCCGAAGTTGCGCTGAAAGCTTTTCTTGGGCAGCGACTGCGATTTTGAACGGTGATGACCTAAGAGGATGAAAGAGCTTGTGGTCAATTTCAGAATAAAACAACTTTTATCCCGAAATTGAGGGGGCATGTGTTAACACTGGATTTTGGTCAATTCTGGAAGATGACAGGTAGGCCCACATGCGGGGAGAAGGGTGTTCGGCAAACAACGCAAGCGGTCGGCTAAATGCTTGTGCGGTCGGTTATTCTGGAAGGCGGTAACTCCATTCGGGAAAACAGAAGATGGCAGGCAAGACCGATCGGAAAGATGAGAGTTGTATTAATAAAGGAATTTATAAGTTTAGGGTAAGGAATCGTAAGTTTCCAAGTTTGTTTAGAAGTTCCTTTGTAGATCGTAGTCCTTTGGGACTCACATTTTGTCTAGGGTATAAATATTGACCCTCGACCATTGTAATAAGGGTACACAATCAAATCAATACAACCGGCCCCGTGCCAACTTTCGAGTCCTCTTGTCGTGTCGTCGAGTTCTTCGAGAGGAGTCATCGATCCGTCGACCTCCGTAAGTTCCGACAACCTTGTTATCATGTTTAGTATCATGCGGTGGATTTAGACATGGTGCAAGTAGTCTTGTTTGCTTTCAATGGTCGTGCGGCGGATCTTTGCTTGACAATCAAGAAGTCTTTGCTTATGCTTCGTTTATGAGTGGATACCGTGCGGCAGGCGTTTACTCACATGCTTAGTGAAAGCGAGATAGTTATCGGCTCTATATTAGATATGGCAAATCTAAATAGATTCATTAAGTTATCCAGTGTTGCATGTTCTAAACTTCTTATATATTTGTAACACACTTCTGCCCAATCTAGATTGATATTGTTCGGCCTTCTTTCTCTTGTGGTTTTATTCGTGCTTCAACGATCATTGTTTATCTTTATATTACCCTTGCAAAATAGATAACATGCTCATAGTGGCTGAATTGTCTTAATCTAGGTTGTCACATGTTGCGGGTTCATGCATGTTAATCACGTTTAAGCTTTAACGAAACTAGGTGTCGTGCGGCAGATGCAGGTTTTAGTTTAGTTTAATCGCTTTTATTTGTATGTTCCTTCTTCATGGATCCCAATTCGGCTGGATTGCCGAGTTTGGTTATGCGTTAACTCATAATTAATTTCACTTGTTCAAACATGTCTTCCCATGCACATGCATTCGGCAATTAGGTCTTTACGTGCATTTACCCTACGATTCGCTGAATGGTTTATGAACTTGTTGGCAGACAGCTCTCTATAGCCGTATGTCGTTGTAAGTGGCTTCAGGGCCGTATATGTGGAACTGTCCGGTATTACCTGACATGTTCCGGTTTGACATTTAATTGTTTTATCTCTTGTTAGTTTTTAGGTCAAACTGACTGGCACGCTTCCGGATCACGAAACACCCGGGAACCCGATTGAAGCTACGCTTTTCGGCTTGCTGTGTGTGAGACACAGTGCGTCACATTTTGTGTCAACAATCACATACGGGAACCAACTAGTTGCACCTTGGTGTTTCTCAGCAGCCGACAGAACACTATGATGGAGGTGGCAACGGGTGTGGCACATCCTCCCGGTGGCTTACACCACAATAATAAGATACCTCCGAACTACACTAGGGTCGAGGTGCATACAGTGAAGCCCGAGTTCATGCAGTGGAGGATAGACTACACAACTCCCGAGGGGCTGGTGTTACTCGAAGACATTATGGGGCAGTTCATCCTCTGGCACAAACGGGACATTATATTGACTGCTTCTTCGCCGCCTCCCCCTCTCCCAAATTTGGAGCGAGTTGTTGAGGTCGGGGAGATATTTTCACCATCTCGTGACCCCCACATTCCTGAGATGCCACATTCTTCCCCGCCTCCTAGCGAGCATGTGCCTGATGAGATGCCACAACCTTCTCTAGCTCGTACCGAGCAAGTGCATCATGAGATACCACAGTCTTCTCAACAAGCACAGCCAATACATGAACAACGAGTGCCTCCTGAAGAAGCTATAGCACAAGAAGATGAGGACGTGCCTGAATGGGAACTTCGAAAGAAGCATGCAATCACCATAAGGCCAGTTTATGTTCCAATCAAAGACGTCTCGTCGGTGTCCAAGTGGTATTCCCATGACCAGTTCAAGCATGAGAACCAAGTTAAAAAAGTCCCATCACGGGGTTCTGAGGAGGCCGCCACTAGCAAACTCCACCAAATTGCAAAGCAGTATCCAAATGTTGATGCCATCAAATGGTCAAAGGATTGCCCGAAAACATATGAAAGAGGCAAGCCCTTTCTACCAAACCGGGACATCTAGCGCCTACCACTTGGAATGAGAAGGTTCCATGATTGGTACTTGCGTGTTCTCTCAATGAGCATAGATATCATACAAGCATGCTTTCCCACTGGCACATTTGGAAGCCCAGCCAGGAAAATTGTCTTTGACTTCAATGACATGCAAACATGCTTTCACCTAGGAGAAATGGAGATGAATCTAATTCGCACGTGGTGCCTGTAAGTCCTTGTCCTCTCGATATAATATGAATGTAATCTTTGAATTTTGTTGTAACTAACCCACGCCGTGATTTGTAGAATGCAAGTGCACATTGTCAAACAAATGCCAAGTGTAAAAGTCAGGTATGTGGACCCTCAAGCTATAGCCCAAACAAATTTCAATTACCCTAAACGGTGGACACTTGATGCCAAAGAGCTAGCTGCTGCAAAGACTCTTCGGGAGAAAGAGCACATCCGTACGGCGAAACTAAGGGAAGAGTCCCTTAAGGTTACGGCATACATTGCCCTGACTTTCAAAAATCTCCAACAACACTCTACTATATAGCTACCATACAACTTTGAGTAAGCTCAACTCTATACTTAAAGCTTTGTTCGATATATTTTATTCGATGCAAAAGAGCTTATCTAGTTCTATGATTAAATCCATGCAGCAACCACTGGATTTGTATAGCCGTCGATGTCGGGAGGAGCATGGCATGGGTCTTTGATTCATTAGATAAGGACCCGGCAACATACAAAGACTTCATATCGATTCTCAAGATGTATACATATCGACAATCCTCATTAGCTTATATGTTTGTATACATACTTGTAACGTTCACTTTTGGATACTAACAAGTTGTATTTGCTAAAATAATTCGAACATGGCATTTAGGTTCTATGTCACTAATCATCATGGAAGGCATGATCCAGTAAGGAAGGGAAAGCTAGCTATAAAAACACTATGTGTGGTAAGTGTAACTTACTTCTTCAGTACTCCATTACATGGCTGTCAAAAGCATTACTTAACATTTTCATATGCAAAACACACAGTGCCCCAAGCAGAAGCCTGGGAGTGTACATTGTGGATACTATATATGTTCTATAATGAGTAACACCGGTGCCTACAGGAGACACTCCTTAAGGGTAAGTTTGAACGTCTTCACCCGAAGTATAAAAACTTCATAAATGGTATGAAATACTAAACCAAAACTTGTTCTCTTGTAGTGGAGAGAAGAGAAAGGAATGAAAAGAGACCCATACAAGGATGACCAACTCTTAGAGCTCGTCGGTGACCTTTGCAACTTCATATTGGACCAGATTATACACGTCAGAGGCACCTACCATGACCGAGAGTCTGAGTTAAGTACAAATCCTCAGTACCAACACCTTCGTGAGACTGAAAGACTAGCTCTAGGACGTTGATAACAATGTGTATGGAATTTATATATTTAATGATGGATTGTATATATTCTTGTGAATTGGACTTGTAATTGTAGTTTATAGAATACTCTTGTGCTTGTAGTCGCGGTTGCGGGGCGTTCGGCAACGTGAACGTGGTTCGGAACGCTGGTCGCGGGGCATTCGGCAACGCGAACGTGGTTTGGAACGTTGGTCGTGGCACGTTCAGCAACGCGATTTTGAATTGTAAATTTGATTTTTTTGGCGGGAAAACGTACTGTAGGAGCGGTTCTAGATTGAACCGCCCCTACAAATACCTGTTTGTAGGGGCGCCTGGTAATACAAGCCGCCCCTACAAATCTATTTGTTGGGGCGGCTGGTAATACGAGCCGCCCCTACAAATCGATTTGTAGGGGCGGCCTGGGAACCGCCCCTACAAATGCATGATTTGTAGAGACCCTTGCGTAGGGGTGGCTGGGCAAACCGCCCCTAAAACCCCTTTTTGACGTAGTGGTTGAGTCATCATGAACCCCCTAAGAGCATCTTCCTGACAAGGTGGTGGGGGAGGTGGTGTAGTCCGAGCATTCTGCAAATTAGCCATCATCTGCGCCATAGTTTACATCATCTGGTTCTGCATGCAGCCATTTATACAGGATCATACACTGGCGGTGGAGGGTTTGGGTTGTTGTCGGTTTGATCATTGCCTCGAGTTCCTCTATCACTCCTGGTGTTTGGCATATGCTATGACCCATGACAAGAGTGAGACAGGATAGAAAGAAAATGATGAGGACATCACTCCTTCGGATGTACCCATTGATCCTCCAACCTCATGCAAGGTCCAATGACTCGGGCTCAAATGCGTCAACTCAATTTAGAGGTGAGCTCGTTCTTAAGCGATCCTTTTTATACTTATGAGAATAGACTACTACCTAATGATGTTATCTTGCTTAGGAACATTGGAGAGGGTCATGAAGAACTTAGAGGACGTGGTGGAGGCGAAGATGACCAGCAAGGACGTCCAACAAGAACCGGAGGCTCGATCCAACACGATTTCGAGTCTGCTTCGGCCTCTAGGACCAGTCTGCCTTAAACTGGTCACCCAGGACGCATCTAAACTCCATTTTCGATGATCCACATATGGATGGAAAACTAATTTGATAAGGAACCCAATCCAAGTGGTCACACGTCAAAAGCTCTTCGGAATCAATGGGAATCGTCGAAACAAGCCAGCGTCCAGAATCTGCCAGGGTGCTGCAACACCGTCGTTTGGTCCGTTGGACCGTGTATCGTGTTTGAGCCCATTAGGGGCGCGTCCAGGGGTCTTGCACGATCCTAGAGTCTTCATAAACAGCCGCCGCCCCTCCATTAGTGTTTGGGTTTTGCTTAGATTATTTTGTCAAGAACAGTTTTGCCGTTCATCGGTTTGTGAGACCCCAACTTTGAGAGATTAATCATTCATCTGTAATTTGGTTGTGTTCTTTCTTGTTCTTGCTTGTGTTCTTCGTTGCGCAGGTAGGGATTAGCCTTCTTGGCGAGGTCAACCTAGTCCGAGACTCGGTTGATAACCAGAGGAGCTGTGGTGCTAAGATTGCAGGGTTCGATCTTTCGATCTGAAGCCGGATCGGTGTGTCATTCTCCGCCATAACGATAGTTAACTCTACCTGACGGAAGATCAGGATCCCCGTTCCCATTCGAAAGCCCCAACTAATTATAAACTAAAGCTGATAAACAAATGTTGTCATTATAGCCTTATGGCTAACAACACATCAACAATCATTGCAAAGATCCAAATCAATCGTGTGCACAAGTACATAGCACACAACAATCTATCGCGATAAAACATTAGGGTGGCACCTTAAGGTTTGGAGGAACCTAATTTTGGACCAAAACTTTTGAATTAAGCACAGGGAAGTTCAAAGAAGTGGAGAGCAAGGAAAGTTTTTATCAAAATAGTTTTATAAAAACACCATGACTATCTGGGCTGGAATTGCCCCAGAGAGAGGGAGGGAGAGATAGCCTTTTTTTGTAAATCCTTTTGAAAATCAAATTCAAATCCATTTGACGAGTACTTTGAATCCTTTTTCAAATCAAACAGGATTTGAAACTCCCTTTGAATATTTCTGAGAAATATTTTATTTTTATAAACAGAGCAAAAACCAATTTGACCCTAAATCAAGTTTAGTAATTATTTTTCACCCAATAAAAATTAATGCAACATGATAAATTTCAATTATTAACATATATTTTTCCTCCACTATTATTTGGTCATAAATCTAATTTAATTCTTACAAATTTTAGAAACTTGCAAAATTTAAAATCTAGGGTGCTACAATTGCGCTGTAGCTACAATGTAAAAAGTTGGGTATTATATTTGTGAAATTATGTTTATTTGTCTGAAAAGTGCCCATATAAAATTGTGACATGAATTTGATCGTGTTTTGGGTTTTATAGTAGCGTTATCACGGGCATACTACTACTAGTATTATTTGTTAGTCATAGAGAAAAGCCGTCTCTAGAGAAATTTAGCTCCCAAATTTTCCCACCAAAACCCCGAGACAAGTTTAAATGAATTTCTTTGTGTCCATTGGACCGCCTAAAACTCACGTGAACGCGCCAAGGCTCAAAACCACAACGCGCCACCAGATTCCCTCCCAAATTTTGCCAGCGTTTCCCATCCCACCAAATTTCTGCGCAGAAATGAAAAAAAGAAGAAGAAAAAGAGCCATATATCGTCGGTGTAACCTCCCCCGTGCCTGCCTATTCCTATCCCCTCCCCCAAAATTAGATCGCGATCTAATAGAACCCGTGGCCGTGAGGGCCATGGCACCGCCTCCGTCCAGCTCGCCGCCGACGTCGCCTCCAGCCAGGATTCCTCCTCAGGGCATCAGCGCCAGCAACGACGCCACCGCCTTGGGCGCCCATCAATATATTGAAGCCACCCTCGAACTAGAAGATGAAGGGTTCTCTCGTCCATATAACACCAGGTAGATTGATGGCTTTGACTGCTGTCATCAGAAATCTAAGGTCGAATTCAAAACTCAAGTTCTACTTGTGCATAAGAGTATCCGACTGGTTTGGGGCTTTAGTCCAATTTAAGTACTTAGTTTATTAGATTCCACACGTTGTACTTTTCTTTTATATTCTGAAACTTGCCAAATTTAGTGATCATGCTTCAATTAATCTTGCTGTTCTTTTATACGCCAAATTTGTGAATCAGTTCCTGCCTTGATGTTGCTGTAACCATGTAGTAGATCTGAATTTTAGCATTTGACAAGTAGCCAAGTGAGAAACATGTTATTTTTTATGTCCATTCTCAGTTGAATCTGACAATATAGCTCCCTGCTGTTGTTCATTTGCATCCAGCTATAACCTCCTGACAATATAATCTGTTATTTTTCATATATGCATTCAGCTATAGGCAACCCTCTGATGCTGTGAGTGTGCTGTTTCTGTCATCACATCTCAGAGAAATAACTGACAGCATCATCCTTGTGTGAAAAAAAAAATCATCCTTGTGTACATCATGTTTTTATTGATCATCCTTGTGTACATTTTTTTTGAGGAAAATGCACTATAAGGGTTAAGAGGCCAAGTAGCTATTCAGGTCTGTATATGTGACACCAAGTTAGATAAATGGGCAGAACATGGACTGATCTAGTGTACCTAATAGTGTTAGTGTGAATATGAATTTTCTGAAATTTCAGTTAGTGTGAAATGGTACCTGCTATGTCTACTGCTGTTAGTATGCTACTGTTGTTAGTGTGAACTATCCCTTTGGTTAGATAGTGTGAAAATGAATCATAGTGTGCGCTCCTCTTTTAGTCAGATAGTGTGAATATGACGAATATACTGCGCCGACGAATTACAATTTCATGAGTTGAGTCTATTTAAAGATCACAGTGACTCATTCAGACCCAATTGTGACACCTCACTTTGACAATTTCTGATTGATTTCACAGAATGTGCAGTTAATTTTCTGATTAACTGAATCTTTCTTTATTTTGGTTGATTTGATTTGACAAAGTGAAATTTAAGAATGCTATATTTGTGAGGTTTTCAGATCTGTTGAACTATAGTTGATCCGAAAAATTTAAAGAGCTGCTATCAAGATCAACATGTTTATTCTTGCTTAACGTAAGATTACGCTCCTGACGCCGCCTCTTTCCAGCACGCCGCCAACGCTGCCTCCAACCAGGATGTCGCTTCCTCCTCAGGGCATGTTGTAGACGCTTTCATTGTGAAGCAATACAGCAGGAAGAAGGCGCCAGCCTCTAGTGGCTAGTTTTAGGCCATAGTTATCTTTCCTATAAGTTAGGATCTGGGAGCCAGTTTGTTAGTGAGTTTGTTAGGTCCAGCCGGCCATTGGGAGATATAACCAAGGGCCGGCTGATTAGGGAGATTAAGCAGAAATAGAGCATCACGTTCAGGAGCCTCCCAGGGAGGGCGAACCTGCTCTTACCACTGCTGATCTCTAGATTTAGCCATTGCAATTACCTCCAGTTCATCAATAAAGCTCTTCCAGATTACTAGCTCTATCATCTGGTATCAGAGACCTCTCGATCCTCTCGCCTGTCATGGGTGACGAACTCAAGACCACTCTGGATGCCATCCTCGCCGATCTCTCCTCCATCAAGAACGAGGTGACGACGATCAAGGGCGACCAGAGCCGTCTCAACGTAGCCGTCAACCGACTGCAATCGGACCACCACTCCGCCGGCGGCTCCCACAGTGGCAAGGACACGAAGCATGGCGCCCCTCCCCCACCACCCCCACGCGAGCACGGGAAGCACAAGCTCCGGTTTCCGCGTTACGACGGCAGCACCGATCCGGTCACATGGCTTCACAAGGCGGAGCAGTTTTTCCGCGCCGATCGCACGGCGGATGACGAGCGCGTGTGGCTCGCCTCCTTCTACATGGAAGGCGCTGCCCAGGACTGGTACTACCGCCTGGAGCAGAACCACGGCGCTCCAACGTGGCCGGATTTCGTCGACAAGATACAGCGGGCGTTCGGGACGCCGGCGCGCAGCAACCCGCTCGGCGCCCTCATGAAGCTCCGCCGCACAGGGACGGTCGAGGAGTACAAGGCGCAGTTCTTGCCCATGCTCGCGCGCTGCAGGCCGCTTCAGGAGCAGGACCAAATCGACATCTTCACCGGCGGCCTCCGCAATCCGCTACAGACAGACGTCGAGCTCCAACATCCGGCCACGCTCGATGACGCCATGGCCCTCGCGCGGGCTTTCGAACGGCGCCTGGAGTTGGACGAGGACGAGGACTCCTCTACGAGCCGCGCCCCCACCCGCACCAACCCGCCGATTCGGCCGCGCGCCCTGCCCGCGTCTTCCGCACCGCACACGCCTCCTCCCGCGACCAAAACGGTGCCGCCGACGCCGCCGGCTCCAACCAAAGGCCCACCTCCAGCAGGCCCGCGCTTCAAGCGACTGACACCGCAAGAGATGGCCCAACGCAGAGCAGAGGGCCTCTGTTTCAACTGTCCGGAAAAATTCACGAAGGACCATGCCTGCATGAAGAAGGGCCTGTACCTCATGGAGCTCGATGATGATACACCAGTTGAGGACGCTGCAGTGGAGGAGTCTTCCCCTACCGACGACGTCGAGATCTCCATCCACGCCCTCACCGGCATCAAGACGGCGGACACCATGCACCTGGCCACATCCGTCGCAGGCACATCCATCCGGGCTCTGGTGGACTCGGGATCCACTCACTCCTTCATCGCCGCGGATACTGCACGTCGCCTCGGCCTCCAGCCAGCTCCGCGCCCCGGCCTCACCGTGGGCGTTGCCAACGGGGAACGCGTCCCATCTGCCGGGGTCTGCGCCGCCGTCCCCGTCACCATTGGCACCGAGGAGTTCCACATCGACCTCTTCGTCTTGCCCCTCCCCGACTACGAGCTCGTGTTGGGCTGCCACTGGCTCCGGTCCCTGGGCCCCATCCTCTGGGACCTCGGCCGCCAGACCATGGCGTTCTGGCGCCGGGATCGCCGCATTCGCTGGACTGGCGTCACAGCCCCCAGGGGCCCTGCTCTCCACGCCGCCGAGCGCCTGGACCTCCTCCAACTACTCCTGGCTGAGTTCGGCGACATCTTCGACACGCCGTCGTCACTGCCTCCAGTTCGGGCCTGCGATCATCGGATTCATCTCCTACCAGGCACGGCCCCGATCGCAGTACGGCCCTACCGCTACCCCCAGCTGCTCAAAGATGAGCTGGAGAGGCAGTGCGCCGACATGCTCCAGCAGGGCATCATCCGCCCAAGCACCTCGGCGTTCTCATCGCCCGTCCTCCTCGTGCGCAAGGACAACTCATGGAGGTTCTGCATCGACTATCGCTCACTCAATGCAAAAACAGTGCGCGACGTCTTCCCCATTCCCGTCGTCGACGAGCTTCTGGACGAACTCCGCGGTGCCACCTACTTCACCAAGCTCGATCTTCGCAGCGGATATCACCAAGTCCGCATGCACGCCGATGACATCCACAAGACGGCGTTCCGAACTCATCATGGGCATTTTGAGTTCTTGGTAATGGCCTTCGGCTTGACCAATGCCCCGGCGACGTTCCAGTCCCTTATGAACGAGGTTCTCCGCCCCTTCCTTCGCCACTTTGTGCTCGTGTTCTTTGATGATATTCTCATCTACAGCACGTCGTTCGCTGCACACCTGCAACACATCCGTGCTGTCCTCTCCACACTGCGCGCCCACAGCCTGTTCCTGAAGCGCTCCAAGTGCTCATTCGCGGAGCGTCGGGTGGAGTACCTGGGCCACTTCATCTCCGAGGCAGGGGTGGCCATGGACCCGGCCAAGATTGAAGCGGTGCAGAGCTGGCCCATGCCGCGAACCCTACGCGCGCTGCGTGGCTTCCTCGGCCTCACGGGCTACTACCGCCGTTTCATCCACAACTACGGCGTCATCGCAGCCCCGCTCATGGCCCTCTTGAAGCGGGATGCTTTTCGCTGGAATGACGCCGCCGCCGCCGCCTTCGACATGCTCAAGTCAGCACTGACCTCCGGTCCGGTGCTGCAGCTTCCCTGACTTCACGGCGCCCTTCGTCATCGACTGCGACGCCTCGGGCTCTGGTTTCGGCGCTGTTCTCCACCAGAGCGCAGGACCGATCGCGTTCTTCAGCCGCGCCGTGGCGCCACAGCATGCCAAGTTGGCTGCCTACGAGCGCGAGCTCATCGGATTGGTGAAGGCCGTGCGGCACTGGCGGCCGTATGTTTGGGCACGCCCATTCACGATCCGCACCGACCACTTCGCCCTCAAGTTCCTCTTGGACCAGCGCCTCTCCACCATCCCGCAGCACACATGGGTCAGCAAGCTATTTGGCTATGATTTCAAGGTGGAGTACAAGCCCGGCCGGCAAAACGCGGCTGCTGATGCCCTGTCACGCCGTGATGAGGACACTGCGGTACTGACAGCCTGCGCACTCTCCCGGCCGGACTTCGATCTGTTCCACGAGTTCCGAGCGGAGGCCGAGACACTGCCAGATATCATCGCCAAGCGCCAGGAAATTGACCAGGGCCTTGCTGGGGCGAACTGGACGTCCGTCGATGGCTTCGTCTTGCATCGTGGCCGCATCTTCGTCCCCGACACGTCGGCTCTGTGGCCCCAAATCCTGGCCACAGCTCACGGCGCCGGCCATGAAGGCGTACAGAAGACGCTGCACCGCCTGCGCGCCTCCTTCTACAGCCCGCACGCCAGCCGTCTTGTCCGCGACTTCGTGCAGGGCTGCACCGTCTGTCAGCGTAACAAGACGGAGCATCTCCATCCAGCCGGCCTGCTGCAGCCGCTGGACGTTCCCCACACCGTCTGGGCCGACATCGCCATGGATTTTGTTGAAGGCTTTCCCAAGGTTGGAGGCAAATCGGTGGTTCTCACGGTGGTTGATCGCTTCTCCAAGTATGCACATTTCATCGCCCTCGGCCACCCCTACAGCGCCACCTCTGTTGCCCAGGCGTTCTTCGACCAGATTGTGCGGCTCCACGGGCTGCCATGCTCCATCGTCAGCGACAGGGACCCGGTCTTTACCAGCGCCTTCTGGACCGAGCTCTTTCGCCTGTCTGGCGTCACGCTGCGCCTCAGCTCTGCCTTCCACCCCCAAACTGATGGTCAGTCAGAGGTCACCAACCGTATTCTTGGCGTCTACCTTCGCTGCCTCGCCGGCGATCGTCCGCGGAGCTGGCTGCGGTGGCTGCCCTGGGCAGAGTTCTGCTATAATTCATCCTTCCAGACAGCATTGAGGGCAACTCCGTTTGAAGTGGTGTATGGTCGACCACCGCCCACTCTGAATTCGTATCAGCCAGGTCTCTCAAAGGTGGCTGCACTGGACAAGCAGCTGACGGCCAGGGATGAGTTCCTGTCTGCTGTCCGGGAACGGCTCCTTCAAGCCTAGAGTATCATGAAGCAGAGCCATGACTCGGCACACCGGGATGTGTCTTTCAGTGTGGGCGACTGGGTGTGGCTCCGCCTTCACCAGCGCGCTGCGACAGCTATCAGGTCCAGCCACAATGCCAAGCTCGCGCCCCGCTACTTCGGCCCCTTCCAGGTGCTCGAGCGCATTGGCTCGGTGGCCTACCGCCTCCAGCTCCCTGCTAAGGCTCGCATCCACAATGTGTTCCACGTGGTGTTCCTGAAGAAGTTCCATGGCAACACTCCTGCAGACATTGTTCCACTACCTACAGTTGTCCATGGCCATGCTGTTCCGGAGCCCAGTCATCATTGCCCGCGCTCGCCTCAACCATGGTGTGTGGGAAGTTTTGGTGCAATGGCTCGGTCGAAGTCCAGCTGATTCAACCTGGGAGCTGCTGGAAGATTTCAAGGCCACCTATCCCAAATTCCAGCTCGAGGACGAGCTGTTTCGAAAGGAGGGTGGAAGTGTTGTAGACGCTTTCATTGGGAAGCAATACAGCAGGAAGAAGGCGCCAGCCTCTAGTGGCTAGTTTTAGGCCATAATTATCCTTTCCTATAAGTTAGGATCTGGGAGCCAGTTTGTTAGAGAGTTTGTTAGGTCCAGCCGGCCATTGGGAGATATAACCAAGGGCCGGCTGATTAGGGAAGGATAAGCAGAAATAGAGCATCACGTTCGGAGCCTCCCAGGGAGGGCGAACCTGCTCTTACCACTGCTGATCTCTAGATTTAGCCATTGCAATTACCTCCAGTTCATCAATAAAGCTCTTCCAGATTACTAGCTCTATCAGGGCACCAACGCCAGCAACAACACCACCACCTTGGGTGCCAATTGATATGCTGAAGCCACCCTGCGAACAAGAAGGGGGTTCTCTCGTCCATATAGCACCAGGTAGATTGTCGGCTTTGACTGCTGTCATCAGAAATCTAAGGTCGAATTCAAAACTCAAGTTCTACTTGTGCATAAGAGTATCAGACTGGTTTGGGGCTTTAGTCCAATTTAAGTACTTAGTTTATTAGATTCCACACGTTGTACAGGTCGCGGCATTGGATGGTGATACTGTTTGGAAACTTAGTTTCTGTTTGAGGCATTGAGTTGTTTGACAGATCCATTTGCTATTTTTTCTAGTACTGCCTTTTCTTTTATATTCTGAAACTTGCCAAATTAGTGATCATGCTTCTATTAATCTTGCTGTTCTTTTATATGCCAAATTAGTGAATCAGTTCCTGCCTTGATGTTGTTGTAACCATGTAGTAGATCTGAATGTTAGCATTTGATAAGTAGCCAAGTGAGACACCTGTTATTTTTTATTGACAAAAAATAGCATGAGCATAAATTCTTCTGAATTTTAATTTCCTTAAAAATTTCACACTTTTCTGATTAACTGAATCTTTCTTTCTTTTGGTTCATTTGATTTGGCAAAGTGAAATATAAGACTGCTATATTTGTGAGGTTTTCAGATCTGTTGAACTATAGTTCATCTGAAAAATTAAAAGAGCTGCTATCAAGATCAACATGTTTATTCTTGCTTAAGTTAAAATTCTGCCAATGGTTAATACTTCCACCTTTTTTTAACATGTTTATTTATCAACCATTGTCCTATGTATGCAGTGCCACAGGTGAAATCTGGACTCTATGTTCATTGGAAGAGGGGACTTCCAGATAGGGAGTATGTAATGTTCAAACTAGATAGGGCTGATATAAAATTGGCAACCTTGACATCTCTTAAAGACCAACTTGGGTATACTGTCCGGGACTTTTTATACTACGAGAAGCCATGTGGAAGAGATGTAGCTAGTCTTCAGGCCATCGTTTATACCAGACATGCAGAGATTATGCTACAAGACAATGAGAGGGAGAAGGAAATCAGATTAGTGAGCATAACACCCCTCAAGCAACCAAGTCAGCAGCCAGAAGAAGATGAGCATCCGTTTATGGATGATCCATTTGATGCATACAAGGACTGGCTAAAGGAGCTGCCAAAGGACAAATCCAAAAGTATACCATCTATGTTGCTGAGCATATGTATTCGTATTGTTTAGAATCTTAGCACCTTTATATAAACTACACCTTATCTAACATGTTTTTGGTGACTAACATATTTGAAGGATGACTTTAGGGATGCAACAATCAAAACATAGAAAATAATATTTAAGTAATGGAAGCAATGCGACACCACCCTCAAATAGCCAAGCCATGCAAGGAAGAAAAGGGAAGAGGGAAATGGTTTGTGATCATTCATATAGTTTTAATACTGGGTTCACATATCTTAATTGAGAACTAGAACAGCTCAAGTTCGTTATTGTCTTTTTTGCAAGGAGATGGCTCCAATCAATGCAAGAAAAGAGGTCGTGGCACTGTTAAAGGACTAGCAGTAGCCACCAAGAGAGTTAAGGAACGCACTCAAAAACTCCCAATTGAATTTTCAGAAAGGCTTGGAGGTCCGGTTGGACCTAGCACCCGTACATTTGTCGATGAGGTCGTACTGTTTACAAGGAAATGGGCCCCACTAATTGGAGTTAGCGGTTAGAAGGATATAAAGGAAGATGTCAAATAACAAATTGCAGAAGAGATACTGGTACGCTGCGTACTATTTTTTTATTCCTACTCGTGTGATGCATAAAATTAATTGTGATAAACCATTTGATTGTTTTTTAATTGTAAACAACTTAGGTGGAACTTCATGAACATTGCCATTGCGGATTTAAAAAAAAGAGAAAATATGGAACATTGCCAAGGAGCGGTACAAAGGATGGCGATCAGCTCTGAGTGCCACATACAAGGCTTATAATAATTATGATGAGAGAATACGAAATATTCATGAAGAATTACACCTTCTTGAGTGGCACTACTTGCTGTTGTATTTTGGATCCAATAAATTCAAGGTTAGTTCTAGTAAAATCTACTTTGTCAAAAAAAATACTTTATAAACCAAAGTTGCATTGTTACATACCACCTGTTGTCATTCCGTGCTGTCCTGCCTCCACACAGGTAATATCGCCAATTATCTTTGACGATAGGTCCAGCTAGGCCATCCGAAGTTCCTCAGCCTTGTCTAGGTCTACCTCCTTTAGGTATCCAGCCTCCAAGCGCTTGAGATCGATCAGGGGGTAGTGGGCACGCACCATGCTCAGCACATGTGCACCCGTGTACTCACCCGCCTCCTTCACGAACTCTTGGAACCATCCCCATGCCTTTTTGCATCTCTCGACCAGTCCAAGCTGGGGCGTCCTTGGCTCTTCCTCTGTGAGCGCCGGGTCGATAAGGTCGAGGACGGGCAAAATGCCAGTTGCCACTTCTTGCACCGGTTCTTCCATGTGTCCCAATCCTCGGTGGTCTCTAGGCATCGTGCCTTCTAGCCGTCACGATCTTTCATCATAGCTTCTAGATGTTTCTTGGCATTGACTTTTAAAACTGCAAACCGTACAAGACATCAAAATGTAACGGCACGACAAGATAAGGCGGGCAACAGAATGAGAAAGGTGGTCTGGAATACTTACTTTTCAGTTCCTCCTTCATCTTGGTTGTGCGGGTCCTAGAGTTGAGACTAGTTGCGCGCTAGTTTTTCATTGTCCTCCTTCAGGCGACCACACTCAGCGGTCACACGGCTATTCTCCTCTTGTAGGCGGGTTACTTTGGCCTCTAAGCCTGCACTACAGCTGTCACTACCAACAATGCAACAACACGTGTCATGCACTTGCTATGATAAATGAAAACTTACTTGTTTTTTCCTGCTCTTTTGTTACTGAGCTGGCCGACCAAGTTCTGGTTCTGTGCCTCTTGCTCCGTCCTCTCCTGGTTGGCGGCTTCAAGTTGGCGACACAAGCGTTCCACCTCGGCCGCCAGTTCTCTATTGTTGGCCGCGATTCCCACAATCTGGTCGAAGCACCTCTTTTGGTACTTTGCGGTCTTCATCAAGTCCTGTATATAAACAAGCCTAAGTCAGACAGTATGACTAAAAGCAGGATCAATTGGTCAAGCCAAACATACCTAGACTTCTGTCACCAGACGTTTTGCCGCTCGTTCAACTTTTAGGGTCTCTTTGACCTCTAGAATTTTCCTCATGCATAACCCACTCGTCGTTCCGCTAGTGCGACACATATACATTTGTCGTGTGTCTTGGGGACGGCCCAGGATCTCTTCCACTTCGTCCTCTTCAGTCTCTTGTTCAGGAGGTGGCGCTGGTGTGGAGGTATGTAGTCTCTGCGACCACTATGGCTTTCCCACGAGCCATAGCATCGGCAAGCATGCTCTGTGCCACCTCCGGCTGCTACTCTTCGGCTTGGTCTGGCCCCCTTGGCGCCGAAGTATCCCCCTCAGTAGGGTTAGTACTCGGAGCACTTGTACTTGGCTCAGCTCTCTTCTCGACTAGCTGCTCGGGGACTGTCGTCTGGCCGCTCGTCTGCTGAGGGTTCCGGTTGATTTTCTGTCCACAGGTTCCTCCACAGCTGGCTGCTGGGTAGTTAGTTTTTCCGCTGTTGCTGGCGAAGTCATGACGCACCCGGCCTAGCTGGTCAGGATTTTCGGTGGACGCCGACCTAATATATCAGAGAAAATTCAGAAGACATAGTACTCAATACAAATTGTAAGCTTACATCAAGGTTACAAATACTTACAGCTTGGAAGCATGGAATGACGTGGCGAAGGAGCGTCTCTTCGACCGTGCTTGCTCCACGTGCTCGGTGGGTTCCACCGGGTCTTTTCCATGACCAGTATCGGCACCGGGGTTGGTGCTCGACCCCTTCTCCGCTTGTCCTCTGTGTTGCAGTGGGCGGTGATGCGATCCCTGCTGGCATAGAGGAGCCACCCTGCTCCGTCGACTCCATTTGTTTCCTCCTCTTTCGAGGGACGAGTCGGAAGATGTCTGCATTTTCTATTTCATCATCTGACAGAGGGAAGATAGCCTGACGATGTTTGTTGGGCGCCGGTCACTTGCCAGCAGCTCTGGCCGTTGCCTCCTCTCCAACCCCGAGTACGGCCCAGTCGACGTCTTCGGCCCTAGCACTAGTCTAGGTGGTAGGGCCGGCAACTTGCGGCCAATCCACACCAGGGGGTGGAGACACGAACACAACTTGCCCTATCACAACCATTACTCTGGGAAACGTAAAGACGACAACACAGTCAATTTTTGTTCCAACATAACTCTATAGCTACAAGGAAGCATAATTTACCTTTGGGGGAGGTCGGGCCAGTTTGAAGGCGTGCTCGATGTCGCTTAACCTAACATAATTAGGATTGGCTAGGTTGAATAGCTCCCCAATCCTGGCCTTGACTTCGATCTTGTCAAGCGCCTCTTTTCTGGTCCTCATTGGATCTCTCATAGCCAGGATGTACCCTCTTCTGGCAGGGCTGGATCCTTCGGCTGATGAAGTTCCCGACCATGCTTGGACCGTCCAGCTTCCCCCACGGGATCATCCTGAGCAGTTCTGCGATCTGTTCCAAGTGCTCGGGCTTCTCCGACCAGCTGTTCTTCTTCTCCGGAATCAACCCTACGTCGCACAGGGTGATCGTGTTCGGCTCTTCACGGATGTAGAACCACTTCTTGTACCATTCATCCAGTGATGTGTTCCAAGGGCAGTGCAAGTACTGGGCCTTCATCCCGTCACGCAGATTGAGGTATATGCCTCCGGCTATCTTCGAGCCGCTGCTCCCTTTCTTCCGCAGACAAAACAGATGGCGGAAGAGGTCGAAATGGGGCTGGAAGCTGCCATAGGCTTCGCAAAGATGGATGAAGGTGGAAACAAGAAGAATCGAGTTGGGATGCAGATTGCAAATCCCAATCTCGTAGTATAAACAGAGCCCCTAAAGGAAAGGGTGCACTGGAACCCCAAAACCTCGCTTGAAGAAATCCTCGAAAACCACAATCTCACCTGGTTGTGGATCGGGGAAACTTTCTCCTTCTGGCGCATGCCATCCCACGAGTGCCTTGTTATGGAGCACTCCCATGGCGACGAGGTCTTCGATGGTCTGCTCGTTGCTCCTTGACTTCCACCACTCCTTCACCATGACTCCGGCTTTCTTCTGGGCATCTCTCTTCACCATTAATCTGTCCTTGCTTAGGGGGTGGATGCGGTGGAGGGGGGATTGGTGATGATTTTTGGAGGTATAGGGTTTCGGCAAGAGGAAGAAGAAGGTTGCGGCGGCGAATGACAATGGGGATCAGTAAAAAGTAACTTGCCAGTTTTATATTATAAATAACCAAGAGCTCCATCGTTTCATCTGCTCGAGATTCTTGGGAGACGTGCACACGCGCCACAGATGGTTGCTTTCACAACCTCAAGATCTACACCAATAAATGCGCCCCTTCGTTATCAGAGTACGCGCCTCTTCGTTGATAGTGTGAGAGGGCCCACACTGACGTGCCTCCATACAGGTGCCAAGCGACTGTTTGCCAGAAAGAGTAAGAAGACAGAGTGACGTGCTATACCCGTCTGCTTTTTTGACCAGACGTGTCAGATTGGACTTGACAGAGTAAGGAGATAAATAAATACACCAAATAATAGTACAAGGGGCGTTCATTTTTTCGCTGCATATCTTGTGCTCAAGGATGGACCAGACCACTGCCATGCTCGGAGACTACCCAGACCACTGCCGTGCTCAGGGACTACTCCGACCACTGCCGTGCGCGGGGACTGCTCCGACCACTGCCGTGCTCGGGGACTGCTCCGAGCAATGCCGCGCTCGGGGACTGCTCCGAGCAATGCCGCACTCGGGGACTGCTCCGACCACTGCTCGGAGATCGTTCTCCTCGGCTACATGTGATTTGTACTCACATACAGTTGAGAGACATTTATTTAGACCTTGCTACAAGGCTCATACTTTGCCTTCCAGCAAGCCCGGGGACTACATCGGTACGATGCACCTGCCGGTGCATCTCGTATCGCCTGCATGACGATTGGATTCTTAACATCAGTGGAAATTCTTTTTTAGACCCTGGCACCACGTGCCTGCGTCACCTATTACCAGGCTCGGGGACTAAGTGGGCATACTTCACCTTGCGGCGAATGTGTTTATTTAATCGACCCCTATGCTTTGACTGATTGTAAGGATTACTGCCGTGCTCGAGAACTGTCCCGACCACTAATCGGAGATCATTCTCCTCGGCTACATGTGATTTGTACTCACATACAGTTGAGAGATATTTATTTAGACCTTGCTACAAGGCTCATACTTCACCTTCCAGCAAGCCCGAGGACTACATCGGTACGATGCACCTGCCGGTGCATCTCGTATTGCCTGTACGACAATTGGGTTCTCAACTTAACTGGGAATTCTTTTTAGACCCTGGCACCACGTGCCTACGTCACCTACTACCAGGCTCGGGGACTAAGTGGGCACACTTCACCTTGCGGTGAATGTGTTTGTTTTTTGACCCCTCCGCCTCTGATGATCAAGGATGCTACGCTTCAAGATTCACTTACATTTCTTTTCAGAAATACAAGTGGGCACACTTCACAGGATGGAAATCTTTTTCTTTTTTCTTAAGAGCACCATACATTCTTCGGACAACCTATTTTTCCGGCGATGACGGTGGTCAGAGATGTCCAGGACTCAAGCCTTACTTGTTAGAGAAGGTTAAAATGGCGTGTCGCAGCATAATACATGGTGCTCGGGGACTAGCTGTGGGGGTATTGACCCCTATACCCTTACGGCTAGGCTTGGGCCGGACCGGATCAGTGGGTTCGGTCCACCAAAAGACGACGCGTGGCCCGACCAACCTATTCGGAGTCCCGCGCAAGGAGTCAAGGCAGATTTGGCGGTCAAGCAAGATCCTGGTTGGTTAGAATAGGAATCCTTATCCGGCCACATATGGCAATTGTAACTGGTTAGGATTAGTTTCCAGATCTATAACCCTGCCCCCTGGACTATATAAGGCGGGCAGGGGACCCCTCTAAAAACATCTCTCATTAACATACAGCAATACAATCAGACACAGGACATAGGTATTACGCCTTCTTGGCGGCCGAACCTGGATAAAACCTCGTGTCTGTCTTGCGTCACCGTCTTGTTTGTGGCTTGCGCATCTGTCTGCCGACAATCTGCTACCTTGGGCATACCCCTAGGTAGACGGCCGACCATATTTCATCGACAAAGATCTACAACTTTTATTTTGATCATTTCTTCATCTGACAAAATGATGGTAAACATTGTTCACAAATCAATATGTTTCTCATATAGTTCATGAAACTATGAGTCATATGTGAATTTATGAACAAAGTTTACTAATACTTTGTCACATGAAGAAGTGCCAAAATAAAAGTTGTAGATAGTGAGGATTTCAACAACTTTTATGTTCACGACTTTTATTGTTGAAATCATTTAAGGTTTCAAAATCTTGTTTGAAGTTGCCAATTATTAAAATTCAAAATTTCAACTATTCAACTTTGGTCAAATGAAAATATGATCAAAATAAAAGTTGTACATATTGATGAGTTCTACAACTTTGGTATTCATGAGTTTTTCATCTGAAATCATTTACTCTTTCAAAATATTGTTTTAAGTTTAAATTGTTTGAATTTCAAAATTTGAATCATTCAAACAAAGTCACATGACAAGATGACCAAAATAAAAGTTGTACATATTGATGAGTTATACAACTTTTATGTTTACAACATTTTCATTTTATTTCATTTAATGTCATAAAATTATAGTCGAAGTTTTAAAATTCAAATTTTTAATTTTTGTTTTTTTGTTTTCTATATTGTTTTGACCACAATTGTTTATATATATTTCTTCATATATAGAATAATACAAAATATTATATTTGTGCATATACACAATTTTTTTTAAATTATTTTGTGTGTTTTATGATATAAAAAATATAGAATTTATTACTTAAAAAATAGAAACTATTTGTAGGGGCGGCTGGATTAGGAACCGCCCCTACAAATCATCCCGTCTATAAAACAGAGGGCGCACGGGTGTCGTCTTCATTTGGGCACTCTCTTCTCCTCCGACGCCATCAGGCTGCCCCACCGACGCCGGCCCACGCCCCTTCCCCGCCGACGCCGTCACACGCCCCTTCCCCGTACTCGCACGCCCCATCTCTGCACATCTCACCGCACCCGCGCCCCCTCGCCCCCTCCCGCGCACCCGCCCTAGGGTTTCCAGAGGAGCGGCGACGCCACCGGTGAGCGAGGAACCTTCAGCCTCCAGCGGTCCCGCACCCGGCCCCCAGCGCCCGCCCCCATCTCCACGCATCTCCCCGCACCCATGCCCCCTCCCATGCCCCCTCCCGCGCACACGCCCTAGGGTTTCTAGAGGAGCGGACACCACCGGCGAGCGAGGAGCCTTCAGCCTCCAACGGTCCTGCACCCGCCCCCCCACGCCCACCCCCCACATGCCGACGACGTAGGCTCCCAGCGCCCCACACCCGGCCCCTGGCATCCCGCCCCCACACACCGATGACGCATCGTCGGTGGTTGATGGGCGTCTTCAACCTGTGCGCATCGCTGGCACCTCGTCTCCAGCCTCCACTAGTCCCCACCACATCTCGATCTACAAGGACGGCAGGTGCTCATTTTCCTCACCCTTTCTCTCCCTCTTCTCTATTGCATGCATACAAGGACGCCTCCAGTAGGCCTTGTTTTTGTTTGTCTCGATAGTAACCACGCCATGTTTGTGATAGCCTGCATTACCTTCTCCTCTCTTCTCTGTTATGATGCCTTGATGCTCCAAGTTCAAGATCAGATGATGATTGACATGTTTCTGAGGCCTCTACCACTGCTACTACTCTTTTTTTGATATATTGTTGTTTTATAGGACTACTTTGGTTTATAGCCCTTTTTGATTTCTTATACCTTCTCGCGTACCTAAAGCACACTTTCTTGCATCTATTAGAACAAAGAGCGAAATAATGTCACGCACACCAGATAGTGCAGCCCGATGCCCCGAGCATGATGAGCACCCAACCAATGAGGAGAAAGCACTAGAGGACCAGCTAACTCAGGAGCAGTTCGATAACGAGTTAGAAAAGGATCTAGAAGTGATGCTTACTTAGGAGCAGTGTGACGAGGAGGACAGGGGAGCAGAAGGAAGAGCAGGAGAGTCTACTGAAGACGAAAAAGAAGAGGATGACTCAGAAGAGGGATATGAAAGTCCCAAGGATCCTTTCCCACGTGAAGCCAGAAGGAGGCCAACGGAGGAAGATTTGGACAAGGATTTTGACCCGAACGAGGAGGTAGGGAAAAAGCTTTAGCTTGTAAATTTTGCTAAAGCTTTGGCTGTGTTACCTCTGCTAACACTTTGACCTGTCATATATACAGGTCCCTCTTGAAACTCGGAAAAGATGACGTCGACGTCCGCGACATCTCGCTGGACAAGACGGAGTAGAGGAAAGGAGAGTAGAGGCAACAGCCACAGAGACGGATCATGATGCCTCTGCTCTACAAACTCAAGATACAACCACGACTACCAAGCCTAAGAGGAAACGAGGGGATAGAAAAGGAAATCTATATCCAGATAAGGCATGCTATGTGATAACGGAGGTCGGGTCAGCAGGGGAGATCCTTGAACCGAAGGAATTAAGAGGAAAATTCTGTAATGCGATCGGGGCCCTAGTAAGAGATAAATTGAACCCAGCAATCCCTAACTAGAAAGAGGTACCAGAGAACATAAAGAATGCACTATGGGATAGGTAGCTGAAGGTCAATTTTAGATTTCTGGAGGGTAAGCACGAATTGGTAAAAAAATGCTATCAGGATGATGGGTGAGTCATTCCGACATTGGAGGTCGAAGCTCAACACGAAGTATATCCAAAACGGGTTAACTCCCTTCAATGAGTTCGGCAAAATAACTCCTAGTCAATGGGAGGAGCTCGTGGCTCAGAAGACTTCACCGGAGGCATTGGAGCTCAGTGCCCGTAACACCGAGCTGGCGAAGAGGAACAAACACCACCATCATTTAGGCCCCGGTGGCTACTATGCCAAGGAAGAACAGTTTAGGAAGATGGATGAAGAGGCCGTAGCTGCTAGGAATATCGATGTGATGAATTTGAAGGTACGCTCAAGGAACTAGATATATGCAAGGAGTACAGAATCATCCGGCAATAATCTTAAGTTTGATAAGCCAGAGACCCAAGAGGCGGTATCAAGGATACTAAAATATGCTGAAGACAAGGAGAAGGGCTCATTCAATCCTTCTAGAGAGAGGGACGAGCTTAGCCTTGGCTTGGGCAACAAGGAGCACACAGGCCGCACCAGGGGGCTAGGGAAAAGGATGACCTGGAAGCAAGGATTCAAAGAGGACAGACACATGTACAAGAAACATGGCCGAGACCGGGAGACTAGTCTTGAGCTCCAAGTGAAGGCTCTAGTTGCGAAGGCGCTGGAGGAGCAAGGACTGTCTACAGAGCCATGGATATTAGAGACGCCGCCGGGAGAACTGGCATTAGTTGACAGCCCTCCGAAAGTTCCTAGCAGCCAAGGTTCCACTGCAGCCACAACCCCAGTCGATCACATACGGGAACCAACTAGTTGCACCTTGGTGTTTCTCAGCAGCCGACAGAACACTATGATGGAGGTGGCAACGGATGTGGCACATCCTCCCGGTGGCTTACACCACAATAATAAGATACCTCCGAACTACACTAGGGTCGAGGTGCATACAGTGAAGCCCGAGTTCATGCAGTGGAGGATAGACTACACAACTCCCGAGGGGCTGGTGTTACTCGAAGACATTATGGGGCAGTTCATCCTCTGGCACAAACGGGACATTATATTGACTGCTTCTTCGCCGCCTCCCCCTCTCCCAAATTTGGAGCGAGTTGTTGAGGTCGGGGAGATATTTTCACCATCTCGTGACCCCCACATTCCTGAGATGCCACATTCTTCCCCGCCTCCTAGCGAGCATGTGCCTGATGAGATGCCACAACCTTCTCTAGCTCGTACCGAGCAAGTGCATCATGAGATACCACAGTCTTCTCAACAAGCACAGCCAATACATGAACAACGAGTGCCTCCTGAAGAAGCTATAGCACAAGAAGATGAGGACGTGCCTGAATGGGAACTTCGAAAGAAGCATGCAATCACCATAAGGCCAGTTTATGTTCCAATCAAAGACGTCTCGTCGGTGTCCAAGTGGTATTCCCATGACCAGTTCAAGCATGAGAACCAAGTTAAAAAAGTCCCATCACGGGGTTCTGAGGAGGCCGCCACTAGCAAACTCCACCAAATTGCAAAGCAGTATCCAAATGTTGATGCCATCAAATGGTCAAAGGATTGCCCGAAAACATATGAAAGAGGCAAGCCCTTTCTACCAAACCGGGACATCTAGCGCCTACCACTTGGAATGAGAAGGTTCCATGATTGGTACTTGCGTGTTCTCTCAATGAGCATAGATATCATACAAGCATGCTTTCCCACTGGCACATTTGGAAGCCCAGCCAGGAAAATTGTCTTTGACTTCAATGACATGCAAACATGCTTTCACCTGGGAGAAATGGAGATGAATCTAATTCGCACGTGGTGCCTGTAAGTCCTTGTCCTCTCGATATAATATGAATGTAATCTTTGAATTTTGTTGTAACTAACCCACGCCGTGATTTGTAGAATGCAAGTGCACATTGTCAAACAAATGCCAAGTGTAAAAGTCAGGTATGTGGACCCTCAAGCTATAGCCCAAACAAATTTCAATTACCCTAAACGGTGGACACTTGATGCCAAAGAGCTAGCTGCTGCAAAGACTCTTCGGGAGAAAGAGCACATCCGTACGGCGAAACTAAGGGAAGAGTCCCTTAAGGTTACGGCATACATTGCCCTGACTTTCAAAAATCTCCAACAACACTCTACTATATAGCTACCATACAACTTTGAGTAAGCTCAACTCTATACTTAAAGCTTTGTTCGATATATTTTATTCGATGCAAAAGAGCTTATCTAGTTCTATGATTAAATCCATGCAGCAACCACTGGATTTGTATAGCCGTCGATGTCGGGAGGAGCATGGCATGGGTCTTTGATTCATTAGATAAGGACCCGGCAACATACAAAGACTTCATATCGATTCTCAAGATGTATACATATCGACAATCCTCATTAGCTTATATGTTTGTATACATACTTGTAACGTTCACTTTTGGATACTAACAAGTTGTATTTGCTAAAATAATTCGAACATGGCATTTAGGTTCTATGTCACTAATCATCATGGAAGGCATGATCCAGTAAGGAAGGGAAAGCTAGCTATAAAAACACTATGTGTGGTAAGTGTAACTTACTTCTTCAGTACTCCATTACATGGCTGTCAAAAGCATTACTTAACATTTTCATATGCAAAACACACAGTGCCCCAAGCAGAAGCCTGGGAGTGTACATTGTGGATACTATATATGTTCTATAATGAGTAACACCGGTGCCTACAGGAGACACTCCTTAAGGGTAAGTTTGAACGTCTTCACCCGAAGTATAAAAACTTCATAAATGGTATGAAATACTAAACCAAAACTTGTTCTCTTGTAGTGGAGAGAAGAGAAAGGAATGAAAAGAGACCCATACAAGGATGACCAACTCTTAGAGCTCGTCGGTGACCTTTGCAACTTCATATTGGACCAGATTATACACGTCAGAGGCACCTACCATGACCGAGAGTCTGAGTTAAGTACAAATCCTCAGTACCAACACCTTCGTGAGACTGAAAGACTAGCTCTAGGACGTTGATAACAATGTGTATGGAATTTATATATTTAATGATGGATTGTATATATTCTTGTGAATTGGACTTGTAATTGTAGTTTATAGAATACTCTTGTGCTTGTAGTCGCGGTTGCGGGGCGTTCGGCAACGTGAACGTGGTTCGGAACGCTGGTCGCGGGGCATTCGGCAACGCGAACGTGGTTTGGAACGTTGGTCGTGGCACGTTCAGCAACGCGATTTTGAATTGTAAATTTGATTTTTTTGGCGGGAAAACGTACTGTAGGAGCGGTTCTAGATTGAACCGCCCCTACAAATACCTGTTTGTAGGGGCGCCTGGTAATACAAGCCGCCCCTACAAATCTATTTGTTGGGGCGGCTGGTAATACGAGCCGCCCCTACAAATCGATTTGTAGGGGCGGCCTGGGAACCGCCCCTACAAATGCATGATTTGTAGAGACCCTTGCGTAGGGGTGGCTGGGCAAACCGCCCCTAAAACCCCTTTTTGACGTAGTGGTTGAGTCATCATGAACCCCCTAAGAGCATCTTCCTGACAAGGTGGTGGGGGGAGGTGGTGTAGTCCGAGCATTCTGCAAATTAGCCATCATCTGCGCCATAGTTTACATCATCTGGTTCTGCATGCAGCCATTTATACAGGATCATACACTGGCGGTGGAGGGTTTGGGTTGTTGTCGGTTTGATCATTGCCTCGAGTTCCTCTATCACTCCTGGTGTTTGGCATATGCTATGACCCATGACAAGAGTGAGACAGGATAGAAAGAAAATGATGAGGACATCACTCCTTCGGATGTACCCATTGATCCTCCAACCTCATGCAAGGTCCAATGACTCGGGCTCAAATGCGTCAACTCAATTTAGAGGTGAGCTCGTTCTTAAGCGATCCTTTTTATACTTATGAGAATAGACTACTACCTAATGATGTTATCTTGCTTAGGAACATTGGAGAGGGTCATGAAGAACTTAGAGGACGTGGTGGAGGCGAAGATGACCAGCAAGGACGTCCAACAAGAACCGGAGGCCCGATCCAACACGATTTCGAGTCTGCTTCGGCCTCTAGGACCAGTCTGCCTTAAACTGGTCACCCAGGACGCATCTAAACTCCATTTTCGATGATCCACATATGGATGGAAAACTAATTTGATAAGGAACCCAATCCAAGTGGTCACACGTCAAAAGCTCTTCGGAATCAATGGGAATCGTCGAAACAAGCCAGCGTCCAGAATCTGCCAGGGTGCTGCAACACCGTCGTTTGGTCCGTTGGACCGTGTATCGTGTTTGAGCCCATTAGGGGCGCGTCCAGGGGTCTTGCACGATCCTAGAGTCTTCATAAACAGCCGCCGCCCCTCCATTAGTGTTTGGGTTTTGCTTAGATTATTTTGTCAAGAACAGTTTTGCCGTTCATCGGTTTGTGAGACCCCAACTTTGAGAGATTAATCATTCATCTGTAATTTGGTTGTGTTCTTTCTTGTTCTTGCTTGTGTTCTTCGTTGCGCAGGTAGGGATTAGCCTTCTTGGCGAGGTCAACCTAGTCCGAGACTCGGTTGATAACCAGAGGAGCTGTGGTGCTAAGATTGCAGGGTTCGATCTTTCGATCTGAAGCCGGATCGGTGTGTCATTCTCCGCCATAACGATAGTTAACTCTACCTGACGGAAGATCGGGATCCCCGTTCCCATTCGAAAACCCCAACTAATTATAAACTAAAGCTGATAAACAAATGTTGTCATTATAGCCTTATGGCTAACAACACATCAACAATCATTGCAAAGATCCAAATCAATCGTGTGCACAAGTACATAGCACACAACAATCTATCGCGATAAAACATTAGGGTGGCACCTTAAGGTTTGGAGGAACCTAATTTTGGACCAAAACTTTTGAATTAAGCACAGGGAAGTTCAAAGAAGTGGAGAGCAAGGAAAGTTTTTATCAAAATAGTTTTATAAAAACACCATGACTATCTGGGCTGGAATTGCCCCAGAGAGAGGGAGGGAGAGATAGCCTTTTTTTGTAAATCCTTTTGAAAATCAAATTCAAATCCATTTGACGAGTACTTTGAATCCTTTTTCAAATCAAACAGGATTTGAAACTCCCTTTGAATATTTCTGAGAAATATTTTATTTTTATAAACAGAGCAAAAACCAATTTGACCCTAAATCAAGTTTAGTAATTATTTTTCACCCAATAAAAATTAATGCAACATGATAAATTTCAATTATTAACATATATTTTTCCTCCACTATTATTTGATCATAAATCTAATTTAATTCTTACAAATTTTAGAAACTTGCAAAATTTAAAATCTAGGGTGCTACAATTGCGCTGTAGCTACAATGTAAAAAGTTGGGTATTATATTTGTGAAATTATGTTTATTTGTCTGAAAAGTGCCCATATAAAATTGTGACATGAATTTGATCGTGTTTTGGGTTTTATAGTAGCGTTATCACGGGCATACTACTACTAGTATTATTTGTTAGTCATAGAGAAAAGCCGTCTCTAGAGAAATTTAGCTCCCAAATTTTCCCACCAAAACCCTGAGACAAGTTTAAATGAATTTCTTTGTGTCCATTGGACCGCCTAAAACTCACGTGAACGCGCCAAGGCTCAAAACCACAACGCGCCACCAGATTCCCTCCCAAATTTTGCCAGCGTTTCCCATCCCACCAAATTTCTGCGCAGAAATGAAAAAAAGAAGAAGAAAAAGAGCCATATATCGTCGGTGTAACCTCCCCCGTGCCTGCCTATTCCTATCCCCTCCCCCAAAATTAGATCGCGATCTAATAGAACCCGTGGCCGTGAGGGCCATGGCACCGCCTCCGTCCAGCTCGCCGCCGACGTCGCCTCCAGCCAGGATTCCTCCTCAGGGCATCAGCGCCAGCAACGACGCCACCGCCTTGGGCGCCCATCAATATATTGAAGCCACCCTCGAACTAGAAGATGAAGGGTTCTCTCGTCCATATAACACCAGGTAGATTGATGGCTTTGACTGCTGTCATCAGAAATCTAAGGTCGAATTCAAAACTCAAGTTCTACTTGTGCATAAGAGTATCCGACTGGTTTGGGGCTTTAGTCCAATTTAAGTACTTAGTTTATTAGATTCCACACGTTGTACTTTTCTTTTATATTCTGAAACTTGCCAAATTTAGTGATCATGCTTCAATTAATCTTGCTGTTCTTTTATACGCCAAATTTGTGAATCAGTTCCTGCCTTGATGTTGCTGTAACCATGTAGTAGATCTGAATTTTAGCATTTGACAAGTAGCCAAGTGAGAAACATGTTATTTTTTATGTCCATTCTCAGTTGAATCTGACAATATAGCTCCCTGCTGTTGTTCATTTGCATCCAGCTATAACCTCCTGACAATATAATCTGTTATTTTTCATATATGCATTCAGCTATAGGCAACCCTCTGATGCTGTGAGTGTGCTGTTTCTGTCATCACATCTCAGAGAAATAACTGACAGCATCATCCTTGTGTGAAAAAAAAAAATCATCCTTGTGTACATCATGTTTTTATTGATCATCCTTGTGTACATTTTTTTTGAGGAAAATGCACTATAAGGGTTAAGAGGCCAAGTAGCTATTCAGGTCTGTATATGTGACACCAAGTTAGATAAATGGGCAGAACATGGACTGATCTAGTGTACCTAATAGTGTTAGTGTGAATATGAATTTTCTGAAATTTCAGTTAGTGTGAAATGGTACCTGCTATGTCTACTGCTGTTAGTATGCTACTGTTGTTAGTGTGAACTATCCCTTTGGTTAGATAGTGTGAAAATGAATCATAGTGTGCGCTCCTCTTTTAGTCAGATAGTGTGAATATGACGAATATACTGCGCCGACGAATTACAATTTCATGAGTTGAGTCTATTTAAAGATCACAGTGACTCATTCAGACCCAATTGTGACACCTCACTTTGACAATTTCTGATTGATTTCACAGAATGTGCAGTTAATTTTCTGATTAACTGAATCTTTCTTTATTTTGGTTGATTTGATTTGACAAAGTGAAATTTAAGAATGCTATATTTGTGAGGTTTTCAGATCTGTTGAACTATAGTTGATCCGAAAAATTTAAAGAGCTGCTATCAAGATCAACATGTTTATTCTTGCTTAACGTAAGATTACGCTCCTGACGCCGCCTCTTTCCAGCACGCCGCCAACGCTGCCTCCAACCAGGATGTCGCTTCCTCCTCAGGGCATGTTGTAGACGCTTTCATTGTGAAGCAATACAGCAGGAAGAAGGCGCCAGCCTCTAGTGGCTAGTTTTAGGCCATAGTTATCTTTTCCTATAAGTTAGGATCTGGGAGCCAGTTTGTTAGTGAGTTTGTTAGGTCCAGCCGGCCATTGGGAGATATAACAAAGGGCCGGCTGATTAGGGAATTTAAGCAGAAATAGAGCATCACGTTCGGAGCCTCCCAGGGAGGGCGAACCTGCTCTACCGCTGCTGATCTCTAGATTTAGCCATTGCAATTACCTCCAGTTCATCAATAAAGCTCTTCCAGATTACTAGCTCTATCATCTGGTATCAGAGACCTCTCGATCCTTTCGCCTGTCATGGGTGACGAACTCAAGACCACTCTGGATGCCATCCTCGCCGATCTCTCCTCCATCAAGAACGAGGTGACGACGATCAAGGGCGACCAGAGCCGTCTCAATGTAGCCGTCAACCGACTGCAATCGGACCACCACTCCACCGGCGGCTCCCACAGTGGCAAGGACACGAAGCATGGCGCCCCTCCCCCACCACCCCCACGCGAGCACGGGAAGCACAAGCTCCGGTTTCCGCGCTACGACGGCAGCACCGATCCGGTCACATGGCTTCACAAGGCGGAGCAGTTTTTCCGCGCCGATCGCACGGCGGATGACGAGCGCGTGTGGCTCGCCTCCTTCTACATGGAAGGCGCTGCCCAGGACTGGTACTACCGCCTGGAGCAGAACCACGGCGCTCCAACGTGGCCGGATTTCGTCGACAAGATGCAGCGGGCGTTCGGGACGCCGGCGCGCAGCAACCCGCTCGGCGCCCTCATGAAGCTCCGCCGCACAGGGACGGTCGAGGAGTACAAGGCGCAGTTCTTGCCCATGCTCGCGCGCTGCAGGCCGCTTCAGGAGCAGGACCAAATCGACATCTTCACCGGCGGCCTCCGCAATCCGCTACAGACAGACGTCGAGCTCCAACATCCGGCCACGCTCGATGACGCCATGGCCCTCGCGCGGGCTTTCGAACGGCGCCTGGAGTTGGACGAGGACGAGGACTCCTCTACGAGCCGCGCCCCCACCCGCACCAACCCGCCGATTCGGCCGCGCGCCCTGCCCGCGACTCCGCACCGCACACGCCTCCTCCCGCGGCCAAAACTATGCTGCCGACGCCGCCGGCTCCAACCAAAGGCCCACCTCCAGCAGGCCCGCGCTTCAAGCGACTGACACCGCAAGAGATGGCCCAACGCAGAGCAGAGGGCCTCTGCTTCAACTGTCCGAAAAAATTCACGAAGGACCATGCCTGCATGAAGAAGGGCCTGTACCTGATGGAGCTCGATGATGATACACCAGTTGAGGACGCTGCGGTGGAGGAGTCTTCCCCTTCCGACGACGTCGAGATCTCCATCCACGCCCTCACCGGCATCAAGACGGCGGACACCATGCACCTGGCCACATCCGTCGCAGGCACATCCATCCGGGCTCTGGTGGACTCGGGATCCACTCACTCCTTCATCGCCGCGGATACTGCACGTCACCTCGGCCTCCAGCCCGCTCCGCGCCCCGGCCTCACCGTGGGCGTTGCCAACGGGGAACGCGTCCCATCTACCGGGGTCTGCGTCGCCGTCCCCGTCACCATTGGCACCGAGGAGTTCCACATCGACCTCTTCGTCTTGCCCCTCCCCGACTACGAGCTCGTGTTGGGCTGCCACTGGCTCCGGTCCCTGGGCCCCATCCTCTGGGACCTCGCCCGCCAGACCATGGCGTTCTGGCGCCGGGATCGCCGCATTCGCTGGACTGGCGTCACAGCCCCCAGGGGCCCTGCTCTCCACGCCGCCGAGCACCTGGACCTCCTCCAACTACTCCTGGCTGAGTTCGGCGACATCTTCGACACGCCGTCGTCACTGCCTCCAGTTCGTGCCTGCGATCATCGGATTCATCTCCTACCAGGCATGGCCCCGATCGCAGTACGGCCCTACCGCTACCCCCAGCTGCTCAAAGATGAGCTGGAGAGGCAGTGCGCCGACATGCTCCACCAGGGCATCATCCGCCCAAGCACCTCGGCATTCTCATCGCCCGTCCTCCTCGTGCGCAAGGACAACTCATGGAGGTTCTGCATCGACTATCGCGCACTCAATGCAAAAACAGTGCGCGACGTCTTCCCCATTCCCGTCGTCGACGAGCTTCTTGACGAACTCCGCGGTGCCACCTACTTCACCAAGCTCGATCTTCGCAGCGGATATCATCAAGTCCGCATGCACGCCGATGACATCCACAAGACGGCGTTCCAAACTCATCATGGGCATTTTGAGTTCTTGGTAATGGCCTTCGGCTTGACCAATGCCCCGGCGACGTTCCAGTCCCTTATGAACGAGGTTCTCCGCCCCTTCCTTCGCCACTTTGTGCTCGTGTTCTTAGATGATATTCTCATCTACAGCACGTCGTTCGCTGCACACCTGCAACACATCCGTGCTGTCCTCTCCACACTACGCGCCCACAGCCTATTCCTGAAGCGCTCCAAGTGCTCATTCGTGGAGCGTCGGGTGGAGTACCTGGGCCACTTCATCTCCGAGGCAGGGGTGGCCATGGACTCGGCCAAGATTGAAGCGGTGCAGAGCTGGCCCATGCCACGAGCCCTCCGCGCGCTGCGTGGCTTCCTCGGCCTCACGGGCTACTACCGCCGTTTCATCCACAACTACGGCGTCATCGCAGCCCCGCTCACGGCCCTCTTGAAGCGGGATGCTTTTCGCTGGAATGACGCCGCCGCCGCCTTCGACATGCTCAAGTCAGCACTGACCTCCAGTCCGGTGCTGTAGCTTCCCGACTTCACGGCGCCCTTCGTCATCGACTGCGACGCCTCGGGCTCTGGTTTCGGCGCTGTCCTCCACCAGAGCGCAGGACCGATCGCGTTCTTCAGCCGCGTTGTGGCGCCACAGCATGCCAAGTTGGCTGCCTACGAGCGCGAGCTCATCGGATTGGTGAAGGCCATGCGGCACTGGCGGCCGTATGTTTGGGCACGACCATTCACGATCCGCACCGACCACTTCGCCCTCAAGTTCCTCTTGGACCAGCGCCTCTCCACCATCTCGCAGCACACATGGGTCAGCAAGCTATTTGGCTATGATTTCAAGGTGGAGTACAAGCCCGGCCGGCAAAACGCGGCTGCTGATGCCCTGTCACGCCGTGATGAGGACACCGCGGTACTGACAACCTGCGCACTCTCCCGGCCGGACTTTGATCTGTTCCACGAGTTCCGAGCGGAGGCCGAGACACTGCCGGATATCATCGCCAAGCGCCAGGAAATTGACCAGGGCCTTGCTGGGGCGAACTGGACGTCCGTCGATGGCTTCGTCCTGCATCGTGGCCGCATCTTCGTCCCCGACACGTCGGCACTGTGGCCCCAAATCCTAGCCACAGCTCACGGCGCCGGCCATGAAGGCGTACAGAAGACGCTGCACCGCCTGCGCGCCTCCTTCTACAGCCCGCACGCCAGCCGTCTTGTCCACGACTTCGTGCAGGGCTGCACCGTCTGTCAGCATAACAAGACGGAGCATCTCCATCCAGCCGGCCTGCTGCAGCCGCTGGATGTTCCCCACACCGTCTGGGCCGACATCGCCATGGATTTTGTTGAAGGCTTTCCCAAGGTCGGAGGCAAATCGGTGGTTCTCACGGTGGTTGATCGCTTCTTCAAGTATGCACATTTCATCACCCTCGGCCACCCCTACAGCGCCACCTCTGTTGCCCAGGCGTTCTTCGACCAGATTGTGTGGCTCCACGGGCTACCATGTTCCATCGTCAGCGACAGGGACCTGGTCTTTACCAGCGCCTTCTGGACCGAGCTCTTTCGCCTGTCTGGCGTCACGCTGCGCCTCAGCTCTGCCTTCCACCCCCAAACTGATGGTCAGTCAGAGGTCACCAACTGTATTCTCGGCGTCTACCTTCGCTGCCTCGCCGGCGATCGTCCGCGGAGCTGGCTGCGGTGGCTGCCCTGGGCAGAGTTCTGCTATAATTCATCCTTCCAGACAGCATTGAGGGCAACTCCGTTTGAAGTGGTGTATGGTCGACCACCGCCCACTCTGGCTTCGTATCAGCCAGGTCTCTCAAAGGTGGCTGCACTGGACAAGCAGCTGATGGCCAGGGATGAGTTCCTTGGCTGCTGTCAGGGAACGGCTCCTCCAAGCCTAGAGTATCATGAAGCAGAGCCATGACTCGGCACACCGGGATGTGTCTTTCAGTGTGGGCGACTGGGTGTGGCTCCGCCTTCACCAGCGCGCTGCGACAGCTATCAGGTCCAGCCAGAATGCCAAGCTCGCGCCCTGCTACTTTGGCCCCTTCCAGGTGCTCGAGCGCATTGGCTCGGTGGCCTACCACCTCCAGCTCCCTGCTAAGGCATGCATCCACAATGTGTTCCACGTGGTGTTCCTGAAGAAGTTCCATGGCAACACTCCTGCAGACATTGTTCCACTACCTACAGTTGTCCATGGCCATGCTGTTCCGGAGCCCAGTCTCATTGCTCGCGCTCGCCTCAACCATGGTGTGTGGGAAGTTTTGGTGCAATGGCTCGGTCGAAGTCCAGCTGATTCAACCTGGGAGCTGCTGGAAGATTTCAAGGCCACCTATCCCAATTTCCAGCTCGAGGACGAGCTGTTTCGAAAGGAGGGTGGAAGTGTTGTAGACGCTTTCATTGGGAAGCAATACAGCAGGAAGAAGGCGCCAGCCTCTAGTGGCTAGTTTTAGGCCATAGTTATCTTTTCCTATAAGTTAGGATCTGGGAGCCAGTTTGTTAGTGAGTTTGTTAGGTCCAGCCGGCCATTGGGAGATATAACAAAGGGCCGGCTGATTAGGGAAGTTAAGCAGAAATAGAGCATCACGTTCGGAGCCTCCCAGGGAGGGCGAACCTGCTCTACCGCTGCTGATCTCTAGATTTAGCCATTGCAATTACCTCCAGTTCATCAATAAAGCTCTTCCAGATTACTAGCTCTATCAGGGCACCAACGCCAGCAACAACACCACCACCTTGGGTGCCAATTGATATGCTGAAGCCACCCTGCGAACAAGAAGGGGGTTCTCTCGTCCATATAGCACCAGGTAGATTGTCGGCTTTGACTGCTGTCATCAGAAATCTAAGGTCGAATTCAAAACTCAAGTTCTACTTGTGCATAAGAGTATCAGACTGGTTTGGGGCTTTAGTCCAATTTAAGTACTTAGTTTATTAGATTCCACACGTTGTACAGGTCGCGGCATTGGATGGTGATACTGTTTGGAAACTTAGTTTCTGTTTGAGGCATTGAGTTGTTTGACAGATCCATTTGCTATTTTTTCTAGTACTGCCTTTTCTTTTATATTCTGAAACTTGCCAAATTAGTGATCATGCTTCTATTAATCTTGCTGTTCTTTTATATGCCAAATTAGTGAATCAGTTCCTGCCTTGATGTTGTTGTAACCATGTAGTAGATCTGAATGTTAGCATTTGATAAGTAGCCAAGTGAGACACCTGTTATTTTTTATTGACAAAAAATAGCATGAGCATAAATTCTTCTGAATTTTAATTTCCTTAAAAATTTCACACTTTTCTGATTAACTGAATCTTTCTTTCTTTTGGTTCATTTGATTTGGCAAAGTGAAATATAAGACTGCTATATTTGTGAGGTTTTCAGATCTGTTGAACTATAGTTCATCTGAAAAATTAAAAGAGCTGCTATCAAGATCAACATGTTTATTCTTGCTTAAGTTAAAATTCTGCCAATGGTTAATACTTCCACCTTTTTTTAACATGTTTATTTATCAACCATTGTCCTATGTATGCAGTGCCACAGGTGAAATCTGGACTCTATGTTCATTGGAAGAGGGGACTTCCAGATAGGGAGTATGTAATGTTCAAACTAGATAGGGCTGATATAAAATTGGCAACCTTGACATCTCTTAAAGACCAACTTGGGTATACTGTCCGGGACTTTTTATACTACGAGAAGCCATGTGGAAGAGATGTAGCTAGTCTTCAGGCCATCGTTTATACCAGACATGCAGAGATTATGCTACAAGACAATGAGAGGGAGAAGGAAATCAGATTAGTGAGCATAACACCCCTCAAGCAACCAAGTCAGCAGCCAGAAGAAGATGAGCATCCGTTTATGGATGATCCATTTGATGCATACAAGGACTGGCTAAAGGAGCTGCCAAAGGACAAATCCAAAAGTATACCATCTATGTTGCTGAGCATATGTATTCGTATTGTTTAGAATCTTAGCACCTTTATATAAACTACACCTTATCTAACATGTTTTTGGTGACTAACATATTTGAAGGATGACTTTAGGGATGCAACAATCAAAACATAGAAAATAATATTTAAGTAATGGAAGCAATGCGACACCACCCTCAAATAGCCAAGCCATGCAAGGAAGAAAAGGGAAGAGGGAAATGGTTTGTGATCATTCATATAGTTTTAATACTGGGTTCACATATCTTAATTGAGAACTAGAACAGCTCAAGTTCGTTATTGTCTTTTTTGCAAGGAGATGGCTCCAATCAATGCAAGAAAAGAGGTCGTGGCACTGTTAAAGGACTAGCAGTAGCCACCAAGAGAGTTAAGGAACGCACTCAAAAACTCCCAATTGAATTTTCAGAAAGGCTTGGAGGTCCGGTTGGACCTAGCACCCGTACATTTGTCGATGAGGTCGTACTGTTTACAAGGAAATGGGCCCCACTAATTGGAGTTAGCGGTTAGAAGGATATAAAGGAAGATGTCAAATAACAAATTGCAGAAGAGATACTGGTACGCTGCGTACTATTTTTTTATTCCTACTCGTGTGATGCATAAAATTAATTGTGATAAACCATTTGATTGTTTTTTAATTGTAAACAACTTAGGTGGAACTTCATGAACATTGCCATTGCGGATTTAAAAAAAAGAGAAAATATGGAACATTGCCAAGGAGCGGTACAAAGGATGGCGATCAGCTCTGAGTGCCACATACAAGGCTTATAATAATTATGATGAGAGAATACGAAATATTCATGAAGAATTACACCTTCTTGAGTGGCACTACTTGCTGTTGTATTTTGGATCCAATAAATTCAAGGTTAGTTCTAGTAAAATCTACTTTGTCAAAAAAAATACTTTATAAACCAAAGTTGCATTGTTACATACCACCTGTTGTCATTCCGCAGAAGGTTGGCAGCAAGAACTCCAACCGTCAGCAGCAAAAAAAACAAGCATCTGATGGGTTCAAAAAACTTCTCAGTGTAGCTTTGAGCAGGTAATCATTAGATACACTAATCTGGTCCTTCCGTTGTATGATGTAATACGTGTGTTGAATTATATTTTGGCATCCTAGAGAGAGAAAGAAACTGGTAAAGAACCAAGTGATCTTTTTCTTTGGAAGACCACTCACAAAACTGGGCAAATGGTCAAATTCTGTGTCAGCTGCAGTATATGTGAGTAAATCTTTCGTCAAGCCTTTTTTATAGGTGCTGGTTGTGTCAAGCAACTCTAACAGATTATGTTATTTCATGTAGGAAAATGCAGCCATGAAAATGGGTGAGATTGAGTCAGAACCTGATAGACAAACACTTTCAGTTGCTGAGGAAAATATGATTTTCCAGCCCTGCTACAGAGAAATTACACAAATCAAATCATCCAAAGTACATGGGCAGCCCTACCTGGTGAAGTATCGAACTCGCAGAGAACTTATGAAAGAGAACCTTGAAGTATATGCATGTGCTGAAGTAGTAAACCTAATATTTTTCTAATATCACAATCTTATTCTTTTGGTCAGTAGGTGGATAAGGTTTGAGTGGGAGGCTCATAATCAAATGAGGACATAGCCGAGGCGATGACATGTTGCTGCTAGGAAACCCTCGAGTACTGCATAGATGTTAGGAAGTCTTGTATTGCTGCAAGTTTTAAAAATTGTGAAATAATGAGTGAATTGTAGACTCGTTTATGATTTTAGCTACTATTTCAATGTTTTGTCAATAATTTGAATGAATGATTATAATTAAATATGTGAGTGCAATTGCTTTTATTATGGTTTATTGTTTTTTGCATGATGATTTATTAAACCACAAATCAAATGCTAGTACCATTGAAATATAAACTATGCCAATGAGCTGCTATGTGTGGCAATATGATATATGGCGACGAATAAAATTGCGTGGCTTATGGTGCTATTGCCACAACATGACCACCGTGGCAATAACATATGATGTCTCGCAACAAATAAAATTGAGTGGCAAATGATACTATTGCCATGGCACAACATATGATCTCTCGCAACGAATAAAATTGCGTGATAAATGATACTTTTGCCACGGCACAACGACCGTGGCAATAGCGTATGATCTCTCGCAACGAGTAAAATTGTGAGGCAAATGGTGTACTTGTCACAGCATGGCGGTCGTGGCAATACAGACTATTTCAACGACTTTGTCGTGGCAAATGTCTCTATTGCTACGCTATCGATCCTTGCATGTACCACCTTGAAGGGGGACTGTGACGCCTAAGAGGGGGGGGGTTTCAATTAGGCAACTTAAAATTCTAACTCTTAACTATGGCCTTTTTTTTAACCCTAGCAAAACATATGCAAAAGATAAACTATCTAAATGTACAACTACGGTTTTGCTAGTGTATTGCTATCTCTACCGCAAAAGGAGTAATGTAAACAATATAAATGCGGAAGCTTAAAGAGCAAGGTAGAGATATGCAAACTCCCGTCGACGACTCTGGTATTTTTACCGAGGTATCGAGAAGCGCGCAAGCTTCCCCCTAGTCCTCGTTGGAGCCCCTCGCAAGGGCCAAGCTCCCGGTCAGGTAACTCCGTGGATAGCCTCGGGCCTTCCCCACGCGCAAGTGGGTCTCCGACGTGCCTTCCGGCAAGCCTCTTCCGGATGTTTCCCGCCGTCTTCACTATCAAGCTTCCGGCCGAAACGCCGTGGGCCTTGTTCCCTCCGGTACACGGTGGTGGCCACACCACAAACGTGGTTGGTGTGATCTCACAAGACTACAAGCCCCTCCGATGTACAACAATGGTGCTCGTAAGCGCCGAGTGGTAAGAGGTATGCAAACCTCACTAAACACTAGGCCTAAACCTAGAGCAAGCGCATAAGCGGTGGTCTAATCAACCTAAGCACTTCGTAAAACACCTATGCTAATCACCTAATGAAACGCTAAGCACTATGCAAGTGGAGATCACTAAGATGGTGTATCAACACCCTTGGTATGTTTCCTCAGCTCCACTCTACTCATTTGGCCGGTTGGGGATTGTATTTATAAGTCCCACTGAGAAAGTAGCCATTGGGGATGAAATCCCGCTTTTCTGCTACTGACCGGACGCTGATCATGTCCTGACCGGACGCGTCCGGTCGTCTCGACCATTGGAGCCGCGAACACTTGATCGAACGTTGCCAGCATCCGGTCACCTGCCACCGGACGCGTCCGATCGCAGTTTCGCCGCTCTGGAACCTCTCTGTACTCGATCGGACGCTGCTGCCCTACGTCCGGTTCGGTTGCGACCAGCGTCCGGTCCAGCATCCGGTCACTGCTGATGACGCCTTTCGCCGAGCCTCCGGTCCAGCGTCCGGTCGCTTCTTTCAGCGCCCGGTCGCCTCTGCGAGCTCGTTTCTTCACGATCTTGCGTACGGCTTGGTTCCTATCTTCATGCTTGGACTTGACTTGATATCTTGGGTCTTCTCTTGTGCTTCTAAGGTCTTGCTTGAGGTGTTGATCATCGGATCATCACGTCGCCTTTGTCCAAGTCACGTCTTGCATCCTATTGAACTACAAAACAATCACTTGCAAATTCATTAGTCCAATTTGGTTGTGTTGATCATCAAACACCAAAATCCAAAGTAAATGGGCCAAGGGTCCATTTTCCTTACAATCTCCCCATTTTTGGTGATTTGATGACAACACGACCAAAGCAAGCAAATAATAGAATTTTGAAATTTAAAAAACTACCTACTTGATAGGATGCAATGCAAGTGGCAAGATTATATGATGCTAAAAGATACTACTTGTAAGACTATATAGAAACTTATCTTGCTCTTGCAAATGTCCCCATGTGGTATTATGGATTTAAGCCTTGCTTCCTACAAGTTTTCCCATTACTTAGGCTAATCCATAATCCACTATCCTCCCTTTCTTGGACCATTACTACAAATTAATGCTTGCTTTTGGTCCTCTAAATTCTCCCCCTTTGGAATCAAACACCAAAAAGAAGACATTAGTAGCACAAGGGAGGGTCAAACTTTGTGATCCTTTGTGTGTAGAGTAAATAGATCACAAAATTTGACTCTCACATTATATAGACAAAGCTCCCCCTAAATATATGCATACATATGATAGAAGGCAAAGCATATGCATAATTGGCAAATTTTTGCTCACAGGAATTTAATCTATATAATGCATGGAGAAAGCATATAAATATCAAAATGAAATCAACATGATGATATTGGTTTAGGAATACCACATGCGGAAACCAATTTGATTTCTACCACTTGCAACCAGTGGTGGATCTTTAAAGTATGATGCTTAACTCCGGGGACTCCATTTTCCTTGCAATGAGACTACTACACGCATGATAAGCTTGAAAATGTGTTAGTCTCAAAGCATCCAACTTGTAGAGTAACCTCCCCCTAAATTTGTGCACACAAGTATGGAATACTTATTGGAAGCATGCACATTGCTTTTAGAATAAAAAATACCACTTGAAAGATGACATCTCATGAATGTGAGAATCATTTTTGAAGATGATATTCGGGAGAAATTATCCACAATTTGGACTTTGGCACATATTAGATGAACAATTGAAGGGCAAAACAATTTTAAACCATGTAGGATTGCTCCAAGGAATAAGAATGAAACCGAGCAAGCCTACCATATGAAATACCTAGTGTATGCAAGACAAAAGATATAAGCATGCAAATGCAAACCTAGGCATGAATAGTAACTAGATGCTAAAAGATACCAATTGTAGGAAAAATTAAATCAAATACCAATTGAAGTAAATTGAATCTAGTTACCTAACATGGGAAGGGGAATTTGGGTTCATAGTATTCACTAACCCACTTGGCAATGATTTTGTCCATCATGATGCACCCCATGAAATGCATCCATACTTTGCCAAGTCTCCAAATTCCCCGAAGTCCATTGGACTTCTCACTTCCCTTTCGGGATCCAAACCTTTTTGGTGCTCTTCATGTTGGAGATGATTTCCTTTGGCACCCAAAATCGTTTGACCTCATTGTTAGCTTGCTTGTTCACCTTGATGGCCACCACCTTGTCATTTTTCTTCTTCTTCAAGAGATAAGTTGTGGAGGCCTTCTTGTCCACCTTGTTGGTGTAGGTGTTGGAGAGCTTGCTTGTTTGCTTTTTCTCTTTCTTCTTTGCTCCTCCCCCATTCTTCACCTTGCACTCATAGGACTTGTGACCTTCCTTGTGGCACACGTAGCAAACCACGGTTTGTCCTTCATCAAGCTTCTTCACTCCCTTGATGGTGTTATCTTGACGAAGTTGGGTTTGCTTTGCCTTGCCTTTCACTTGAGTCAAGTCCTTGGTGAGCCGAGCTACTTCTTGCTTGAGTTGCTCATTCTCCTTTGCAACCTCTTGTGTGCATGTATCTACAACAACTTTCTCAACACAAACTTGGTTGCACAAAGGTGAGTCTAAACATAAATCATTACAAGAAGTAGAGGCATCCTTTTTAGACATGTTAAAGATAGAACTTTTCTTTTTAGATGCCTTGGTGGGGGTTGTACTAACGGCTTCAAGATTAGCAACTTTATTAGTTAGCTCATCACAATGTTTGCACATGGTTTCCATTTTTGCAAGCAAACTTTTATAAGCATCTTATGAGCTAGCTAACTTTTCTTTTAGTTTTTCATTTTTCTTTACAAGATGCTCATCATTGATTGTGCATTCATTTGTTGTTGCACTAGCCTTAAGTTGCTCAATTTTAGTAGATAGTTCAACATTGAGATTAGCAAAGTTCTCATATTGTTCAAGCAAAGTTTTGTATGCTTCTTGTGAACTATCTAGCTTTTCTTTTAGACTTTTGAGCTTCTTTTGTTGACTAGTGCAAACTTTAGCATATTTAAGATTTTGTTGCACAATTTTATCATAAGAAGGCAAATCATCATCACTATCACTCTCACTAGAGGATGAGCTTTTGTTACCTCATGCCATAAGGCACACACGTGAAGAGCTTGATGATGAGTGCTTGCGGCCTCGCCTCTTGTGATGGTGTTCTTCTTCACTTGAAGAATCATCCCATGATCTTATTGAGGTGAGGGCTTGGTTCTTGCATGCCTTCTTCTTTGTCTTGGGTGTGGGCTTGTTTGGACAAACTTCCACAAAGTGCCCCAACTCGCCGCATCCATAGCATCCTCTCTTTCTTTGCTCATTTCTTTGATTGGTGAAAATGAGATCTTGAATTTGGATGGGCACACCCTTGACATTGAGCCTTTGGATCATCTTTTCCACCTTGTTGATTAATTTGATTGATTCTTCATCAAGGTCGGAGGTGGAGGAGGAAGATTGATCATCATCACTTGAATCATCATCATCGTCCTCATCTTCTTCTTCATCTTCACTTGAGGAGCTTGAGCTTGAGCTTGTCTCAACTTGCTTCCCCTTCATCTTCTTTTTCTCGCTACATGCGAGAGCTTTGCCTTTGCTTGATGAAGAAGCTTCTTCTTGACCCATCTTACGTGACATTTCAAATGCCACTAACTTGCCAATAACTATGCCTGGGGTCATGGTTCTCAAGTCCTCCATGTTGTGAAGGATGGTGATGATGCTTGCATATTTCTTTTATGGTAGCACGGAGATGATCTTCCTCATGATGTTCGCATCATCTAGCTTTATTAATCCTATTGAATGGAGCTCATTGATAATTAGATTCAAATGAGAATACATATCACAAACAAGCTCATCATCATTCATTGTAAAGGAATCATAATTTTGTTTAGCTAGACAATGTTTTTGCTCACTGGACATTACTTGTGCCGTCATGGAGCTCTTGGAGTTTTAACCAAATTTCATGTGCCGTATTTAAAGTGAATACTTGGTTAAACACATCCATGCTAAATGATTCAAACAAGCAATTCTTAGCTCTAGCATTGAAATGCATTTCTTTTTCATCACTCTTTGTGGGTTTTTTCGGGATTCTTGATGGGTTTCATCCCGTCACGAGTGACTCTCCATACACCCAAATCAACTGCCTCAAGGTGGCAAGCCATTCTAGCCTTATAATAAGGGAAGTTAGTGCCGTCAAAGTGCGAAGGCCTAGAGGTATCCATCCCAACTACTCTAAATGGCGTCGGCTCAACGGTGGTTAAGCCAATGGTCCAAATTGAGCCAACTGGCTCTGATACCAATTGAAGGGGGACCGTGACGCCTAAGAGGGGGGTGAATTAGGAAACTTAAAATTCTAACTCTAAACTATGGCCTTTTTTAACCCTAGCAAAACCAATGCAAAAGATAAACTATCTAAATGTGCAACTATGGTTTTTCTAGTGTATTGCTATCTCTACCGCAAAAGGAGTAATGTAAACAATGTAAATGCGGAAGCTTAAAGAGCAAGGTAGAGATATGCAAACTCCCCATCGAGGACTCCGGTATTTTTACCGAGGTATCGAGAAGCGCGCAAGCTTCCCCCTAGTCCTCGTTGGAGCCCCTCGCAAGGGCCAAGCTCCTGGTCGGGTAACTCCATGGATAGCCTCAGGCCTTCCCCATGCGCAAGTGGGTCTCCAACGTGCCTTCCGGCAAGCCTCTCCCGGATGCTCCCCGCCGTCTTCACTATCAAGCTTCCAGTCGAAACGTCGTGGGCCTTGTTCCCTTCGGTACACGGTGGCGGCCACACCACAAACGCGGTTGGTGTGATCTCGCAAGACAACAAGCCCCTCTGATGTACAACAATGGTGCTTGTAAGCACCAAGTGGTAAGAGGTATGCAAACCTCACTAAACAATAGGCCTAAACCTAGAGCAAGCGCATAAGCGGTTGTCTAATCAACCTAAGCACTTCGCAAAGCACCTATGCTAATCACCTAATGAAACGCTAAGCACTATGCAAGTGGAGATCACTAAGATGGTGTATCAACACCCTTGGTATGTTTCCTCAGCTCCACTCTACTCATTTGGCCGGTTGAGGGTTGTATTTATAAGCCCCACTGAGAAAGTAGCCGTTGGGGATGAAATCCCGCTTTTCTGCTACTGACCGGACGCTGATCGCGTACTGACCGAACGCGTCCGGTCGTCCCGACCGTTGGAGCCACGAACACTTTATCGGACGCTGCCAGTGTCCGGTCACCTGCCACCGGACGCGTCTGGTCGTAGTTTCGCCGCTCTAGAACCTCTCTATACTCGATCGAACGCTGCTGCCCTATGTCCGGTCGGTTGCCGCCAGCGTCTGGTCCAGCGTCCTGTCGCTGCTAATGACGCCTATCTGCCGAGCCTCCGGTCCAGTGTCGGGTCGCTTCTTCCAGCGTCCGGTCCAGCGTCCGATCACCTCTGCGAGCTCGTTTCTTCACGATCTTGCGTACGGCTTGATTCCTATCTTCATGCTTGGACTTGGCTTGATATCTTGGGTCTTCTCTTGTGCTTCTAAGATCTTGCTTGAGGTGTTGATCATCGGATCATCACGTCGCCTTTGTTCAAGTCATGTCTTGCATCCTATTGAACTACAAAACAATCACTTGCAAATTCATTAGTCCAATTTGGTTGTGTTGATCATCAAACACCAAAATCCAAAGTAAATGGGCCAAGGGTCCATTTTCCTTACACACCTCTTGCTACAAAGAAGTGCATGGCAAGTGCTTATATTGCCATGACCGTGAATGTTGCGACAACGTCCTATTGCCATGCTTGGCAACGAACAGCTATGGTTGCAAGAAACCCCAACAGTTGCAACGCTGAACTAGCAACGGTTGCAAATACCTTATTGCAACCATGGGCAATGAATGCGATTTGGTTGCAACATCTACCTTTTGCAACTAAATTGGGCCTATTGCAACGTTTTTTTGTCGTTGCGCAAGGGTTAGAAGATAGTAGTGTAGTGATGGTGCTAAGAAATACCAACAGGCATTTCTGGCGCCGTTGCCGAGGATGGACTTAAAACCTCCACACTTAGTGATTGCGCTAAGAAATGCCAACAAGCATTTCTAGCACCGTTGCCAGGGATGGACTTAAAACCTCCACGCTTGGTGATTGCACTAAGAAATACCAACAAGCATTTCTGGCGCCGTTGCCGGGGATGGACTTAAAACCTCCACACTTGGTGATTGCGCTAAGAAATGCCAACAAGCATTTTTGGCGCCGTTGCTTGGGAGGGCATAGGTTAAAGAATCTAGTAGGACATGATCATGAGCACATGCATGTAATGGTAGCCATACTTTATGTAGGCTACTTTTGCTTGTTTTCTTTCTGTTGTGGATGAAAATAGGATAGTGTATGAGTGGTTTTGATCTACCGAACAACTACACCGATAATTCAGAGGCACTCCTAAGGAAGAGTCGGTCTCGTACCACTTCTTCTTCTGCTACTCCACTAGCAGTTGAACCAGTCACCTCCGTACCATCCACTACTACCAAAATGGCCAAGACACTCTGCGACTACTCCACCCCCGTTGTTGCCAATGTGCCTGTTGGGCCCACTATCAAAACGGGTACCAGAAACTTTGAGCTGCGCACTGGCCTAATCACGATGGTGCAGGCAAACCAATTTTGTGGTTTGCCAAGTGAGGACGCAAGTGCACACTTGCAACACTGGAGCTATGCGACACCATCATCATCAAAGACATCGCACTAGCTAGCATCAGGCTCCGTCTATTTCCCTTCTCCCTCATGGGAAAGGCGAAGCAGTGGTTCTATAAAGAGAAGGAAACTGTCAACACTTGGGACAAATGTTCCATAGCGTTCCTCGCGAAATTTTTCCCCATGGACAAAACCAATGCCTTGAGGGAAAACATTTTAAACTTCCAACAAAATTCACTGGAATCCATCCCTAAGGCATGGTAAAGGCTCCAGGATTACATCTAGGCCTGCCCACACCACGAAATGGAAAACTAGCTCGTTCTCTAGAACTTCTATGAAGGGCTTACGCCCATGTCAAAGGGGAACATAGATGTCGCTGCTGGAGGAGTGTTTCTCTCCCTCACCATCAATAATGCCATAGCTCTTATCGAGAAGATGGTGGGCAATCAAAGTTGGGTGGAAGAACAAAAATAACAAAAAGGCATGCATACCATGAAGGAGACGGATATGCTTGCTGCAAAAATAGATTTGTTACTATCGAGACTGAACGAGAGGGCCCTTGAGAAGGAAGCAATAAAGGCCACCGTTCAGACCATGGACTCACAAATGACTTGCGAAGTCTATGGTGAGGTCGGACACTCAGGGAATAACTGTCCCGAGACCCTAAAGACACCGCATATATCAACAACGGGTTCCAACAAGGTAACAATAATGGGTGGAATAATCAATCCCACCCATAAGGAGGTAATTCAAATTTCAATTCGAATCAGCCTTCCTTGAAAGACTTGGTCTTAGGCCAAGCAAAAATAAATGAAAATGTTACTAAAAAGATAACTTATAATGACAAAATGCTAGAAAATATTAACTTTAAAATAGAAGGTTTATCTTCCTCTGTTCAAAATCAATTGAGCTTTAATAAAATTAGCTCAAATTGCTACTGCTATTCCTATTAATAATGAAGGTAATATCCTGGGGCAATCCGAGAATTCCTTTTAAAAAGTTAATGCGGTGATCACGAGGGGAGGTAAGTCCACTCTTGATCCACCAAACCCTAACCATAAAACAAGAATAGCACAAGGGCAACAGAAGGACAGACCTTCATCATCAACAAAAACACAAAAAGATCACGAAGAGGAGGAAATGGCACCGCAAGACTTCGTTGACACTAGCTACCTGCCATTTTCGACAAGAAAAAGAAAGCAAGCCATGGATGAGCAATTCACTCACTTTGTCGAGATGATAGAAAAGATACATGTGGGCGTCCCCCTAATGGACGTCTTACATGTACCTTCCTATGTGAAGTACATCAAAGACATCATCAACAACAAGCGACTATTGCTGTCCACAGAAGTTGTAAAGCTGACAGAAGAGTGTAGCGCTACTATACTCAACCGTCTACCTAAGAAGAAGAAGGACCCTAGGTGCCCCACTATCACATGCTCCATTAGCACCCAGTAGTTCAATCATGCCTTGTGCGATCTTGGGGCAAGCGTAAGCGTTATGCCCAAGACCGTCTTTGACAAGCTGAAGTTCACCCACCTTGTGCTGACACAAATGATGCTCTACCTAGCCAACTCCACGGTCTGTTACTCGACAGGGATCGCCGAAGACATCTTGGTGAAAATCTAGGGTTACTTTGTCCCTGTTGACTTCATGGTACTAGATATGGAAATGACGAAGGAATTGCCCCTCATCCTAGGGTGACCTTTTCTCAGCAACGCAGGAGCACAAATTGATGTTGGAGCTGGAGAAATCCGCTTCAACATCAATGGCAAGGAAGAGAAGTTCAACTTTTGGCCCAGATAGGATCACTGCTCCATGATAAGAATCAAGTATGGGCCAAACCCACAAGGCATAAAGAAGGTTGAAATACAGCCCCAACTGGTGGACAACCTTGTTAAGAAAAATAAAGAAAAAAGAGGCTGGTGCATAAAAAGAACAACCCAAAGAAAAAGGAAGAAACTCCGATGGTTGTTCCCACACCACCCAAGAAGAATAAGAAGGTGTGGAAACAAAAAGAAGAAGCTCCAAAATCCACCACCACACCACGAAAATCACACAAAATGGTGTGGAGACCAAAGAAGGTGCAATCATCCGTATCTACTTCTTCGGGCACGAATGTCCCATCGTCAAGCAAGAAATGAAAAGGAGAAAAGTCCTGCTCATTAGACTTAAAACAATGGGCCCTTGCCGAAGGTAAATCAGTAGTTATCCTTTATATTCATCATTTAATAAACAAGTTACTTAGCTTAGAAATATTAGATAATAAAACTATAGACTATGCTTTAAATTATGCTAAAATAAAAATTAGTTCACCTTTCATATATTTCCAATTGAATAAATCTTGTTAATCCTTCCATGTTTTATAAAAAAAGTATGCTTTAGTTTGAGATATGATTTGTAGCGATCATACTTTCATAGGCTTCTCAAATTAAGCATGGTGCTTAGGTTGCGTAGCCTACCTTGATGAAATTAAACATGATGTCTAAATTTGATCATTGAACCAAAACTACTGAGTATAACCATGGATGGTATAAACCTACAAAACCATAAAAAATATTTATACATAAAAACAAATAATGTGCCTTGGAGTCATCACCAAGCTACATCTCGGACCATAGGCCTCAAGCTAGCTTGGGGGAGGGCCCCCATAGAGGTACCTTGTATCTTTTCCGTATTTTAAATTTTCGATTTATTTTCTATATTTATTATTTATTAGCATATAAAAAAACTAAAAAAAATACAAAAATACCAAAAAAATAAAATATGATAAAAACAGCAAAAATTTGAATTCCACTCTCATATGTGTTTAAGGAATGTTTAGTTTCACCTAAGTTGAAATGATGAATAGTTGCTATGTCTATAATTCATTTGTGCCTAGGTTATAACCAAGTATTCCCCAAGATTTAAGTTTGTTGGCTAAAAATGTCTCATTCTAAAAACTTAAAAACTTGTGGGTTGAAAATGCATGCTCCTTTTCTAAGTTGTTGCGAGTTATGATATGGTACAAATGGAATTTACTATGACTTTGTTCTAGGAGAAACTTGACATTCAGATATTTCATTTTCAAAAAATGCTAAAATCAAAAGTTTCTCAATGATTATGAATACCTACCAAGGCCATATGACAACATTCAAATTCAAAACCTTAGTCATATGCTACTTGTTTGAGCATTGAACTTTGTCAAATTATTGTGACCCTTGTTGAGATTCCTGTCATGCACCCATGATCAAGACACACGTACACCCACAAATAAAACTGTTGACTCTTACACTAAGAGTTACGCAAAAACATGTCTTTCCGTCCACCAAATAATTACTCCATTCATTTATCATGTGTCTCTCTCTAAAAAATTTCATGTGCCAAAAAGAATAGTATGGGCTATGCTAAAAAAAGAGAAAAAGAAGGGAAAAATATATTCATGCCAAAAGGCACGAGAGAGAAAAAATGCATGCCAAAGAGCATGAAGAAAAGAAAAAGAAATAAATAAATAAAAGATACCCCACACTTTCAAATAAAAGGCATTCATGAGAAAGAGGGAGATTCATGATTCAAAGGAGTACCAAAAATATTTATAATTAGGAAGTTATAAAAATTCTACACACTTGCACATCTTGATCAAAGTGTATGTCTTGCATCTCCTTGAGGTCCGGTTTTTGACTTCACAAAATATGTGATGCAAGTATGACCCACTTTCATACCTACCCAAAACTCCACTCAAAAGGTATTAGTGGTAGGATATGAAAACAAGGCAAAATACTAAATGCCTTGGTGTGGTTTCATAAACATTGAGTGATCGAGAGAATCATTTGAGGAACTTACATTTATTTTGCAAAATTCATAAAATCTCTGGATAAATGGTTAATCAAGGAATAAATGATTGGTGATTCTGTTATAACCATTCTATCTTGCAACCGCCCAAGATCTTGGAAAAGCTATACACCCCATAGGGATCAAGGTAAAAGGTGGATAAAAATGCCAACTTATTTGAATTGCAAAAAATGCTTTGTTATAGACATGACACTTGTGAATTGTATTAGCATAGTAGAAACTCCTCATCAACAACCAAGTACTTAGCTATTTGCTCAGGACGAGCAAAGGTTAAGCTTGGGGATTTATTGGCGGTCACTATCAATCAAACCGACCACCAATTATAGTCCAAAACAGGAGAAATAAACAATCTTTTGACACATATGTCTTTACTATTGACATAGTTCCACTTGTATTGGAGAAAACATGTTTTGTGGGACACACATTCGAATACAAGTGGAAAATATACAAAACCAAGCAAAAGGCACAAAGTAGAAAGCATAATGCAGAAATGCGCAAAAGAATACATGAAGAAGCCCACCCACACATCAAATCTAGGCCAAGCACCAACGTGGGAGGGGCCTAGCCCCCCCAGGAACCGACCACACGAAGGTGGCCCCAACTGGGTGTGGTTGCACCTACCACCTAGGCCTGACAGCCCTAACACTCCTTCCACTATGTGTACAAGTTGCCTAGTACAAGAAGTAGAGGTAGCCGATTCTTCCGCTATTCCTCTGACTTTTCCCTCTCTCACTCCCTATACTAATTTAGCTATAAGCTAATGTAGAAGTGGTGCTTGCTCTTCTTCTTCTCTTCAAGTGTATGATTCTTCTAAATGTGAAGAGGGGGTCTTCTTATATAGGCTTGAGGAGGTCGGTTTGCTCGTTATTTTAGGAAAGCACTACATGCAACCGCCTCCCCATGCATTGAATGCACCGCCTGAGGAAGGTGGGGTTAGGCGGGGCTGGGGACGGTGCACCCGCACCTAGGGTGTGGTGGCACCCTAGGCCAGCCTACTTGCCACCGCCTTGCTTTGGTGGGTTGCTGGCTGGGCCTGGATGGCTCCCACGCTGGTGTTCTAGCCCAAGTCTGAAGTTTGGATGGGCGTTGCTTGTTGTTTTGCTTGAATGCACCTTCTTGATTGTGCATTTTGGTGTATTTTCATGTGTTGTCCTGCAAAACATGTATGTACCAAAACTCGTGGAAAATGTGAGTTGTAAACCCTAATTTATGTTTTGGTATTTATATTTGTTTTATTTTGTTTAAATGTTGGTGGTAGAAATATGAGTTAAGCACTGCCAATAGCCTCCTAGAGGGAGTAGGGGCACCTTATATAGGGGAGATGGAGTAGGGGGCAAGTCATTACCATGTCATCGATCCGTGTCAACTCCCTCGATCACCATTGGATGATCCGACTTAAAACCGCCTTAAAATTAACGGTGTAGATCTTAGAAATGCATACGAGGCGGTGGAGAGCGAATGGGCTCTAGAGTGGGCCGGGTGGCCTCCCCACTAGGCTGGCCTGCCCACCACTTTGGCAAGTGGGCCTCCCCTTTGTGTGGTGTTTCCCAAACTCCGTCTTGAGTTGCCTTTTGCAGTTTTTGCGAGTTGAATCACTTGTTGTCGTTGGTTGGCTTGTTTGGAGTGTATGACAGTGGTCCTAGGGCTGTTTTCTGAATAAATTCTCCTGCAAACAAATATTCACCAAAACTTGTGGAATTCATTAGTTTAAACCCCTAGACCTATGTTTGGTGATGGAATTAAGCATATATGTAGGATATGTTGATGGTTTATGATTGAATAACAACTGTCAACAATCGACTACTAGTTATTTCCACGATTAGACTCCATTCTTGACGTTAGATCCTGCTTATCGACTAATTTATCTCGATCTTGATCGTATGAAAGGATCAAGATGCCCAAGAGGGGGTGAATGTGGCAAAACCACCCTAATTATATGGCCCACGTGCACCTATCATTGTCCTTAAGACCTCTGACTGCTGCACATGAGAGCCAGATAACTCAGGTAGTTTGTCGGGTGTCCTCAGGGAACCCCTAATCATCCACATTTTTCAACTCATACAAGATCAATATGGAATTACCACAACTTTACAACATTGGTACAAAATAACTTACATCAGAGTGTGGAAGATTTATAACATTAGTTTACATAACATGTTCAAGTAAAGCCTTTATCTAAGTTCCTAATAATGGGTAGAATTGTTGAAGCAACTTAGGTGAAGCATCTAAGGTAGAAGAGACGACCAAATCATGTCGAACCCACCGACATGACCTCGCTTAGCAGCAAAAGTCAGATCCTACAACAGGGGTTAACAAACCCTGAGTACTTGAGGGTACTCAACAAGTCTTACCTGACTAAAGAAATGACTCCAAGGGTATGCAGGCTTAAAGGAAAGTTGGAAGCAAGAATTACTTTTGTAGGAAAGCTTACTATAAGTGGATCCTTACTTTCAATGTTTTAGCTATGTATTAAGTCATTACCAGTATCCAATTTGCACCTGGTGTAAATCAATCATTTCTTTAATCACCACATCTCATGTTCATCTCTTATCCACAAGTAACCATGTTCCATTGATTAAACTACGATGTAAGTCAGAGGATCGAGTCTCCATAACCGAGGAGCATGATGATTCAAATTGATTTGGCCTAGCTAGGGTTTCCTTACCACATGACATATGCAGGTCTAGGCCCGAGCCCAAACCTACATATATCAACTCTCACTTGGATACTCCAAAACATGAACGGGTCCAGCGCTACCCGAGAGCACAGTACTCCACCTCCCTGCACTGCTCCTAGCGGATTCATAGGATGTGTACACGCTACTCTCACCATCTCTCCACTCCTAGTGCACGGTTGTCCTTTCACATAATGGAATAGCCAAGGTATTAGGCTTACTGGAGTATGTGGCTAGTACTGCAAGGTCTTGACCACACGGTGGCCTACAATGGTACGGTCCTCAATCGACACAAGCAGGACGAGCACGACTAGGTGAACCTATCTGCCCTACTTACCTTATCAACCAGTCCCGTCCGGTATCAATTTAAACATTATATCATCATGGTATTCCCATGACCCATAAACGGAGCTGAGAAGAATAGGATAAAACCTATTTCCTACGAATGATGAAACCATCATTCGACATCTATTAAAGTCTAAGCATTACTAAGCATAGAGATACTAACCTATTCATACTAGGAGGGTATAAGTATGAATACCTAATTATCAAGGTAATCATACATCAACAGTATTTGTCCAACTCTTAATTACTTAATGCACATCTCACAAGACTTAAAGTGTAATAAAGATTTATAAATACTAGAGAAGAGTTTATGCTCCGAGGCTTCCCTGCGTTGCAGAGAAGGTTGGTTCCATAGAGGATCATAGGGGTTAGACTTGGCACCAACACCACTGATGGATGGATCTTCTCTGAAACTTGATCAACACAAGCCTTCTCGGTCTCATACACTGCACATAATAAATGATGCTTTGCTTAAATGAGGGACTACATGCCATGATGCATGATGAAAGACACCTAAGTGCATAACAGAAGTTAAACAAAGTTAATTATCTTGAGTACAACTTTCCTTAACTAAAGACCTAAGGTTATTATTATAAAAGTATTTTAGTTATTTAACTAACATTACACCAAGTTCAACCATGAGAGCAAACAAGGATCATTACATGACTTAATCACATGCATTCACTAGTTAATCATTTGAGTAAACTATTTTATTTATTAACTAACAAGTTAATTAGTTATCTACCATGAAAGGGATTATACTAACATGGTCTAGCAAAAAGTGATTAACATTCATCTTAACCCATGACTATTACAAAGAACTCATAAAAACAACTGAATAATTAATTAAGCCATTTTAATATTTATATAACCAAGTTTATTATAAGCACATCAAGAAATAATTAAGTTGCCAAGGAATAGCAGAGGTTTGGTATTTCAAGGTCCACAATCAATCCCAAAATCACATCAAAGTCATTTCGGGATTTATAGAAATTATTTTGTTGTTTTTATTAATCCATAAAAGGCATTTAAACACACTTAAATTAATTGACCAAGGTAGAATTATCAAAACAGTACCAAACTTTTTATGGAGGTAGGTATTAGCACATAAAATTTACACAAAAAGTTTTAGCATCACAGGATTAATATTTTTATTTATAAAAATCATGCAAGTTCCATTTTAGAATTAAAATAGGTAATTTTTAAACATACCAAAATTATTGAAAATTACCAATTCATATTTTCCATGGTAGAGAACCATATGACAAAGCTACATAAAAAATCACATTTTTTTCATACTCCAATAATTAGTTATGAATTTCCAAATTTCAGCACATGTTTATATTTTCTAAAAATCAAAACCAAGGAAAAACCTTCTCCCCCGCACCCCTGCCAGCCACAGCGACTGACATGCGGGGTCAGGTCAACGGCGACACACGACCGCACTGACCAAGGCCACGTCGACCTTTGACCAGCGATTTCTCGCCGCCGTTGAGGTCTCCGGTGACGGTGAGCACACCGACGTGCTCAGGACATCACCGCGCGTCGACCTAGGTAACTAAATGGGCGGCTAGGGTTTCATGGCGAGCGTGGCCACAACCATGGCGGATAGCAGTGCTCTGGCACGGCAAAGACAGCCAGCGGTGTAGTTAGCAGTGATGGGAAAACCACCTACGGCTTCCCCGTGTGCACACGAACGCGATAACTAAGCTAGTTGATTGAATCAGTGCTGGCAGCGAGCTTGCCCGCAACCTTGGCAGAGCGGCAATGCTGCGCATGGTGGTGCTACGGTGTTCCGACCACAATGACATGTTAGATGCTAAAAGGAGGGGATCGCTAGGTTCAGGGTGCTCACCACGACCTCAAAAGCTAGTTAGTTAAGTTGGAGTCTAGCCAGATCTAGCTTACTGATGGTGATGGCGATGGCGGTAGCACGGACTGGTGACAAGGGTGACATTCTGACAAACCCTATGTGATAGAGAGAAAAAACAAGAATCCAATGAGCATCATGAGGTCAAGGTAAAGCTAAAATAGGGATTGGGATAGCAGAGGATCTCTAGAGCATCTTGCCCACGGTGAGGTGCTTGCGGCAGGCATGGTGGCGCTGCCGCGATGGAAACCTAGCCCATGACCAATTTCGGTGAGGAGATGCAGCACAAATGGGTCACCAAGAAGCGCAAGGAGCATGCAAGATTGGTTGCATAGGCAATTGATCTAGGGGGCATCGATGGTGGCCAATTTTGTCAGCGAGTGAGGCGCTGCTTGCGGTAGTAGGGCATGATGCCGGCAGTTCAGGCTTAAGACGGTGAGAGATGGTGCGAGCAAAGCGTCCAGGCATGGCCAGCACCTACTCATGTGAGCCACATAGGTAGCTACGTGGAGACGTGCTCGAACGCAGCACTAGAGGGCGGCAGTAGTCAGTGAGCAACTGCGTGGTAGCTGCTTGCCGACGCTACTGTAGCTACTAAAACCCTTCTGAAAATAGATCTTGTTCTCCTGATTTCGTGTAAAAATTTGATCAGCTCCAAAAACGAAAGTTCTCAAACTTTGTTTTAAGGATCACATACTGATTCTAACAAGATTGCGAGTTAGAGGTAGAAAACAAGGGTAGGTCAAAACTAAAAATAGAGATTCAGTTAGGGTTTTGGAAATCTAATTTTGCTTTGCTAACTTTGGTAATTAATTGGTGATAATCCATTAATCAAACATCACATCTAATTACACATTATTATAGATCAAGTATAGGAACAAGCAATGGAACAAAAGTTGTTCAAATTTTATTTATGAAAATTGATTTAGTAATTCACCAAAGTTTAAACTTTAACACTAAATTTTAGGGACTTAGGCTTAAATGATTGTGTCAGAAACAGTGCTGGATTCAACTTTGGAGCTCAAATTTGAACATGTTTAATACAGAAACATCATCAAATTATGATTCTACATGAAAGCACACACATTGTACTACAAAGTTTATATTAACAAAATTTTAATTGTTTAAGCAAATATTACTCTATAAAATCATAAAGAACCTTAATCATTACTGTTGTTAACATTTCATGCAACATATGAAACACTATATATGAACATGTGAAATCTATAATTGCAACATGAAATGCATTTATGGCATGACACTTGATGCTTATGCTTGATGATGCTCATGATCAAAATTTTAGTTGCTTTTTAACATCTGGGGTGTTATAGTGAATTGGGCTAATTCTAAATTTCTTGCAATAATTAAGCCTACACTTAGCCCATTTCACCCCCTTGTGTCTAGAAGTGTTTCTATTATTCTACCGCACAAAAGTTTTGCACCCTAGGTTCCAAATCTACTCTAGCATGGCAATTCTAAGAATGTAAAGACATGAAATGAATTGCTCAAATGTAAATGCTCAAAGTAAAGAGAGGGAGAGGAACGCGGCGATGTTTTTCTGAGGTATCAGAGAGTCGCCACTCCCCACTAGTCCTCGTTGGAGCACCCGCACAAGGGTGTAGCTCCCCCTTGATCCATGCAAGGATCAAGTGCTCTCTATGGGCTGATTTTTTGACACTCCGTCATGGTGAATTGCCCACAACCGCTCACAAGATGACTTGAGTCATCCACAAGCTCCGTTGGATGATCACAAAGCTTCCAATCACCACCGAGCCATCTAGGTGATTGTGATCACCAAGAGTAACAAGCACAAACTCTCACTTGACCATGACAAGCCTAATGAGAAAGGTGGATGCACACTTGCTACTCCCTATGCACTAATGAGGTCCTTAATCTTGGATATTCAAATCTCAATCACCTCACTAGGCTCTTGCACTCCCTTGCACTCCAAAATGTTTCTTAGCTGAACAAATGGGCAAGAGAGCTAAGTTGGATGAGTAGAAGAAATATTTATACTCCCCACTTCAAAACATACCCGCTAGGGTCCAACTCTACACATTTTGGGGTGACCGAACATGCCGATCAATGTGACTGGATGCGTCCGGTCATTACACCACGACTGCAAACTTGCCAGCGTGAATAGTCGACCGTTAGAGTGAACAAACTCACTGCGGAGTTAGGTCCACCCTACCCTGATGCGTTAGGTCCCCAAAAACCCTCTCTAGATGCATTCTGTAGTTGACCGGACATGGCCTCTAGTGTGTCAGGTCATTCTTTCCTCCTGTGTCCGGTCCCGCTATGTCCCTGTGCCGTACCAGCTACAGATATAACCACCAGCGTGTTCGGTCTAGGGAAGATGCTAGTGTCTGGTCGATCCCAACCTCTGCTACACACGCAGAAGAGTTGACCGAACTCTGTAGGACAGCGTCCGGTCCCTAGGCTCCCAGCGTCTGGTCAATGAAATGACCCTCCATTTACTTCCAATTCAAAACGCTTTGCGAATGAAGTTGACTTTTGACGATCTTTGGGCTGTCCCTGAGCTACCTAGTGCTAAGTTTGACAAGTGTGCACCACACCTAAACCAATAGACTCACCTAGGTCAAGCTACTAGTCCATACCCCCCTTAATAGTACGGCCAAAGGAAAAACAAAGTCCTAAACTACTCTTAGTGTCTCTCCAACGCCAAGTGACACTTAGAGCTAGTCCGTCCTTAACCTTGTCGTCCATTCTTTGAATAACCAAAATGATTTCCATCGATAGGGGCATGAAAACCATAATTTCCCAAACAATCACCATTACCATTACCTAACTTAAATTCCCTCTGCAAAATACATGTTAGTTATAGTAATCTTGTGTCGTCATTAATCACCAAAACCCAACTAGGGGCCTAGATGCTTTCAATCTCCCCCTTTTTGGTGATTGATGACAACACTACCTCGAGTATGTGTATAAGAGATGAGTGAGGTTTTCAACATGCTTGGTTCATATAAGCAACTGACAGTAAGAACAAAAGGGTTAGGCATGCTTATATGACCCAAGCCAGCATAATGTACTCACAAGATATGAAATAAGACCGAGTACACAAAGTAAAGCACATTTGAATCGAAGTATAACGCGGAAGCAAAGCAAATGAGCATAACCAAGTGACATGACATATATATATATATCAAAATAGAGAGCACATGTCATAGAACCAACCAATTTATAAGAGCACAAGTACAATGGCAGCCCGCAAGCGGTCGCACTGTCATACTTGAGCCCATATAAACCTGGTAGTCTGTCGAGTATCACGACAGGTCTCAATAAACGATCCATAAACAACCAAGATCGTACATGATTCAACATACATGTCACATATTGCATAACGTTCGCAGATACATTTCCATCATCAGAGTATGAAATAAAGTTATTACAAACCAAGTTTGATAGATAATAGTGGAAGCAAATTAAATTCAAAAGTAGCATTTGCCAACATAGTTTAGTACACTGCCAACATACGATCACAATCCACAAAAGCATATAGAGGGATTAGTAAAGAAGCCTGCCCAAGGCTTACTCCTCATCCACAGCGTGATAGAACCAACTCTTGCAATGTCCATGATATACTGTGCCATCTAGAACAATGGGAATAAAACCCTGAGTACGAGAAGGTACTCAGCTAGACTTACCCATCATAAACCAGAAATAAATTGACTCCAAGGATTATGTAAGGCTATATAAGTGGAGGTAGCTTGACTACATTTTGCATAAAAAAGCAATTAACTCAGTTATACAATTATAATTCCGTTATCAAGTTAATTATAACTATCCATCTCTAAATTAGCAACTATCATGTGCCAAACATGTGATACATCATTTTAAGAGCATACAATAGTAACCATAGCAGGTATAGTAATACCATGTTTATCCGAACCATCATATTCCATAATACAGTTACTACGATGTTGGTACTAGCCAAGTTTCTCACTATCTGGGAGAGACGGCGATTCGAATCGATTTCAACTAGCTAGGAATTTATTCCTAACACAAACCCAGGCAGACCAGATCAACGGTCACCTTAGGTCACCTTTGGTACACCTCAAGTACACATTTTGTGGGTTCGCCCAGCGCCACACAATCAGGGACAACCAACTGCCAGGACGTTCAAGCCCAGCCTACCCTTGGGCTCATGTTTGGCTCCCCGCACATCCTTACTATCATCCAGAGTGCGCACTCTTACAGAGTGGGGCCCGGCTTTAGTTGAGCTACTCGGCTTTGCGGTCGGAACGAGTTATTCGGCCAGCTAAGTGATAGGCATGCGTTCAATCTTGTCAAACAACGCCAACAACGGTATGGTCCTTAATCGGCACAGACGGAATCACATGAGTCAACCTACACATAGACTCCGCCCGGCCTCCATTTACTTTTACCCCATGGTTCTTTTCCATGATAGCAAATATAGCCAACCGTGCCTTGGTATCCACCTATATCTCGCAGGTGACAGGAAATCACCCAACTTCTACCGGTCTAAGCAGGGCTAAGCATATATTCGATCCTGGACCTACACAAGGTTAAAGGTGTATATATATCTGGACAAGGTAGTTCCATGCATCAAGTGTTTCCAGACAACTCTTATAACCTAATGCATCAATCATAAAGGACTCAAGTAGTATTTTGTAAAACACTAGGAGACTTAGAATGCACCGGGGCTTGCCGTTTAGAAAAGAAGTGGGGCGGTGGTCAGGGCACTCCGGAAGCTCTTCTAGGGTCTTCTCCTCTTCTTTAGGAGCTGTGGCTTGGGGAATCTCTTGCTGGTCCCCTTCCTCTCCTTCGTTGAATTCCAACAACATTATTTCCTCTGTCGATCCTATATGCATGAATATGGCATAAGATATTGCGAATGCATACATGCTGACAAGTATAGTATGATGACACATGATGAATGCATTCTTGTAAGTATTCTTAACAGCATGGTGTTAAAGTAATAACAAGTGCATCACATTTTATTGAGTAGGTGCATATCTCTTCTTGATTACTTAATCAAACACTTCTACCATTCATTTACTACACCACAAAACAGCAGCTACTTGTTTTACTCATAACTGGAGTTATATACATCGAAATCATATGGTTGTGGACATTCTGGAAAGCTTAAGAAATTGTCTATAACTTTATTTTAATACCCTTACTATGATTCAATAGTTATATAGGGCAAACAAATCATTCAATCAAATCTGTCCAGAAAGTAAACCTTTCGGACAGCAAACTTGTAACAGCTACCACTCTTAAACCTTAAGGCCTATGACTGTGAAAATTTAACACAAGGTAGATTAGTAAGTTATCTACAACTTTGTTATTAACAAGTTTTACAGCAAAGATCATTACCAACATGAAAGCATCCACACAATCAAAACTATACATGCAGCCATCTATTTGAATTACAAAGTAACAATTAATTAATTGCATACAACCAATGGTTTATAAACCTTATTATGAACATCATAGTTACTATGCATCACAAGAATCATAGAAAACATCATGGTGAACCCCAATTTAATTACTTAAATGTCTTTATTAATTTAATTAAATAATTAAGGTAAATAACAAACATATACCAAAACAGCACAATAAATTCTCATAAAATTATAGTGGACTCCTAATGCTCAAAATAGGCTACTGTGAAAATTTTGTACCATTTGCACCTGTATAACATCCTATGCAAAAATGATAAGCTAGCAAGGGTTAATGTAGTGAAAATAGTAAACCCTATAGAAAAGGGTCAAGCAATAGATTATATATTTTTCCTAGCTTCATATTAGTGCCATACTACTGTACAAAAATTTGCATAGCAATATATTACATATTTTTACCCCTACAAAATTTCTTAGAAAATGCCATTTATTAATAAATAAATAGAAAGACCATATTTAAATCAAGTTTACAGCAAGCTTAATATTTTTACTAGCTAGAGCATGTCAATACAAAACCAACAAAATTGGAATCAAAATTTTAGGAGTTTTCTAGCTCAAGATATCTATTTTACAAATAATTAACATTCAAAAAGCATTTATCTAAATACATTTAAATCCCCAATAAAAATATCAGAAACTATGCATATCATATTTTTATAAAATACTATACTTCCTAAGGAACACTACAAAATTTGGTTCACAGAATTTGGATCTCTAGAACTCAACTTATCATTTTTCAAAATTTGCATCAAATCTGAAAATGAATGAACTATCCTTCAGCCCTACGGTCACTGACAGGCGGGACCCGTAGGTCAGTCGACCCCACATGTTAGCGATGACAAAAACAGAGGAACACGTGGGACAGCCGGAGTTTATCGACGACGACTTCTACGGCGATGGAACCGGAACTACGGTGACCCTCGTGACCTTGCGCACCCGATATGGTAGCTAGGTGGACTGATTAGTGAAGTTAAGCTCGACGGTGGCGGCCATGGCGGCACGATGGAGCGGGGCGACGGCGATACGCCGGAGGTGACCATGATGACTCGATCTAGGGCTCGGCCAAGCGTCTATAGGCTATGCAAAACCAAAGCAATCACTATTGTGGCATAGGACAGACTGAAGCATCTCGGCCACGGCGACGGAGCATGGCGGCGGAACACCAGCGAGGGCGAACACGGCATGGAAGCCTTACCGTGCACGGCTAGCGAGCAATGCGAGCGCGATGAGATGCTAGGATCACAGTGGAGTTGCTACGGTGGTGGAGAAGCGATGTGGGGCAAGCTTGGTGGTTGGCAAAGCGACGGCGACAAGCTTGGCACTGCGGTGGCTGCTGCGGACCGATGCAGAAGCGAAGGAGGATGCAGGGAAATGCAAATGGGAGCGCGGGGCATCACGGGCGGATGCTAGGGAGGTTGAAGGCGTGCTCTGGCTCGGCGTGGCCTGGTTGGGCAGAACCTCGGCGATGCGCGGCATCATTTTCTCCATGCGGCGGCCAGCGTCTAAAGGCGGTTGGCCACTGAGGCCAAGCCGAATCGGCCATCAGTGTTTGATAGGCTGACCTAACGATGCGATTTGCTAGCGATCAAACTCTTAATCCGTAGCTCCTTAGTGCAAACCAACTAAAAAAAACTTGCAGCCCTAAGTACCATCTACAATAATGCTTAAGAAACCTTCTCCTAATTCTCAACGGTTAGGGAGGAAAATCAGCCCAAAGTTGAGCTCGTCACACTGTCAGTGAAACATGACTTAGCAAAAATTCTAAGTGTTGAAAACAGTGCAAAGCTGATTTTTGTGAGCCCATTTCAAGCATGTTAGGAGCTAAACTAGTCTATGACCCAAAAATAAAAGTTGTTCCTCTCATCAAATACTACAAATTTTCTTTAGTGACCACATCCATGCAAAGTTTCTATCACATAGTTCAAACTAGGTAAAACATGATACATTCAAATGATGGTATACACTTAAACTATGACTTAGCGACCAAATTAGCCCTAGCCATGAATACCAAAGTTGTTCCTAATGACATTCCAAACATGTTTAAGCTATTCCTAGGGTCACACAATCATTTCATACATTGGTTACACATAAAGCTTTCCAGGTCAACATACATAGCATCACTTAAGGACTTGATCATGCAGAGTGACCTTCACGAACATTGTTCCACTAGTCATCCTAAGTGTAGCTAAGATGTTTTAGTGACTCACATCAACCATTTACATGTATTCACTCATGATCATATGCATATATACAAAGAAGCATAAAATAACAAACATGTTTCATAAGTTTCAATCACATGTTTCAAATGTAAAAGCTTAAATATGAATGCTCGATGCTCATGCTCATGCAATGTAAGTTAAATTATGCAAGCCTAACACCTAGGGTGTTATAGCCCCTCCCCCTTATAAAAATCTTGTCCTGAGATTTGCAAGATCTACCATTCTTGGAAAAAGGCGGGATAAACCTCTCGTAAATAATCCTCTCGTTCCCACATGATATCTTGTTCACTGTGATTGTTCCACACCACCTTATAGAACTTAATGATCTTACTCCGTGTTACTCTTTCCATCTCTTCTAACACTCAGATTGGCTTCTCTTCATAGGTCAAATTCGATTGGAGCTTAATGCTGGTGGGTGTAATGGCTTCTTCAGGTACACAAAGACATCTCTTCAACTGAGAAACATGGAAGACAATGAATATTGCACTCATCTCTGGTGGAAGTTGTAACTTATAAGCGACATTCCCTTTCTGTTCCACAATCTTGTATGGCCCCACACATCTAGGCGCAAGCTTTGTTTTCACTCCAAATCTCTGTACTCCTTTCATGGGTGACACATTCAAGTATACATAGTCTGCCACTTCAAAAGTCAGTGGTCTTCTTCTTTTATCAGTATAACTCTTTTGTTTGGACTGAGCGGCTTTCATATGCTGTTGAATAATACGCACTTGCTCTTCAGCTTTAGTGACAAAGTCAATACCAAAGTATCTCCTTTCACTGGGCTCAATCCAATTCAATAGAGTTCTACATTTCCTGCTGTACAAGGCTTCAAAAGGAGCCATCTTGATGCTTGCTTGATAACTATTGTTGTAGGAAAACTCGGCTAATGGTAACCATTTCTCCCACGAACCCTTGGAAGATATAACATAAGCTCTCAGCAAATCTTCTAAGATCTGGTTTACTCGCTCAGTTTGTCCTGAAGTTTGTGGATGGTATGCCAAATTTCTGATCAGTTTAGTCCCCAAAGCCTAGTGCAAGTGTTCCTAGAAATGAGCCACAAACTGTGGTCCCCGATCTGAGATTATAGTCCTAGGTATTCCATGTAGTCTCATGATCTGAGAAATGTACAACTTGGCGTACCTCCTAGCTACATACCCTGTGTTCACCGGTATAAAATGTGCTGACTTGGTGGGGCGATCTACAATGACCCATATAGAATCATGACCTTGCTGTGTCACCGGAAGGCCTGTGATAAAGTCCATACTGATTTGTTCCTATTTCCAACCTGGAATAGGCAATGGCTGAAGTAATCCAACAGATTTCATATGAACAGCTTTTACTCTACTGCAGTTATCGCACCTAGTGACATAGGTTGCGATCTCCTTCATCTTAGTCCATCAAAAATGAGTTTTCAAATCTTGATACATCTTACTACTACCCGGATGGATAGACAATTTGGATGAATGAGCTTCATCTAAAATTTGATTTCTAAGCTCACGGTCTTTTGGTACCACAAGTTGGTCTTCAAACCATAGCACACCCCTTTCATCTAATCTGAAATGCTTAGTTTCTTGTTCTTGCATCTTTCTCTTGATGTGAAATATACCTACATCTATCTTCTGTAGTTCTATGATTTTGCTCTCAAGTGAACAACTGATAGTGATATTATGCAGTACAACAGGATGTAGTAAATTAAAGCCATCTTCCAACAATGCTTCCACAGTGTTGCAATGAGACTTTCGACTAAGTGCATCGGCTATAACATTGGCTTTCCCCGGATGGTAGTGCACTTCCAAATTGTAGTCCTTAATCAGCTCTAGCCATCTTCGTTGTCTCATGTTCAGCTCAGGTTGGGTAAAGATATACTTGAGACTTTTGTGGTCAGTGTATATATGACATACATTGCCCAACAAATAATGTCTCCATATCTTTACTGCATGAACAACTGCTGCAAGTTCTAAATCATGTGTAGGATAGTTGACTTCATGTTTCCTCAACTACCGAGAAGCATATGCAATAACTCTTCCTTCTTGCATGAGCACACACACCCCAAACCTATACCCGATGCATCACAAAACACATCGAAAGGCTTTTCAATGTCGGGTTGTGCTAAAACAGGAGCCGTAGTTAACAGAGTCCTAAGGGTGTGAAAAGTTGCTTCACACTCTGATGCCTAATTGAACTTCTCATCTTTCTGAAGTAGCCTAGTCATGGGCTTAGCTATCTTGGAGAAATCTGGAATGAAACGATGATAATATCCTGCTAACCCTAGAAAACTTCAAACTTCATGAACCGAAGTAGGGGCCTTCCAATCTATGACCTCTTGTACTTTCGATGGGTCTACCAATATTCCATCTCTTGATAAGATGTGACCTAAGAAAGGTACCTTGCTCAACCAAAATTCACACTTGCTAAACTTTGCATATAGCTTATGCTCCCTCAATCTGGATAGAACAATCCTCAGATGCTCTGCATGATCTGCCTCATTCTCTGAATAAATCAATATATCATCGATAAACACTACCATGAACTTGTTGAGTTCGAGCATGAATATAGAATTCATCAGGTACATGAAGTAGGCAGGAGCATTCGTTAGTCCAAAAGACATAACCAAATACTCATATAAGTCATAGCTAGTGGAGAAAGTAGTTTTAGGTATGTCCTCTGGCCTGATCTTTATCTGATGATAGCCTAATCTCAAATCAATCTTGGAGAATACCTTTGCCTTTGCCAACTAATCGAACAAGATGTCGATGCGAGGCAATGGGTACTTGTTTTTAATGGTCATAGCATTAAGTGGCCTGTAATCCACACACATTGTCAAGGACTTGTCCTTCTTTACAAACAATGCTAGACATCCCCATAGAGATGAACTAGGTTGAATGAGACTTTTGTCCAACAGATCTTGTAACTGAATTTTAAGTTCCACTAACTCATTTGGTGGCATCCTATAAGGCCTTCTTGAGATAGGTGCCGTACCTGGCACTAACTCAATCTTAAACTCCACATCCCTATCAGGTGATAAACCTAGTAACTCATCTGGGAATACATCAGGAAACTCACAAACCACTAGGATATCGCAAAGGGTAGTGGTTTGGATAGCACAAGCTAAGTGTTGGAGTTCAAAATTTTGGGAAAGTGGTACTAGAAAAGCATTACCTCCCTTGGGTTCTCTCAACATAACAATACGAGTGCTAGTGTCAATGAGAACACCATGATCCTTCATCCAATTCATGCCTAAGATTACGCTTATGGATAACCCGGGCAATACTATCAAATCCGTTGTATACTCCCTCTCTTGTATAGAGATGAGCACATTTCTGACTATCTTATTTGTAGAAATAGTAGCCCCAGCTGAACTTATATTATAACCACCCTTGCTTACTTCAATTACTTTCTGATCATGTCTACATGCAAATGCTTGGCTCATAAATGAATGAGAAGCTCCCGAATCAAATAAAACAATAGCGGGATGCTTGTTGACAAGAAACATACCAGCCATGACAACTTCTCCCACGGGCACCTCCTCAACAGTAGTATAGTGCACATATCGAGGATGTGCTCTTGAGTTCGTCTGCCTCTGATTGTTCTGATTCTGATTGCCGTTCTTCTTAGGGTGGGGCACTCTTTGGCCCAATGACCCACTTGATTGCAGTTGTAGCAGGGTTGATTGCTCCTAGGTCCTGTGGAGCTTCCTTGACCGCCATTCCCTTTAGGTAAGGCAATAGCGAATGCCTTACAGAACATTTTCTGAGGCCTGCTGTTCTAAGCTTTTGGTGGCGGAGGCCTAAACTTAGGTGCTGGTGGGCGGAACTGTGGCCTAGCTATTATAGGAGCTCTAGACTGCTATGACCCTGAGGCCGCCTGCCTCTGCTGCCCTCTTGTGGCCCTTAGCTGCTGCATGCATATTGTTATGGTTTTCCTAGGTCAAAGCATCACTAATAAACTCATTGTAGGTGGTGCACTTGGAGTTGGCCATAGTCTTCATCAGCTTCATGCCAAGACCCCACTTGAAGCTCTCTATCTTCTTTTCTTTGGTGTCAACAAAACCTGGGGCATACCTAGATAGGTTGTTGAAAGCATGCATATATTCAGTGAGGGTCTTAGTCCCTTGTGTGAGCCTCATAAATTCAGCTGCCTTCATGCACATCAGCCTTGGGGGAATGTGATGTCCCCGAAAGGCCAGCTTGAACTGCTCCCATGTTACTTGTGCATTAGCATGTTGAGAGGACAAGAAATGTGTCCACCAAATCCCTACTAGTCCCTGCAACTGATGGGATGCATACTCAGCCTTCTGGTCCTCAGTGACCCTTAGCAGACGAAACTTCTGCTCAATAGTGTTGAGCCACTCGTCCGCCTGGAGCAGTTCCTCTGCCACCTTGAAAATAGGGGGCTTTGTATCTAGAAATTCCTTGAAGGTACTGTACTAGTTTGGCTCAGGTCCCTATTGCTGTGGGTGGGCATGAGCCATGTTCTGCGCAATGAGGCGTAGAGCTTCCTCCATAGTCCTTTGGCTTCCCAAGAATTGGGCAAAGAAATCATGAGTAGACGGCGATGGCGGTGGTGGTAAGTCACCGTCATTGCCATCATGGCTGCTGCTAGCTCCGGCATGGGTGCGAGTCATCTGCAAAGTTGCAACAATAAGTGATTATTGGATGATGTCAAGAGATTGCAGATGAATTATATAATCATGCCAAACTAAAATTACTGGAGAGAATCTTAAATTCATACAATAAAAACAGAGGCATAATAATTCATTCTTGCAACATGACACCACCAATTTGATCACTTATCGGGCTCATTGCGCATTAACATTCAAATCATGATCACCGATAAATGAACTAGAATTGCATTGGCGTTTAACCAAACATGAGATAACATGCAAATACCAATATTACATGATAGTCCAATCATCAACACCAAACTCAAACTACAGGTCCATTACATAAATAGCGATGATACATCAAGCATTTCCACTAGCCACTAAGCAATCTAATCCTCATTATGATCACTGTAGAGGTCAGAGATAGGATCATCTCCCTCCTCTGGCTCCACTACTTCCTCATCCTCATCCTCATCTTCCTGCATATTTGGACCATCTTCTTCCCCATCAAGGATTGGGTTCAGCTGGTTGTTCAGATAATGCACCTCATGCTGAAGGTCCATCACTTGAAGCTGAGCCTATGCAAGCTGCCAACGCAAATCCCTCTCAGCAGGGTCCTGCATGGCACTAATGGCGCGGTGCCTATCTTGTTCTATTTTTGCTACAGCGGCACAGTTGTTTATTGCGTCCTGCTGGCGCGTAGTTGTGGATGCCTCGACATGGGTGGCCTCCAGCTGCTCCCGCAGTCCTGCTAACATAGCTTGATCATCCGCTCTAGCTTCTTGGGCTGCTGCTCTCTGTTGATCCACTTGCTCCATTTGGGTATGGAGTTTGCCCAAAGCTACATAGGCTTGGTCAGATTCCCATCGGGCCTCACTGGCTGCCTTCTTATGCTTGCACACATGCTTCTTGAGCTTACATTGTGTAGCTTCAGCTCTCATGAGCTTGTCCATGCAAGTGGTGTATGATTCCTGGCAGAAATTTCTACTATCCTGGCATGTACGAAACATCTTCATCACCGCAAACATGGCACTCATAGCGGGACTAGAGCTATTGGCCCGCTTATCTCGATCTTGGATCAATGCATTATGGTTGCATTGTTCCCATATTGCTATGGACGGATCCACCCGAGGAAACATACCAGCAGCACTGCCGGTAAGTGCATCCCCATGCTGCTGACAAATCTGACTCAATACCTCGAAAGGCCACTACTTGGGCAGCCTCCCAAGGAGTTTTCCCTTCATATTCTGCCTTCCACACCTGCCAGAAGGGTGCTTGTGTGCGGGCTTGTATGGTTAGCCTCACTTCATACCATGGCTATCCCTCCAAGTACTCTTCATTCCAATGATAGAGGGACGGTTCATGATACCCCACAAAGTGCAAAACTCTCCAAAGCAAGGCAGGAGTTCCGAAAACCATCAAGAAATTCTCACATCCAACTAGTGCTGCCATCTGTACCATCAACATGTACAACTTTTGTGAGACAAGGACATAATGGATAAGAGTTACATAACCGAGTAAGAAATTTATAAGGGGAGGAACAATGCAAGTATTGAATAATTATTATCATGATGCATGCACGTTCCGTACGCCCTCACAAGCTTAGGAAAAAATATTTCTAACGACATACACGGTGGCATACATACGTTCTCTCATATATAGCGAAGCTAGTCGAGCTACACGTTTCGTTGTTAGTGTACCTGCATAAGAGTTTCATTTCAGCCCAAACCCCACAATTATATATGCAGAATGTAAATCTAAATACTTCCATATATGTATACCCATACATATACTTTCGTATTAAAGCTACCCGATGATAGTTTATACCCACAATTAAATACACACCATATACACATGCAAGCATGCATACATAGCCATACCAAAGCTAACTCTCCCCGACCGCACGCTCACATCTTGCGGTCATGCCACTCATCAACTTACCTTCTTACCTTGGCATAGAGGCATTTGATCCATACATTTCCATTCAAGTGAATGGCATCCATACAATAGCATGCCGTATGGATGATGAAAATAAAACCCCCCATGTTAGTACTTAAATAGCCACCTAAGAGTCCTTAACTGGGCATAAGGAAAGTGATCACTAGCACACTTTAGGTTTCAAATACCTAATTGTATAGCTATTAGTTGCTAGAAAATGATTTTGGAAAACAAAAATCATTGTTTTAAATACACATGTGACAATTAACATTGAATCTTGATCTGATGCCAGCTATTGCAGAACTGACCAATTTATAAGAGCACAAGTACAAGCTTGAGCCCTGTTGACATAGAATTTTCATTCCATGCCGAGCACACACGCAGTAAGCCGAAAGGGTCTGCTCGATGGAGCTGTAGATCCACCTAGCTTTAGTGCAGGGATGGTCAATCCTACGCACTCCTCCCGAGACGTGCCAGTCAATTTGACCCTGTAATTGACAAGGAGAGAAAGTTCATCAGTAATTAAGGGTGGAACTTGCCGGTGTTGCTAGACAGTCCCGAATGTGCGGCTCTGAGAGCCGATATGAGAGGAGATCGACTAAACAGCCGATTCCAGCATATTCATGAGAATAAATCGGTTAAACCTCATTGGGTTGTATAAGAAGAATCAGTTATCATTCAAGATAAATGTCGTTATTTGAGAAAATATTAATCAATGGTAATAAGATGTCAAAAATGATTGGGTTATGCTGAGCCAATGATTACAAGCAACCGAACTTCTTTTATATAAAGGAACAATTCAACATCATTTAACCGTTTAATAAAGATAAATCTAATGAACATGTTAGATCTCATCTATCACTATGACCAGTGGGGCATGAGGCAGAATCATGCAGGTCATAGAAATAACAATAGACTCGACAGGCCCTAACTCATTACTAATATCAGTGGGGCATGAGGAAGAATCATGCAGGCCGTAATACAATAATAAGATCATGGGGCTAACATATCTTTCAACCTATCTTTACTTCAACGGTCTCGTGATGCAAACTGTTCATGAAAGCACTCGATATTGGCTAAAACAACCAATTTAGGCATAGCGCACAGTTAAAGTCATGCCTTATCAGGAATAGATCTATCAAATAACGATCCCCACTCCACGGTGCTAATAGTGGGGTGTGAGGTAGAATCACACAGGCCATGATAACAGGCCATGGAATGGTTCTCGCTAGCCAATAAATCTACCCAAGACGCAACATGCTTTAACCGCACGCTATGCACGATCAAGATTGAAGTAAAACAGCCGATGAAACGTAACTCATCGTTTAAGGTATAGATTAGATCAGTTTCAGATTCACAAATGATGGGCTAAACAAGATATAAGGCCGATCTAGATCAATCTCAATCGGACAGAGTGATATTCCTGTAATTAGATAAATAATAAAAGCAATAAGCAATATCGGTAACTTAATGAATCTACCAAAGACTGCAACTCTAAGGTAGAGCCAATAACTTGGCCTTGATCTAGTTCATGCAGTGGGGGTCGACCGGATCGATGCAACTATACTTGAACTAGGCAAGAATCGATAACTAACTTATACCAGAGTCGCAGTGGAGGTCGACCGGATCGATGCAGCCGTATGAATAGAGGTATAAGCCATGACGGTACTTACAACAAGCAGTGGAGGTCGACCGGATCGATGTAGCCATACTTGCTGAAGAACTCACCGAGATCTACTCTACTCCTACTCCTAAGGGGTGGCCAAAGACAAAAAAGTAAATAACTTGTGTATTGGTTTGATTGTTGTCTTTTACAATAGCCAGGGTTTGGTATTTATACCCGGGCCCTGTGCATGACTCTTATCTAAGCACGACTCATTACAATTTTTGACCCTAGAGAAAACATTCCTAATTTAAGATAACTTGGACTCTAATCTTTCCATTTTTGTAGAGTCCAACATGTTTCATCCTGGCACCGAACGTAGCCTTTGTCGTTATCCATCGGCGCTATCTGAAGAAAGCCAATTCCAGTTTTTGCATCCAAATTAGCTGGTTCCAATCTACATGCAATTGACATGATCTTGGGAGCTTTCAAGTCCCTATGACTCTTCTTCCAAATTTTGGTGTAAACACATGCCCCCCAATTTTGGGATAAAAGTAATTTTATTCCAAAATTATCATGTTTGTATCCCTGATTGGTCCACAGTCATGGGTACAGAACCTTGATCTGGGGTCCACTGTTTCTTGCCGCTTGCATCCACTCATGAGCCTATGCCTCAAAACTTTTTACAAGAGCATCACTGCTTCACGGGCACTTGGATTCATCTTCCTGGGCCGGCTATAAAATGCCTATCAGACCCTGGCGAGAGCAACTCAACAATTTAGCCATGTTTTTCTTTCATCCGCTCCCTCGAGCGCCTCTAGTTCCGCTGGACCCTCCATGGTCCATTCTCTTGCTATGAAGATGTTGAGCAGTTAGAAGAATTCTTGTATATAGGGTGATTGTGTCGTTCATTCTAGCGCCTTGTCGAGCAAGAGAATCAACTACTGCGGCTAGAAGAAGTCTTGTGACATCACCTGTGTCTTCTCACCATGCTCATAGAGCTATTCTAGTGTTCACATGGGCTCAAATGTGTGGACACCTTTCCCTTGTTTGTTCCATCAAATACCCACCATGGAAGCCACAGGCTTCTTTCCCACAGTTCACCAAGGAATCAGCTGGGCATCTGTTGGGTGGCCTTTCCCCTTTTCTGGCACAATTCTATCAATGGGCCAACATGACTTGGTTCATGATGACCTTCGGCCTTGTGAGGGTTTAGACTCCCTTCAATCCTAAGAAATCTCGGTGGGTTGGTCTCTAGTCAATGTAAATTTTTGTATTTGCCCCATGATATTTTGTAATTCAGGGAAGCAATAAGTCCGAATTTGTTATCTCTTCGTTATCTGTCCCTTGAACTTCCAGAGCATCGATCTGTTTCTATTCCTAATTTCAGTTTTACACCCCCAATGAAGTCTATCTTCACGCCTTCCTAGGTTATATATACGGGCCATGGCTCTGGATCCAAAAACTACCGCTTCGTCTCAAACCTCCTGTATCCTTATTATAGTTTTTGCTTTTTTCGTAGGCTTGAGATTATGAAGAACAGCAATAGATCTGTTGAGGAGGCTCTTAATGGATCTGCTTCATTGCGCCAGCGCATCCTTCGTCAAGAGGGTGCACTTCGCGATGTTCTTGTCATTTCAGAACAAAGGGCTGACTCTGCTCAGCCTTCGGGGTCATCCTCAGCACCAATTTGTCATCAGCTTCCCCGCTATCTGCGGAGGCCAAGAGATAACGACGACTTGATTGCTTCCATCGACCAGACTAGCAAGAAACTTGCCGACTGCCTCGCTATTGCAGAGTCAGCTCTGGCCATAGTTCAGGGCCGATCACCTCCTGAGGCCAACCCGGTGCGGGAGAGGCTGGCCAAGGCTGAAGCCAGAATCGCTGGTGAGACATTTACCATAACTTTCTATGTCTTCTTAACTTTTGCCTCCAAGATCCTGATCACCTCTTTCTCAAATCCTTTAGATCTATTAGCTCAACTGGAAAGCCTCCGTTTAGCTATAGACCATACGGCTGGGATTTGTCAATGCTAGGGGCGCCGTTCTGGTGGTTCGCTTGCATGACATCCCAAACCACGTCAGAGAAGTTGCTCTTCATGGCGTTCGTCATGGTCGTGCCATGGCGCTGGCTGCTGCTGCAAGTTCACTCTGGCCACGATCTTTGGCTTCTTCCCCATGGAGAATAAGCCATCGGATACCCTAGAGATTATGAGCGCCTGGTCAAGGATTTCTCCGACTGCCGCCAACTCTGTAACTTTTATCTCCTAGGCCGATGATATAATAGCCAAAGTGTTTTCTGGCCCATAGTTTGTAATAGGTGATATTAGCAAACAACTCCTCTGTCTTGAGTGATTTTCCTTTTGTTTCGTACTTCATACTATATGCATCACTCTGTCCATGTTTGCTTTGCTCCTACAGGCGATACACATTGTACCGGCTTTTACCCTTATGGGTTTATTTTCACACCAGAAGCGATACCCTTCTGATATTGGCTATTAGAGCTGTCAACCGAGCAAATTGGTTGTCAAGTATTAATCCAAACGTCAGGGTAATATTTCTTTAAATATTCCCCATTCGATTGCTCTACCGAACCCTTCTTCTCTCAGTGTTTCCAAAATGTACCAAGCTGCACAACGCTTGATCCGATAAGGTTTCTCCCAATTAGGTGACCATACCGGCTATCTCGCTTTTGGCCTTCATAAGTACATCTTCGAGAGTATCCCTAGATCAGCCGAAGAAGCCAAACAGATCGCGGGAGCAAATGCTATTCGGCTAGAAATTTTGAGAGCGACCCATGATGTTCCAGACTTGAGATCTGCATGTCAACGCATATTTTGTGTGGAATCGATCATGCTCCCCGTTATTTAATTACGCTTCTTTTTTTGGCTAAAGAGCCAATTTGATACAGCCGATCCTAGACTTCTAACCCAATCAAGTCTGAAAACACGGCTTTTATTAAGAGAACCCTTCGATTTCCTACCTTCAGTTGATCAATGCCGTACTCCCATCGGCATTAGTGAAGTGGCGCTTCGCCTTTCATTAATTGCGGTTGCCTTTTACACGTCCCGAGGCGTCCGCCTCTTCGCTTCAGGTCTTCAAATACCAGCCGGTGGTTTCGGCCTCGAAACACATCTCCACTCGCAACTGTTCCTTTGCTCTTCTCCACCTACCGAAATCCTGTAGCAGTTTTCCTCCTCCCTTTTGTAGATCCAATCATACTTCATGGCCGGTGAAGAAAACCGAGGCAAGCGTGCGGCGGAGGAAATCCCAGAAAAGAATATGCCAATGAACCAACGTCTCCGACGTATGAGGTGGGATTGACATTTCTTGTTTATGATGATGAACAGTTCTAACTCGCCTACAGGTTTGTTGTGAATGACTAGTCTCTATCCTCTTCCTAGGGCTGGTGGGCCTTCTAATGCCGCATCTTCTGTGCCGGCCTCGTCGTCGAATTCTTCCGACTCCTACAATGGTGACGACGCCCGGCGCTACCTTCACGAGTGGAGGATGGCTCAGAATCGCTATTCCGAGGCTGACTTGGGAGAATGACCAACTAGAGATTTGCCTCAGGGTCTCTTAGGCCTCCCTTCATGTGGCTAAGGAGGAGGCCAGCATCGTCCTGAGCATGTCTAGCCAAGTCTGATGCCATGGTGGTGGGTAAGATAAATTATAGGAACGCCTCATTCCGATTTCCACTATCTTTGTCTTGATAGTCTTTTGTTTCTATGACTGTCAGCCCTGACGGTGCAGTTGGAGTCTCTCGAACTGGTGGCGAACATGGCCACGGATGCCGTCAATGCGTGGGGTTCCCCTATCGACGCTCATCTCCCAAGACGTCCTGGTCCGCGTTTGGGAGATCACCCTCCATGGCGTTCATCATGGTGTGGTGGTGGCGCTGACCGCGGCACAAGTCTAGACTGGGTACGAGCTCCACACCATGGAGACTAGTTTCCCAGTGAGCGATGGCCCTAAGGAGCATGAGGACCTACCCGAAGAATTTGTCATGGTAGCGGAGGCCATAGTAGACATCACATCCGCCCAGGATGTGGTGAACAAGATCTTTGGTTAGATTGTATCTAGGGTCATCCGATGAATAAAGACTCCTGTTCTTTCTGTGAATGTACCTCAGTACAATGCTCTTGTGTATGACTATTTTTATCTTTTGTTTTTGCTCTATAGGCGATACATATCGTATCGGCTTTTATTGTCCTTAAAGATTTTCATTTTCGAACTGGAGGCGATACCCTCCTGGTACCGGCTATTAGAGCCGAGAACGAATCAGCTATCAAATGTTGACCAGATGTTAGGATAACACACCGCAGAACTCTTCATATCAAAGGTCAAGCGATTAATTAACCCAGGTCAAGAGTCTTATTAAGCGAAACAAAACTTCTTTCAGAAATCCATTAACTCTGAATCACACTTACACTTTGACTCAGCATTCACATACGTCGGCCTAAACCCATCTCCAAGACTCAACGCTTATTTTTCCTTTAATCCAATGGCCGATGTGAAGCCGTGATTTTTTTACTAAAACAAACTCTCAGAGCCAATCGCTTGCATCGGCTGTTGGCTTTCATTGCTGATCTTAATGAAACCTCCTTCCCATGACTTGCCAGAAAAACATTCGAAGTCTCCTAGTTCCCAAAAGACCGAATCAGTGTGAACTAGTTCGACGTCATCTCCATGCCATTGAATCAAACACTGATGCATGGTCAATGGTAACAACAATTCACATGAATCCAATCGCGACTGAGGAGCAAACTGTACGACCCTTTTCCATCGATGATGAAGAATGTGGTGAGTAGAGTCTTGCTTTCGATCGTTAGTTTGACGCTTATTGCCCCCCGGGTCTTAGACGTATTACCTCCGAAGTCCTTAAGTATCATGTCAGTCTCCATCAGATCTTTTGGTCCTTTGCTAAGTTTATGAAAAGTAGTGTAAGGCATAAGATTGACAGAAGCACCTCCGTCCACCAACATCTTGTTCATCGACTTCCCATCAACAAGACCTTTCATATATAAAGCTTTTAAGTGCCGATGTTTGACTGGTTTGTCAAATATTGCTTGTTGTACAACCATCAACTTGGCAACTATCTCCTCATACTCTGATTCATCAAAATCCAAATAAACTTCTTGATCTGCCGGAGCTCTGAATTCCGATGGAAACAGAAAAGCTATTTGGATATTAGCTGATGGTTGCTTCCTATCAGCTATTTGCTTGGTGCGCCACACTTGAGTTTTACCGGATGCCTGAGCCTGTTCCATCTCTTTATTCCTTAGGCATTACACCCTTCTCTTCTGGCTTCTTGTCAAACCTCCTGGGCACCACTAGACTTCCTGCCACACACATCTTCTTCCGTTGCCTTCCTCTTCATGATCAGCCCAGTCCTGGTCAACGACTCTTTTTTCAAGCCGATCATGAACACTTTTAATTTTTAAGCATCGATCCATGTTATTATGATGATATGCATCTTGAGCATGGATAGACCGGTGGTTGGTTTGAGACTGCCTGTATTCCCGATATTGATTGCTACATTGTGGACAGTCATGTCTGGTAGGCAACTTCAATCCTTCATTCCAGCAATGTCTGAAGAAAGGACAATTCCAATGTAATCCGGCTTGTTTCCTTTCATACCTCTCTTCTTTCAGTTGATGCTGGTACACTTGATCTTTCAACCAATGCTGATAATCCTTTTCGTTCTGCCACTGCCATTTATTCAACAGAATCCGAGATGTGACCTGTGGCTTTGTCGTCTCTGCTTTTAACGTCTTCCCCTGCTCGTATCGACTCTTTTGCTTGGCACGACATCTTCTAATCTCTCTATACTCGTTAGTCGATATTTGCATCTTGGGATCGACTGTTCTAGCTTCTTTTGATTTG